>NW_022198275.1:3321173-3558943 GCF_009176525.2 Contarinia nasturtii | reverse complement strand
GGAAAGAGATTATAAAAAGACACTAGAATACACTCTACATTCATATAGACAGTGGCGCCCTCAATAACAAGAAAATATGTGAATCTAACCCCACCATGTGAACACCATGTCCCATATGTACACTTTGAAAAACTTATGTTCATACATGTATGTATGTGTTGATTGTACGCACTTTCATTGGGTACTGTGTCAAAGTAAATACGGGTATATAGCAGAGAGTCTATAAAACATTAGCAGGGAATACATAGCATATAAGGTTGGAATGAATCATGTCCGTATACAGCTGCAGAGAAAAAAATAGTACTGGGTTGCAGAATAGATCAACATTTATGGCCATCAGTAACCGATTCTGCCATGGTAATTGTACAAAAGATTCCATGACATTGTGTGTGTGTGTGTGTTCTTATATGCGCACTTCATTTTATCGATATCTTGAATTTATTGCAAACAACGAACTTTTTTTATATCAAAATATGAGCAAACAAAAATATCTGGCATTTTTGTTGTGTAATATTAGAAACTTGGCAAAGGAAAGGAAAAACTCCATCGAACTATGATTGTAAGTGTGGTGAGCACTTAAAAAAATCGCCAAAACTTACATATGTTTGGTACATAGCGAACTCTAGTAAAATATAAACATACCTACCTACATATGCAATAGTATCGTGAAGTATCAGAGTATTCCACCACGAAATCATGTTATATAGTGTATGATACATGCGAGAGAAAGAGAGATTCGTTGGATTTTATGTCTTTTCATATCTGTTTTCTTTTTCTCTGTTGTTGTTTTTTTTATTTCGTTTCATTCAGATTCACTCTTCGGTTCGCCGTGTATATAAATCATGCATTATTCATTTTTGTATGCATAGTCTCCGGCTGGGTACCGATAAATCCGAACGAAACAACCGAAAAAGCAACGGCGACAACAATTACAACAACAAAAGACCATAAATGACGAATGGCAAGCAAAATTTATAGCTGAAGACAGAAAAAGCATACAAAAAAAGAGAAAATACGAAAAAGAAATAATGATTTTTTTTTTGTTTTTATTACGAACAAATAGAACAGCACCGAACAAATATATAGTTGTGCAAATATTTCCATCAATGTAATTGTGTGCTGTATGCAATGTGTATTTGTATGTATTGTAATTGTTGTTGATGTGTTAGTCTTTTTATATAAAATGCAGCTATTTCTTTTTAGCTATTTTTCTTTCTTTTTCAGTTCACCTCGCTTGATGCGGGCTCCTTCAAGCACTCACTAACCTTTGAAACTTAAGTCTCTTTTCATTGCTTGTTGTTTTCATTTATTGGTACCTCTTTATAAAAAAAAATATATAACTTTGAAACTTCGTTAACTCTCTATGATCCTCTTGGGTAAGGCCGCGTTTTGTCTTGAGCACAAAGTGATGACCTTTCGCGCCTGGATCTATGTAAACTTCATGATGCCCTTACATACATACATACATATATATATCTGTCGTAAACTGGTTGACCTCGATAACATTGTTTAGAATGTTTCTACCAAAAAATCTCCCTGGATGCTATGACATTGTTGTTTATTACTAATTTTGATGTTATATGCTTCACAAAAACAATATCAACGGTATTCATCTGAAATTGTCGTTGTATAAGTTCGTGGGCTTTGTTTTGATGTGGCCCATGTTATTTAATTAGCCATTTTGATTTTATTTTTATTCTCATTTTATTTTTGGATACCTTTGTTCGAGACTTTATGGCTTTAAATGTGCAAAAATTTGTATAAATTTCTTTATTGATTTTCATATCATTCATTTTCGTATATGTGCCTCTCAATACCAATTAAATTAATGAGTTGAATGCATGTTTGACTGCAAGTTCAAAATTATAAATGCTCAAAGGGATTTTCAATGGGTTTGTTATGTACAGTGTACACATCTATCTACTCAATACGTGGCTGCTTTTTTTCGAATGTAATTAATTCTATGTACTTTCCGGCGATTTGAGTATTAGTCTGGCTGCGTATATATTACACAGCGTCATCATAAAGTGAACGGTACATTAATTACCCTTTATATAATGGCTCATTCAAAAATAAAACTTAGACATCATTCGATGAATTTTATTTGACATTTCGAAATCAGATGACCTTCATTTGTGATAGAAAAAATGTAAATTCACAGGCGACTAAAGTAATTTAAAACATTGCGAAACGATGGCATTTAAAAAAATGTAATAAAGTTTTTTCCATATAAAATTCGATTGTAAAATTTTCCGCATCATTTCAATTTTGGTAGATGGCGCTATTTCGGATACTTGTTCCAAAGTTCATGTTTTTTTTAATTGATTTCAAAGTTCATAAAAATTAAAAAGAAACCTTTGATCGGATTACGGAGTTTTTCCTGGAAAACTAAGAAGAAGGTCTGATGAAAGGGATGATCCGAAAATTTGTTACCTACATCAATTTCGTGGAAACAATTGCCGGTAATTAGCCGAAAGACAATCGTTTGGAACAGAGCAATTTAAGGAAAAAATTTAATGGCTACAGGAGTCATTTGGTTTCACATACATTGTTTGTCGTGTAAACACAAGCATTGTACTTTTTGCTTGCATTTGCAATTTCAACGCGCTTGATACAGCATCAGCTTGAAATCCGAGTCATGCTTCGCTCTCATGTTATGCATACTCGATCGAATAGACTAAACAAATGATTTTGGCATTCTTTTTTTTTCAATTTCAGGATAAATTGCATGCAGCAAACTCCACACATTCTTTTATCTCATTTTTTCATTTTTTGCTCGTTGAAATTTTGCTACGATCGAATAAAGCAAAAACAAATTTATGAGTTTCAAACCATAAAGCGCATAGTTGAGCTGGCATTTTTAAATAGAATTCCAAATATAACGACCACGAAAAAAAAAATCGAATTTCGCAAATATCTGAACATTGCGAAAAAAAACTTGTTTTAACTGAGTTGAAATTCTGCGCATAGTGACTACAACAGAGTAGTAAAAATTTATGAAATTTTCCATAATCGAATTTTCTTAGGATGATTTTCAGTAATCTTGTAGGAGGAGTTCACCTTTTACACTATCATTATTACGTTGATAAGAACAAAAGTATAAAGATTTAATATCAAACGCAACAATGAGGAACGTGATCAACATCGCACGTTTTTTTTTTCATTGACCTTTTCTATTTGGTCCTCGCAAGTGGCAGAGACTAAAGTGGAAAATGTGCACACTTGCCAAATTGAGGCGTCATACAATGCATTCAATTGTGTTTTCGCTGGTAGCAAGCATGATAAATGAGAGTGTTCAAGAGTAATGCCGTTGAGGAATGTATCATAATCAAACATCGTGAGAACACCACATTGATTGAGAAAGGTATAATGAAATCGGAAATTCAAATGCATAGTTGGCCATGGAATTTCAATGAAAATTTTGCGGATCTCATTTCTGGTTATGCTTTGGGCGATGTTTGAAACTGTGTTTATACTAAAATCAAATATAACTGGATTTTAGTTTTGATACCAGCAACAAAAGCAATGGCAGCAACGACAAAATCGGAACCGAATTTGACCGAATGTACAGCATTGAGCTAGGGCATTCTAAAAGTGCTTTTAGTGCCGGTTCTATCTGTAAAAATCTATGACATTATGATATAAATATAAATATATGTATAGATGTGAATATAGTCAGCGCGTTATTTTAAGGTACATAAGCTCCAAAATATATTTCGTATGTGGCCACTCTTATATACAGCATGGGTGCACTTGTGTCGCGCGTTCGTTGTATTGAATGAGTGAGCGTGAGCATATCTTTCGAAATGATCTAAATAAAAAAAAATGAAATATAATTTCATAAATAATGTATGAAGTTGGCCTCTTGAGAACACCCATACAATGAAGAATTTAGCAATATGCGATAGCAAGACCTGAATATCGAGGAAGAGAGACAGAGAAGAAGAAAAAAGAATGGTATGAGATCCAAACGGAAAATTGTGTTGAGATCGCCCGCCAAATGATTTGGTACATTTTGTAGAATAATAAGTAACAAGAGCAAAGACGTTGTAGAGACAGAGCAGCGGGAACCAAAGCTATGCCGTATCGTACGCGCTCATCAACTGCATGAACAAGACAAAACCGTGTATATAGTGAAATTAAAAAAAAAATATATGTACTGTACACAAAAAACAACAACAATCTTGCACTACCTAATAAGCGTGTACACACACACAATGATGCGGACACGCAAGTCCGCAATACCGCAATACATCCACACCATACATATATATAGTGAGCTCCATTTGCAATATTACTTGGTTATGTATTTGTACATAAAATCGTGTACATACACTAAATTATGGACTGTGTGTGTTAGAAAAAAAAGGTACCGAACAACAGCAATGTACGTAGCTGAGCCAAGCATGTCATTTATCGGGGCCTCGATTGAGACTCGATTTTTTTAGAGTAACACATATCAATAGTCTTATACGACTGTTCGGCAGAAATGCACACACATCAGTCGTATTTTATCTGAGTGTGAGGAAAGATCCCGACTTTGAAAATCATCCAACGCCAAGAATGAAATTTAGGAGAAATTACTCTCATTTCTGCCTTTTAAATGCAATTCAATCGACAAATTAGCTGAATGAAAAACTATTTCGATCTTTATGTTTTGAGACTATTTTTTTTCATCAAATTTTTAATTAAAAACAAAAACAATATCGAAAAGCGTAAACATTATTTGCTATTCGCGTAAATACTTCACTCAGTAGGCTAAAAAGGTGATCGTATTTGCTATCGATTTCAATATCAATACGTTCATCAATTGAAAACTAAAAAAAAATTGTGACTTGAAGTTAAAAGTATAGTGAAAAATTTGGGATAAATTCAAGTTGAAGCAAAAAAGACAAAAACTGTGTTGAATACGTTAGTCTTTTTTGAAATGAAAATTTACAGTTTTCGGTGAAGAAAAAAATTTAGCCGCAACTTCATTTTGACAACAAATATTTAATTTGGATAAAAGTGTATGTGAATAATGTTTATGGAGCGGAAACTTATAATAAAGAAAGCAGTATCAACATAAAAGCAAAACTCTCGAATCAAATTTCTCATTAGTAGTGAAATAGACGGACGGACAGACCATTGTCGATGTCTCTTTTTATGCTGAATAATTTCTAAGAAAACGTGATTGCTCGGTATGTCCCCGATTTTGGTCTTTCACCATCGTCATTCCTAAGCTGAATCAAAGTGAAAGACATCCATACGCATCGTAAGTGTTGTTGTTGCTGTTGATATCGATTCCGTCCAAATTTGTTTTGATGTGATGTCATCACAAGTGGATATACCCTCGTATTTACGACAGTTGTCGAGCTACGACACAACCGTTAATTTAACCATGTCGTCACAGAATAAAGTAAAAGAAGAACGACACGACGACGCCGAGATTCATGAAATGGCCGAAAAGATGCGTGAAACCTATAAAATGCAAACAGCCAAAAATGCCGCAACACAACAACAAATGGCCAATCGTCTACCAAACGCATCCGCATTGCCCGGTGGTCAATCGAGTATGATGAACTATATGGTGCGAAAAAATAATACAATGCCATCATCAACAATGTCAAACAGTAGTAATGCAATGTCACAATTACAAATGCAATCGAATGCCGACAAAATGAAACAAACAAATGATAATGGTGCTGGTAGCTCAGAAAATGGTGAGAAGAAACCATGTGATGATGGAAGTCAACGTGGTCATTTTGGTTGGGCAACATTTGGAAAGATTCACATTCCATATATATTGCGACAGGGTGAAAAATATTGTGCTGTACGAATGGTTGAAAATAAACTGCTTAACAAGTATCTTCATCATTTGCATCAGGACATTTACAGTTGTACATGTGTTCGCAGTTACTACATTACAGAATGTGAAAGTCGACTACTCAATGAAATCAATCACAAACATTGTGATTCACAAGTAAGTAAAAATTTCATTATGCACATGTGTGTGCATTTCATAGCAGAACTGCGATAACTTATCATAAATGTGTTCAATCTTAATGATGTCAGTCAGTTTTATTGGATGTGTTTTTTTTTGTTAAGAAATCTTTCTATAGCACATAGACGCTAATTATGCATCTTTCTTTTTAGTTTGGCCGTGAAATGTTTACGTTGAAAGATTTGGTGGTGCGTTTAGCTGATGCAAATAAATTCTTTCAATTTTTGGATGTATGTTATAAAAAATTGTTGATGGGCAGCAGTGGACCATCGGATAAATGTGGATTCATTCGTATAAATAAAGAATCGGTTGTACCGTATACAGTGCGAGATGGCCAACAATTTGTACCGTTATTTTACTTTGAAGGTGAAACGGACAATTTGAAATTGAAAGCCGACTATTTGTCCGGTTGGGATTTGTCATATTTAAAATTTTGTTGCAAAGTGCAGGGCATACGAAATGAATTGTTTGCCAGTGATTCAGTAGCAGTGATTAGTTTAACCGATATTAAAAGTTACTTTCCCGTCGGCACCGAATTTGAAGACTATTGGCCCAGCAAAGTTGTGGAAAATCAATTATTAATTGGATCAAAACCAAATGGAAATTCAGTACAATGGACACGCCAACCAAGTCATCCACCGCCAAAAGTACCAAATCCTCAAATTCAAAAAATGAACGAAGCACGCAAAGCCAATGCTTATGCAAATCGACTTGCACAACAGGTAATTATCGATACACTACAGTACAAGTTCATAAATCTTAACAATCACATAAAAAAAAGAGAAAAAACGAAACAAAAAAACAACAACTGACGTGATTTTTAATTTTCTATTTTCTCAGCAAGCAGCAGCTCAACGTGCCGCACAACAACAACAGCAGCAGCAACAGCAGCAGCAACAACAACAGCAGCAACAACAACAACAACAGCAGCAACAACAGCAACAACAACAATTACAACAAAGCCTATCATCATCATCAAATTCGCAAAGTTTTGCGGCAGCTGTTCAGGTAAGCCCAATCTTTTTCAATGCTCTGCTTCACAATTTTTTTCCCAAATTATGACTATAACATATTCACTGAATATTGATTTTGTTTATACAGGCGTGGCAAAACTTGGGCGGAATCAATAATATGATGTCGATGTCGCAAATGTCACAAGCGGATATTGCACGATTTATGGCACAGGTTAGTACCATTGAATTATGGGAAAAATTGATTATGGTTGTAGTTTGTGACGTCCTCAAATTAATGATAAACACACATTTTAACCTTTTAGCAACAGTTACATTCACAGGCTCAATTGCAAGCCCAACAACGTAATTCTTACCCACAAAGATCCTCACAAATCCAAAGCCAAGTGTCGAATCGTCAAGGATATGGAAATTATCTTGGTTCAATGAATCTATCTCAAATGCAAACACCGCCGCCATTAGTGAGATCATCACAAAGTTCAGCAGCGTAAGTTGTGAAATGCGATAAACAGCATCTGTAGGAAATGCCGAGCATTATCTAACTTTGATTTCCGTTTATTTAGATCAAATACTGTGGACTATCGTCGACAACAGCAGCTGTTACTACAACAACAGCAGCAGCAGCAACAAGCACAAAGGCAAAGCTCCGGCATAATGCATCAACGACCAGCACACTCTCAACCTCATCAATCGTTGGCCTCACCATACGATGGCTCTGGCCGATATAAAGTCATTCAAGACGCTCAACCCATGAATCATTCGGCCGTTCCGTTCAAGAAATCCCATTGTAATATTCAAAATGTGTCGGTGCCGTGCGTAAATATGAATCAATATTCCGAAAATGATATGCTCATGACGGTTGTTGATTTCAATGAATTGCTATTCCCAAATCTAAGCTTTGAGATGTGCATCGAACGTTTGTCCGTTTTGAAAATTGAACAATATCTTGGAAATCGGTAAGATGATAGTTTTACTTTTGCATACGAATTTCTATTTGAAACAAATAAACCATATAAGTATTTGAATGAAATGTAATTGATTGTTTTACTTTTGATTACAGTGATCAAGTGCAATTGATGGGAGTTAATCCAAAGGTGCCGTTTGTGAGGGTGCGCGATGTCATTCAACATATCGTGCAATTAACGTATATGGCACAAGGTCAAGATCAACCGCAAGCAAAACGATCGCGCATAAGCTAGGAATTGGGTTGGGGGATAATGTCTTATCCCCCAAAAGAAACTGAAATCGATACAACACCAAATTCACAGCACAAATTACAAAAATCACAATTGCTATCATCGTCAACTGTATCCTCATCGACAACGCTCAATGAAGCGATTGCTCGGAACATAGCATCAAATATTGAACTTCCATATTCACATGAGTATGGTAATAGCAACAGCGCCAAACCACCAAATAGCTCAACCGCATCGTCATCCCAATTAACGACATCAGAGAGACCGTCAGGTCATTACTATTCAATCAGCAAACATGAAATTCCACCAAATAGTTACACTCCCGGCAATCTTGTATCTGATTCAGTTTCACCACGTTCAACAACCACAACATCATTGGCTGATCCACAACATCCAACATCAAATTCATTTTATCAACATCATTCACTAGAGTTACCATCGCCATCATCGTCAACATCATCGCAAACATCCAAAACAAATCTATCACTATTTGGCTCGTATTCACCGAGCCCATTCCCACTTTTACCAAATCTATCATTCGATACGCCAACCATATTTCCACCAACGCCACCACCTTCGGCATGGAATCCATTTTGGTAAAAGCAAATTGAACGAGTGAAAACTTATCACTTTTAGTTTGCTTTCACTAATTGTTATCATTATTTTACTCCGATATTTATCGTTGGATTTATTTTTACTCAATTGGAGAATTTAAACTGATACATGTTTTTTTTGTACATAAAACACTGTAAATAAGCAAAGAAAAGAAAACGTTTCTATTTTAAGTTAAAATTAAATCAAAACCCAATTCAAAGAAAACTTAAATGTTTATGTCTCAAACACACTAACACACACACACACACACACTATCTGATATTGTATAAGCAAAATAATCATGATAAAAAAATGGTCAAAGACACTCAAAGTGCTGCTATATAAACATTTAAATAAAAACGCAAAGTTACTATTATCCATAGACAGTTTAGCATATACCATTCGATGTATTTAATTCATACATAATTAGACAGATCATTAAACATTCACTCATTAATTATCCTTATGAAAAACAAAACTAAAACATTGATATTTTATGTTATTATGTACTAAATAGCAGAAGCAAATAAATGTTAATTAAAATCGGAAAAGAAGTAGGGACAGAAAAAAAATAGGGAACGATAAAATATGAAAAGGAACAATTGGAATCTATTAAGTTGACAATTCCAATGTGACATGAATGTATACCGAATTTAGCTCAGAAGAAGGAAAAAAAACTTCATTGAAAATTTAAAAAAAATTAAATCGTCTACTTTATTAAATTCAATAATGGAAAAAAGTTAGTAATAAATTTGAAGAAGAATAAAGTTTAGCTAAAAAAGAGTATTAAAAACAGCTGAAATGAGTGGAACAAGAATAAAAAATTAAAATCGTTCGGACTATATTTATTGAAATAAAAAATCGTTTTTTTCTTTTTCTTCAAGAAAAAAGCATATTATTTAATGTGGTAAAAATAAACATCAATTTCTATTTCAAATTACAAATTAACTCAATGTTGTTTGTTTTCCAAGAGTATGCCCATTCAAAAGTACAGTGTAGTTGGTAGCAAGAATTCTACTCGCCAGTCAACACGTATGCATGCATCATATATGTATAATGACGATGATGATAATGTTGAGATGAAAATATTTTCGTCGTTTTAAAATCAGTGGTATGGTTCACATGTTATCTGGTTTGCTTTTGCTTTGTTTTTGTAATTTTTTTTTTAAAAGGAGTACATCGTATCGTCTGATGTCATTAGCCGCAATCAAATCAAACCAATTGGAATGCATCTTTTCCAAATCATCTAACCAAATTAAGCGTAGCGCCATCGGCACTCTTTGTGGTTCAACGAAATTAAAAAAGATTATTACAACCCTTTCGCATTCGCAAAATTAAATTACAAACAGAGAGAGAAAACGAAGCGATGAATCCTTGCAGAGCACAGTTCGACTGTTAAAATCGGATTAAGTAATGAAGTCTCTCTCTCTCTCTCTCTCCACATACACTCAATAAATGATATAATCAACAGTCAATCCTCGTTGCAATAAAATCATAAAATAAATTGGAAAAAAGAGGACATAAATACTAACAAGAAATGACTTGGTCGGTGTATGTGTGTTTATGCGGTGAATTAAGCAACAAACCGACAACAAGAGATAAGAAGATGCATTACACTACCGGATAGCTGTAGTGATAAAACTGAAACAGAAATGAGTAAAACTCTCCGAATCGGGGGGATATATACTCGTAAAATGACATCGTCAGCTCATATTCCGAGTGCGATGCAAAGATATGCGCACGTATGAGTAAAAACAAAAGGATTCAGTGTATGGTGTAGTCATTCTGATCGATATGATATAGAATTGAATATGTGCTAGGCGCATGCTTCTTCCTTCGAAGCATTTGCCATTTCATGCATACCAATACACACAGACGGTGTGCGAGAGCGGGTAAACATGATAAAGTCAATGGTTTTTGTTTGAATTTTGTTTTTCTCGGTCGGCGAGTGAAAAATCCATCGGTTGGCTTCTCACACACGATTTGACATACACCGAGCACTGCAAATGAATGCGAGAGAGAAAGAGAGATGTTTTGCGAAGAGCGCTTTTTTTTTTTGTTTGCGTTATGCTTTCAACGATGAGGTTGGAAAAATTGCTATCGGTAAATGAACGGCTGGTTCCAAGTAGCAAGAACTTTGTTATGCATGAGCTCTCTTCTTGCAATACTCTCCAGCGCGCGATTCAATCGGTGTGTGTGCGTCGTCGAACAGTGTTGAACTTAAGCGAGAGGGAGTGTAAGTGCGTAAAAAACATCTATCGCACATTTTCAAAGCATATTTTCAGCCACATAAATTGAGCATAGCTTTATTCTCAAAGTAGAAGCGGCAGTCAGGCACTGGCACGGGAAAAAGAAGAGAAAAAAAACGACATCTAAATCCGATTGACATCGAATACAGTGGTGGTGGTTTTTTCTCTCACTCTCGTTGTTTTCATCTTCAACATTTTTTTTCTTTCTTTTTTCGCATTTTCTCGCTCATTCAATCGGAATACTCATCCAGTTGTGTTAAACTTTGGTCATAGTTGTATTTTAATTCTCAGTGGTTTTGCACGGCACATTATGACTTTGTCCATTCGCTACATACGTTTATCAATTTTTATCAACGGCACCAACTCACCAAACCCACTTCACAGCAATTATACACATAAACGGCGCAAAAAGTGAACAGTGTTCTCTACATTCATTTTTTTTAAATTCTTTATGTGTCGACACGAAAAACTTTTTTGGAATGTACGAAAATAATGAAAGACAAACCAATACAAAAAACAACGGTAAAAAAATTGGCAATAGAGTGTGTGTGGTTGAAAACTAACAGTAGCGGAGAAAACAGAAAGAAGAATTTTAGATAGGGAAAAAAAAGCTGTGTACAGAGTTGAATCGTGTGCAATTTCCAATTGATTCGGTCATTGGCCACACAGTGTCGAGAAACGAATGTGCTGCGAGGAAGTAATGAAATTGGGATTTTGTTTTAAACAAAAAAAAATAACTTTAACTATGTTACACTTACCAGACGAGTCAGTCGGTTTGAGATCGAACCAACATTACGAAAACATAGAAAACAAATGGTGAGACATTGCATGCATTAAATATACTTAACCTTTGCCAGTCGAAAGTGGTGTGTCTCCGATTAAAGTCGCAAACAACGAACGACGCGAAGAAAAGCACGAAAAAAAAGATAAACATTATTAAAATAATTGAAAATAAAAGCGAATTCATCACGCACAATATGTGAAACGGTGTTTTTTTTTTCGTTCTTTCATTTCGCAAATACCGTCATACATTATCATTCTCATGATGCCAAAATGAAAAGTTCAGCGTAAAATATAGCATAGATGAAGGATTGAAGGGAATGGGTGCTTCGTTTTCAGTGTTGCAACTTTGCCCAGCAAAGTGCTAAGCCAATCGTAGTTAGTTGAATAAATTGTGTGAGCGAATTTAATTAAATTTAATTGATAAATCCTTCGATTGTGAGTGTTAGAATTGAAGGGATAAGCGAAATAAAATAGCAACGTTGTCAATTAGAAAATGGAGCGTGTGTGGCGAAAAGTGAATCAAGGATTATCCAACACAACATCAACATTGTTGAAACAATCGCGCAACAACAACAATCGAAACAGCAATAGTAATTACAATTTTGGTGACGCAGCAACAAATGCTGAAAATCTTCGACATTCTTCATCGATTCACATAGAAGACGGTCCGGTCTATGCGAATGTTCCACAATATAATCGCGGATGGGGATACATAGATACATCGAAATGCCGTAAACGACGAAGAAAAGTCAAATCACGCCGAAACAGGTAAACAACAACAAAATCACAATTTTTTTCGTTTATAAAGAAATTCTCTCAAACTTTTTCTTACTAACAAAAAAAAGAGAAATACACAAAAATTTGATGAAAAATAAATCGCGTTCATTTATTTTGTATGGAATTGCATTTGTAAGCGACGATGCGGCAAATCTATACAATAATCGTAATATTTTCCGCTTGGATGGTGAAGTGTTATGGTTTCCGTGTGAATGCCATGCTGACCAGCTTTTATTCTTTTGTCTGCATTGACTTCATTTTTGGTCGATCGTATGCTTAGGTGGACGTTCGGTCGTTTATTTGATTGGTTATGTTGGCAAAAAGAAAAACTTCGTTCACTAAAGGTTTAACTCATTTAACACTAACTAGCCACGTATGCCGATGACTAACCAATGTTGTTATTGTTTGTATGTCTGTTAACGTAATGTGCTTAATTGTACGCGCTCGTATTTGATTTATGCGATGCGCCCCTTTACCTCGACATTTCATCATACATATGCATGTATGTGTGTGTGTGTCTATGAGTGAGTCAGTCGAATGAGTCATTTTTCGGTACTATTGTGTCATTCAGTCTTTCTAAACTTCGATTGTTGACATAATAGACACTATATTGAACGTTAAATAAGCGGGCTCTTGGCGCTCCATCCCTCTGTCTCTCTAACGAATTAATCTAATTTCATTTGTCAAAATTGTATCAGGAAACGAGAACGTGAAAAGGAAGCCAAAACAGACATTGGACATGTCCAAAATATGCATGTATTCGCTTTTTTCTTCTATTCTATTCTTTGACTGTTAGTCAATCAAGTTAGCTTCATTTCCAGCCATTTCCTATTTGACATGCCTTGCTTTCTTCAATTCATTCTTGACATAATTGGATCGGACAATCTTTATAGTCAGTTTTTCCGTTGCTGTTGTTGTTGTTTTTACTGCTGTGCATGTGTACGTTCGTGAAGCCAATGGTTGTTTGAATCCCAACAACATCAACCGTGCTCTGGTTGCCACTGTCAACTGCACCGTGCACATTTACATATAATCGTTATATGCATATTTTTCATATTGCAGCAGGCGACGACACCAACAAAAAAATGTAGGTCTTTTAAAAGTCATTGCGGTCGATGTATCTTCCTTTTCTGAGCTCACTCTGTATCTTGCGCCGGGTCAAGTGTTTTTCATTCTTTTGCTTATTATCTCTGCTCTTTCTCATCTTTGTATGCTAAAAATAGAAGGCAATAAACGGAAAAGTGCCGCATCCAAGAGAAAAGTTATCACACACACACACATACACACAAAATCGATCACAGAATATTTTTCTATGGATTTTTGCCATACATTCGCAAAACCACCGTCAAACACAATATTGGCTATTGGTTTTTGTCTACTTTCTATTGTGTTTAATGAAATATTTCTCCTACGCACAATGTGATTTCATGCAGATTTTCTTCCCATCCCTTTTTGTTACAGTCAAAATGTGTATTTACTTTGAAAGATTTACACGGTCAATTGACAAAAAAAAACACACCGTTTCTACACCGTTGGTAGCCTTTGATCCATGCTCTTATTGAGTTTTGAATATTCATAACGTTGTTTGTCACATGGGTTTTTGTTTTCATTTTACCTTTGCGGAACAACGCCGATTATTCAAACTTGGCTTTGATTGCAATGCCTTTATACATTCCACACTTTACTTTATTTTCATTCTTTTTCGTCGTCACAATTCATACAGCTCAAAAGAGAAACACTCTAAATCCAAGAACGTCGACAAATCAAAGGGTTCAACAAAGGAAACTTCGCTGCGTGAGCGTGCCGTTGCCAAATTGAAAATTTTGAATTTCAACATCAACTGGGATGTACATATGAAGCCATGCGGGTATGTTCCATTATAACAAAACATCTTTGTTTTGCAAGACAACTTTTTCCATAAACTTTTTGTCCTTTGTTTTATTCCGTTGAAAAAGTTTTTAATAAACTTCATGTTTTGTTTTTTTTTTTTGCATCAAAAACAAATATACAAACGATGTTTTTTTTTTTGGTATGTGTGTGTTTGTCATAGATCACGTGTCAACACCAGTATTTTAACGAGAAGATTGTGTCGTAATCGAAGCTGCGACGACAATGAACTATACCGATCGAATAGTTTTAAATTTGAACGATTTCGCCGTGACGATACAGATGCGGCTACTGTGTCGGTTAATACCTTGCCGAAGCAAGTAAGTAAATTCCAATCTGTTGACTGTTGAGTTAAAAAAAAATGTTGTTGTTATTGTTTGTTTTTATTGATTTGAATGTTTATTTATATATTCTCATTGATATTATTCATAATATAGCCCCTAAAAATATGTTAAAAGGGCATCACATTTACATAAAACAATGTGATAAATATTTTAAGTACAACAGTAATTTATTTTTTGTGTGTGTTAAATTATTCATTTTACGGTAAACGTTTTTTGATTAAATTTTCGAGTTTTCGAATTCGACCCTTATCAGCTGAGGCTGTCAGTGATGAGGTCACATTGCTGGCCGTTTGTTTGATAGTTGAAGCGATTGAATTTTCACTGGATGATGGTGATTTTATAACATTTGCCATCATTGCCGATGAATTGGCGCTTCCTTCAATTTGGTCGCTGTCATTTTCAAATGGATTCGTAGATTGTTGTTTTGGATCTTTTGGTGCCATTCGCTTGTACAATTCCAGTAAATAGGTTGAATCGGATCGCTTTAGCCCTTTCATATCCATTATTTTATTGAATTCGGTTTGTGAACTATCTGGCAATAATTTTAAATAATGTTCAATGAATGCTTGTGCAGGTGTTGTTGGTTGCATCACAATTTTAATTATCATTTCGGCTTTGGTCATTCCTTTGACCACAACTTTTGAATAGCTTGCCGGCGCTTTTCGTTTCACTTGCGAACCAATCGATGGCAAATCCAATAAAATCGTTTTCAAACTATGTGTATCGAGTAATAATTGTTCACATCCAAGGATGCTACTGTTATTATTGGCCAAACCTGCATTTGCACCAATTGAATCGGAATTCGATGCCGATGAACTATTCATTAGACGACATTTGTACAATGCATTTATGTAACGTGGAATGAATGAATTGACAAATTTATGACAAAATTGCGTATAATACTTTCGAGATGCTGATAAATTGTCACGAATTATTGGAATAGTTGTATGAAAATTTGATAAAATTGAATTAACGAACGGACTCTGATCGCCTACATTTTGAATGTTGTACCAAGTGGTCTGAAATAACAAAGACGTTAAGACTCTTTCTTATAGAGAGAGAAAAAAAGAAAATTACACCCACCTTATTCATAACGATGAGTGCTGCCTCGCAACCACATTCAATGTCTTGCACCATTAAGTGGATACAATGTGAAATGCATCGATGGAAAATGTCTTTTTCGTCAGATAAATCGATTTTATCCGTATAGGCTTCGTCACTTTTTTCTTTGAGTTTTGCTTCGAGTTGATCCACCGTTTCGACACAATACTCGGCCGTTGTCAAAATGCAGCACAAACGAACGATTTCTTCACGCAAATACCTCGGTTGATCGCCTTCTTTTAAAAGATTTTGAATCACATTACCAGCGGCGGTTGACAGATTTTGGAAATCCTTCGTCAACATTGACATGCTTGTCATTTGCTTGCCTGAAAGTAATTTAATTTCATGTAAAAAACTAATAAAAAACCAAACAGAAGAATAGAAATAAAAATCGAACCCAATGAAGTGATTTGAGCAGTTGCTTTTGGAATTTTATGCTCCAAAATTTTGCTCGCATATTCTCGCAGATATTTTTTGAATATTTGTGTCAATTGATACATCGGTCGTTCGGTACTCAATTGAGTGCATTGAACTAAACACTTTTTATAGAATACAAATAGATCGGCGCAGCTGTAAATAGAAAATGGTTTTAATTTTAACTTGCAAATGTACATAAATACACAAAATGTGTGAAAAAACGAAACGATACCTCGGAAAAACGGTTGAATTATTACTAATTGGATCGAATTCAGTTTTTGTTTTACTATTTTCCAGTACAAAGCGTTCAATGAGCTCGGCCAAGTTTCGGTCAATGCTATCGGTATAAATATCCAAAAATGGTTCGAAACACACACCAATCAACCCGATAAATGGTGAATTTCCAATTTGGCTTGCATCTGTATCCGATGCATTTGCCGGTTTATCGTCAAGTGGTAGAATTTTCGGTGCTCGAGACGGTTTGGTGATGTTCATTGCGGCCAAAATTAAACCAATAAAACGTTTTGCCAGTAGCAATTCAAATTGTTGTGTTTTTGAAATGGCATATAGTAATAATTTAACATCGATTTCGGTGCGACGTTTTTGCATCAATGCCGCAAGGCTATCGCGTGTTATTATGCAAAATTGTATAGTTATACGTTCAGATAATTCCCAGTCAGCCGGAAACACTT
The DNA here is from genome assembly GCF_009176525.2 of Contarinia nasturtii. Taxonomy (NCBI): domain Eukaryota; kingdom Metazoa; phylum Arthropoda; class Insecta; order Diptera; family Cecidomyiidae; genus Contarinia; species Contarinia nasturtii. Next base: position 3,541,949 of record NW_022198275.1, on the reverse strand, counting down.
TTCCTAGCCGATTCTCAAAGTCAAGCAAATGCCGTTTCAACCATGCATACCGTTTATCGATTTTTGCAATCCAAGCAATATCATCACTCTCATGGAATAATTGCTCGTATTCTTGCAATTGAAGCGCTGTGACAAGAGAAGTAAACAATACATTTTAGTTAAAACAATGTGATTCTTGTTAAGTTATAACAATACTTACAAATAAACCACTTCAGAAGGTCGGCTTTCACTTTTTGATCTTCAAGCACAGATACGACGGAACAAGCGTCGGCCAACTGCGACAACGACAATTTATCGCCAGACGAACTACCTGTGCTCATTAATGTATTGTGGAAGTCAGCAGTTATTTGAGTTGCAAGCTTCTCTTGAATTTGTTTTACTTTTACCGATAGATCCTGATCACGGAAAATGGAGCCGATTAATTTTTATTCGCTTTTTTTGAAAATGGGGTTCATTGACATTTTTCCCCTTTAATTTACCTTAATTTTCGGAATCTCTGTGTACTGTTGAAAATGTCGATTCACTTCTATAATCGCTTGCAATGGATTCAATAGTTCACCATATTGACGATTTTCCGCCAATTTTGAAAGATTCTCAATGCCACCGACCAAAATGTGTAAATGGTTTAACGTTGTGATTGCACTGGTTAAATTCTTTTTTGCCCAATCCAATTGTTTAATATCGCGTGTTATTTCTTTGACCATGTCTTCAGTTTTCTCGGCTCGAGTTTTAATTTCAATAATCTGTTCAAACAGATGGCCTATGACATTTTGAGCCTCAGACAATGCACATCGGCCGTCTTGTGCAGTAGTCGTTTGACTTCGTACAACCGAACGAATATTTTCATCTATTTGCTGACACTCGTTTTCCATTTTTGCAAGCACATCATCGATAGTCGACAGTGATTGTTCGGTCGGAAACATTTGATTGATATAATCAGCCGCATTGAAATCCGGATTTTCAATGGAATCGGAACGAATTATCTGGCAAATCACCGGGGAAAAACATTATATTTAGAGATGAAACGTAATAAAATTGAGTATAGTAGTACTTGTTACCTGGTCAATCGCCTTTTGAATATCATCATTTTGAAATATTTTATTCATTTTGCTATTACTGCTGTCGATACTTTGTGTATCGCTTTTTGTTTCGGATATATCCATCGTAGTTTCCGTCATACTGAATGAAACTATTGCAAAATTACTTTCTATAATTATTTAACCACACCCGACCCGATAACATCGACGTGTTTATTTCACACGGCCACAAACGAAAAAAAGAGGAACTTTTCCACTGAAATTCAATAATTTCACAAATTTATAACTTTACATATTCCACGGCACATACCTAGTTACAAAACATTTCACTAACATATTTACATGTAGCAAGTATGTTTCTGCTGACTGAAATTGCATTCGTTTTATTCCAAATGATGATAGCACCAACAAATGTCAAAATTGACATTTAAAGCTTCAGTGAACAAGAAAAAGAAGAAGAAGTAGCTGAATTCTACTACTATGAGCGGCAATTTTGATTTAAATTTTCTTCCATAATTTTATTCACATTTAAATTTCAATGAAAATTTACTATTTCACGTGATTTGGACCCTTTTTCGAATGCAATAGAAAAATATTTGTCAATTAAATGTGTGGCAGAGTTTTTAACCGCTGACGTTCAATGGAATTCAGCACATTTTAAAGTTCGTTATTTTGCGTTGGGCATATAGCTACACTATAATCAATTTTATTGTGTATATTGAATTATTATGAAAATGATACTGTATATGTATAACTGGGCACTTTGGATTGAATAATGGGAATTTTTTGATTAAAAAAATAGTTATAGGTATTTGGAATCCATAGTTTTGAGTCTTGTATAAAATAAATGTGCGCATGTCTGAAAATATGTCTTATTCCAGTCAGTGGAAAAATCCATTTGAGTCATTTGTTGTTTTTTTTGCTCAACACGTACAGCGAACTTCTGCGTTTATACACATGTAATGTCTCTCTTTCTCATTCACATTGTCGTTTTCACCCTCGCTCACTATATCGTCACCTGTGCCTGTCCCATTCATTGTGGCATATTGACTCTGCCACGCTCACGCTCTCGTCGGTACTTGCGGATGCCAACTTTTATCCGTGTCTACATTCTCTCTCTCTTTCTCTCTCGCTTCGGTCTGGTTCTCTCCACAGAAGCGTGAGCATAAGCCAAACAATGAAATTTAGTTGAATCGCTCACATAAAATCCGTAGCTATGTTCTCAGTTGTAATTCGATTGTATAACGAAACGGAATAAGAAATCGACGTTCGCTGCTCTATATTTGCTTTTTACGACTGTGCCGAACAATAATAACATACAAACAACTACAAATCAATAATATTGTAAACATATCAAAAAACAGAAACTGTTTATTATTTACCTAACAACACATCAATTTAAAGAGAAGAATAAAAATTATAGATTTTAATCTAAAAAGATGATTTTATTTGCCATTAGAAAGTGAGATACGCATCGATCGACAATAAAAGCTATAAAGTCAATAATTTTCCGTAACACACAGTGTGCAATAGAAAAGCATTGTTATAGTGATATATTTATTTACAAAATAGAAATTGTTAGAAAACGTTTTCAAACATCATACCCCCCGCAACCAGTGAATTGACGATTTTTGTGCAATATATTCATTGAGTTTAGAGATAGAGAGGAGAAAAGAAGATATTTATTATCATGAGAGTATTCAATGAAAGGCAATTTTCACGCATTTCAAAGAGCAATCCCGAATAAATTCAGCTTCATCAAATAAACGAACGGGGATATTATACATCAACGACGAATAAGAATAGAATTGAATAAAACGTGCAGAAAGCATATAAATATAGAAACCTTGCTCTTTTGTTAAACGTAAATGGTAATGGTGGTGGTGATGATGATGGTAAAAACATGAACAATAGCGGAACCATAGTTACGAGCTCAAAAGTGCTTGTCGTTATGTGAAATGATTGCTTTGTAGCAAAAAAAGACAAAACCATATTACACAGTCAAAAAGGACTACATCAATACAGATTCGCATATACATCAAGAGAGAGAGAGCGTAATAATAATAATAACAACCGAAAAATAGATTTTTGCGTACAGGACCACGGCATACGCAGCAGCATTTAGTGGTTAAGTGTTTTGGTAAGAGTGATGAAATAAGTGGTGTATGCCTCTTGGCCACACATAAAATTATCAACTTCTCCATAGGCATATAAATAAATAAAAAGATTGAAATAAATACACGCGAATATTATGCGTAGTTGGAAACTGTTTGAGTATGGGCTACTAATTTTCCGTATGGATAGAAAGAGTCACATAGTGTGTGTGTATGTGTATGCGTGTTGAAGTAAGCGTGTGCGATGATGATGATGATGGTGGTGTTGTTTTTGTTGTTGCTATTATTGGGATCACCGTACTGAGGATGACTCATTCAGCCATCTGGTTTCAACAGCTCGATGCGGTTTGGCTGTACACATGCATGTGCGATGGTGTGCTGGCGTACGAACACTATGTTCGTTCCTATTCGCTGTACAATTTGGGTAGACATGCACACAAAATTTATGAGCGAGCGTGTGTGCGTCGGTATAATGCGCGTACTCTAATCAAAAATGCTTATTTACCGTGAACACAGGGGGCTGTTTCGATCTCATCTTTTAGGCCTGTACCACGATTGATGGTTTTGTGATGTCTGCATTTTATACTTCTCAATTTACACTGAAATTCAAAGCGCACGATTCTCATACACGCTCTCCTTTCTCATCGCACGCAATCAACATTAATTTTTGAGCACATTTGGTGCGTTTTCATTGCTTTAATGCTTGTTTCGGTGCTCTTTTTGCTACCTCTTCACACCACTTCAATTCCCATTTTGCATGAGAGCAAAACAGAAAAAACTGCTATAAACATGGGCATTCAAGAGGCATATACGAAGAGCATGAGCATGACTAAATACATTTGCCAACTATCCAACACATTTTACATGGCGAAATTGCAGCATTTGACGTTGAACAAAACCCAACGGGGGGTGTTATGTTGAATTTCGATGATATACTATATTGAATTGGTGTATATTTGCTTTTTTTCCTCTCTTTTTTCAAGCGACATTGTCTATCGGACCGTAACCAAATCGTTTAACAGAATTACCATGAAAATAGATATGGAAAAAAGGAAAAAAGCTTTTTATTATAGCGTTTTTTTGCAAGAATCCCAGAAAATCCTGTTGATGAAGGCGAAGAATGTTTTGCTTTCGGCATTGTTTTTTTTTTCATTATTACGTTCTATGACGGTTTTATTTTTAGTACAAAAATGACTTCTTGTGATGGCATTTTCCGACCACGAACAATTTGAAAATACTGATTTTTCCCCCGTTGTGCCTAGACGCTCGAAAGAAGTATTTTTCATTAAGTCAACTATTTGCATATAAACACAAACATACACGCATCCTTTTAGGCAAATTACTCGGTTCTGTTCTTTGTAAATGACGTACGGCAATTAAAAAAAAGCTTGAAATTGATGCGTATTTCAAATGGAATAATAACAATGAAAATACATTTATTAGCAATACTCGAATGCCAAATAGCCCCTAATATCTATAATGAATAGAAATTAAACTAGAATTTTCATTGCTAAAATCCAGTTGGAGGCAAACGAGTGGAAAAATTTATCGTAAGCACGCAATTTGATAAGAAACCCAAACGATACGAGAATGCGCGCAAATGTTTGCATGTTGTATATATACAACGCAATGGAAAAACGGTAGACTGTTTGGCATTTACGACGACGATGATGTTGGTGATGACTCATCGGCCGGAGTGAATCACAAATGTTTTCAATAATACACTACATGCCATACGTTACGACATGATACAAGACTCACTCAATCCATTCGATTTATCGCTGATATATTACTTGTTATAACGCAAAAAAGATATATTTTCCAAATGCGAATATATATTTTATTTCAAATACGGGTCAAAGAGTCAACAAGGATTTCCTTTCGTTTCACTTCATTTCGTTTCGGAGGATCCGAACACATACACTTGTTTTTCGATTGAATTAAATAAATTGAATTTAGGTGGTTGTAAGCTTGTGAAATATGAAATCGAATCCACTTACCGTGCCCGCTCACTCGCCCAGAAACGTGTGAAATATGAGAGATGATAAAATTTATGAGTTTCGCAGCGAATCCAAAGCCAAAACTTTTTTTTTCGCTCGAGAAAATTGATTTTTTCTACAATGTCACCCGAACTTCACAAGGTTTCAACGTGCAATCAAGTGCCAACGTAAAAATGATGCCAATAAATTTATATCCATATAAAAAGTTGTTAAACTTTGTTTTTTTTTGTTTCCATCCATCTTAATTTATTGTCACAATGTTACAGAACAATTTTTTTGAATTATTATTGACATTATAAAAATGTTGACGCGAAAAATTATTTGAATTATTTCTGATAACAAAAACAAAATCAAATTAAGAATGTTATTTGATGAAAATGACATTTTTCGAACTTTTGAATTTGAGGCGTAATATAAAACACATAAATAGCATGTAGTCATCGTTGGATCAATAAATAAACAAAAGATTGATGTGACCACATTTTTCAACGAATAGCATCGCGTGTTTAGATTTCGCTGCAAAAAAAATATGTGTGTTTTGAGGTGTTTTATCAAAATGCCAAATTGGTTCATGCACTCGAGTCATCACAAAATACCGTGACTCCGTTGTAAAATACAAATGGCACACCTTTGGCAATTTCAATCTAAATACGCTGTAGAATTTTCAACAGTATATCAATTGACTCCACCTGTAGCCCGTTAATATAATCGTAGAAATATTGCGAATCAAAAAGAAATTAGTTTTGAAATTGTTTGTTTGCTTTTCACCCCAATGATAAAATACACTTATTTATTATACGTTATAATACTAAATTTGAATACCATTATATAAACACCTAAAACGAATATAAATGTGTGCCTCACCCAAGCGTATACATACATATATCATATATTATTTTGTAAATTATTTACAGGTCAATATATGCGACGATTACAGTTTACCCGTAGACTTTGTTAAAAAACGTCCATCCAGCTTAGAACAATGTCGTGATGTAAAATTTGCTGACGATTTTCCATCTCCAACCATATTTAATGAACAAGTATGCTAACATTTGTGATTGCTATTTACTTTACAATACCTTAAACTATTCGCTTGTATGAAATTAGATGTTGGTGTCTTTATCTTTTATTTTCAATTTGTCCTGATACTTTTGAAATGAAAATGATAAGAAAATCTTGAATGATTGACACGTCCCATTCACAGATTTTGCCAACGTCAAGTTTGAAAGAGACACGACCCCTGTTGACCGCATCAACTTCAACATCAACAGCTCCAAAAGTTTTACTCAATTATTGTGAACCGAAGGATAGTAAAAGGCCAAAACATAAAAAATCTTCAGTAAAATCAATAAAATACTTGTCAGGTGAGTTACTTCACACAAACATCCACTTGAAATTACATTGTTATATGCACCTTGTATAATATACATAAGCTAGAAATTACATACAAAAACAAACAATTTTATTCTCGAGCTTCTTATTGCATAAAAAATTAATGTAATGTTTCGCGTATAATTTTAACATGGTACAAACATTATACACTTTTTTAATGAATAGCTCGTTTGAACGAATCGATTACGGCATAAAAAGTAATCATAATTAATATTTCAATATTACGTTTTTTTTGTGCCAGATTCATCGTTGCCAAACTCAACTGACGAAGAATATAATCACGCCGAATCCAAATATGACTCATCCGAAAGTGTAGCCGATAGTTACTTAAATAACGAGCCTGAATACGCGAATCAAGAACGACCCCGACCAATATCACATCAGCGTTTACCAAATACAGGATCAAATTCAAACACATTAAATAGCAAATCACCGTATTACTATGCGGATTTGTTGCCTGGACTCAAAAATTCAACACAAACACAGCGCTCGTTAAAAGTAAGTACAATTGTTAGCAGTACATCAACTGCACCAAAGAAATATAAAAGTTTTTTGGACGACCCACCATCTCCGGATGTGCTAACATCACCTCCGGTTCAAAAACGGCGCAACGGAAATTACCAACGAAGACAGTCGATAAATGATCGTGATACATTTTCGTCGACAACATCGGACGATTCAAATTGTTCCGAATGCCAAAAGCGACGCGAACTTCGCAATTTACCGCCGTCACAAAATGAATCGCTCTGTGTGAGTGCCAACGAATACGACGAACGTGAAGAAGTGCCATCGCCAGCCCCAAACGAATTTCCATGTGATTCACGTGACTATATTGAAGCTGAGAGCCAAGACGTTACCGAAGACGAAATGGCACCGCATCGTTTATTAGGCCATGCTGCCTGCATTTGCTCATCGGAGCCAACCGATGACGGTTCACAATATCGCTCGAAGAGCATTTTTTATGTTCACCAACAAGGTGAGGATCAATGTGCTGACTGCACCATAAATAATGTCAATGAAAGAAGCTATTCGTGTGAATCTGATTTAATGTCGTCCGGCAAACGACGAATTCAAGTATATGAAACGGCATTTGATAGCACTGTGCCGCTCAGCGGTTCCGATGAACATTGTGAAATTGAAGAGCGCATCCGAAATATTATGCTAATTGATCCAAAGTTCAATCGAAAAACTGAGCAACCAAATGACGATGAGAAAACAAACCAACAATTCAACTGTGATTACCATAAGAATAGACAAGTAAGTGAAAATAGAAATATTGGATCGACATCGTGTAATTCACCGTCTTCCAAGAATGTGGCGTCAACAGCCGGTCGATATGCATCGCATTCACCACCATCATCGGCTCCAATGCCAATTAAATTTCCCGAAAAACACGAACAACGACTTTATCGCGACAGTAATCAGAGTGCACCAAATTTACCGCAAACAAATGCAACGCCACATCATTGTCGAAATGATCAAAATGACCGGGAAAAACCGTCGAAAAAATCAATGTTGAAAAAGAAGTGTTCACATGCACCGGAACGGGGAAAACAGGTACGAAAAAGTAAACGACGACAAAGAGCCGCCGCTGCAGGTCCGCAAAAATATTCGTCAACCGAAAGTATGTCGTCGAGTGAAGGAAGCATTGAATCGATACATTCAAGTGCCAGTGATGGTAATCGTAGTTCGATTAGTTCCGGCTCACGACATTCGGCCTCGTTGAGCTCACATAGTTCAGATTCGGGCGCTCGTGTCCGTTATCCACTTCGAACTCCGGTTATTGTGCATGCAAACATGAACATTTTGAGTCCAATCTCCGACAAATCAATACAAGAGTCATCCGAAATATTTGCGGCCGGTGCAACTCGTAAAACTTTACAATTATTTAACGATAATGGAGCGTCAAATGTGTCAGCGAAAGAGCTGAACAAACAAACCAGCGTCGATATGATGCTATTGGAAAATCAAAAATCCAATAAACGACGTTACTTACAAAATCGTGCATCGTTATTGTTAAAAGATGAAATACAAGGCAGTGACAGCGGAATCTCGTTGCAATCGCGTGACGATACAAAAATAAAGAGTTTAGCTCTACCAAATTTGAACGGTGGCCAACAAAAGCCAGAATCACAAGCATCCAATAATCAATCGCAAGCTTCAAACCAAACATTTAATAACTCAGGGCTAAGTTTACCAGAAGATTTTGCCAATCTACCGTTCGACATGCCAAAGCTCAGACGAAATCTGTTGCTTTCAGAACAAGTTAGTTGAATAGCATTTTTTGATACATCATTTTGAAAGTGTCATCTTAATTGCGTGTATTTTATTCAATAGAAACAAAGTACCTCAGGCAGTGCGACATCAGTGGATTTAGGCGATCTTCCATTTGATATGCCAAAATTGAATCGACGCATACGAGCTCAATCGGGATTATCGAATGATAATGCACCCAGTACACTGGATCATCCAAACAATATGTCACACGCATCATCCAGTTTATCAATGCGTGATGATAATCGATTTGGTATGTTGGGTTTTATTGAAATAGATTACAACACATGTGCTATTCAAATAGTGAAATTTAACTCCCTATTCGATTTTAACAGGCTCGGGACGAAAGAATCTTTCTCTGCAATTCAATCGAACGTCATTGATGAAGAATGATGGAATGCCGAATGAACGCGGTCTACATTTGAATTTATTTAGTGCCAAAAATAATATTGACATTGATACATCGCTTTCGTTGGATCGACAAGGGTATGTGATACGATGTATAAAATTTCACTTTCGATGAGCGACTCATGTGATGAATTTTCGATTTTTTTCAGATGGTATCATGGCGCATTAACACGTATTGAAGCAGAGAGCACACTTCGACCCTTAATGGAAGGAAGTTTTCTTGTTCGCAACTGCGAATCAGCCAGAAATGATTTTTCGCTATCGTTGAAGTAAGCTCACATTTTGATATTCCACAAACCTTTAATAGGTTTTTAGGTAATTAAATTACTAAAACTTTTGTACTTTTTCTGCCATTTTTTTTTCTTCGAAATCCAGGAGCGCAAAAGGTTTTATGCATATGCGTATCCAACAAAATGATACCGGAAAGTTTATTCTGGGTGAATTTAGTCAGCCATTCGATTCAGTTCCTGATATAATAAAGCATTTTTGTTTGAATCGATTACCAGTGCGTGGAGCCGAGCATATGTGTTTGGTTGAACCTGTAATAGCGCAATTGCTTTAAGCAAAATGATAAACACTAGACAAATTGCTTTCCACTTAATAATCTCCACGTCTATTAAATGCACACACCAGATGCTCGCCAAAACAAAACAAAAGAATAATTCTAGTCGTAATTGGTGCACCAAAAAAATCCAACCTCAAGCAAAATAACAATGAAAAAGAAAAAACAACACCGAAATTATGCTTGAAAAAGTGTATTTTAGACTGATTCAAGCGTACGAACGGAATGACACAAATCAAGTAAAACATACTCATTACGCTACGATTTTCTCTTTATATAGTATATGTACTGTGTATTATTTTCACCGTTCTATTTATCTGAAGGTATAAATTTATGTATTTATTATAAAACTAGTAAATATTATAAACATATAATATATGATATTTGAAGCCACACAAGTGGAGGACATGCTCTCATAAATTAAATGAAATGAACAAAATTTATTTGACAAACATTTCAACGGTGACACATTCATTCCAATTAACGCTAATAAAGTACATCTCATTTTGTATGGAGGGTGTATTTAGCAAAAAATGGTCGCCATATTTTAAGCTTGAAACATGAAACGTGTACACGTCAATAGGAGATAGATTTATGTTTTCGGTCATTGCAGCACTCTCAAGGCGTTGTAAAATGAGAAGCATGATGAAAAGCAGAACGGAAAATCGTACAGTGTGCAATCAAATGAAAATGTGACGAATATATAAATCAGAGAGCCAACCGAAATGAAAAATTGTTTTTACAAAAAAAAAATTACTATTTATTTGGTATGTTTTTGAATAGTTCGTAATAAATTTAAACCAAATATATGAAAAAAAACATTAAATTTTATTTCATTTTTTTTTTTTTCATTTATTCAATTTTTCCAAATAAATCATTGACTTTTCTAAAAGCCAAACTTATAAATTTATAAAATGCTTATTGCGATCAATTCGCAAAATCTGTTATGCTTTCTACAAGACCTTGTCCCAAGATCAAAAAGTCATTTTTCAATTGTTCATGATTGAATTGCAATTGATCGTCATCGGCTCTTACTTGTCCAACAGCAGCACTAATCTTAAATTCTTGTTTCGTAAATGTGCTTGGTTTCCATAAGACGGCTATTCGATCCCCACCGCATGGATTATAAAAGAACATGGCTACATGACTGTAACCCGATCGCAGTTCATTTAGATATGATTCCACTGGATTATAATCGGACAATGGTATAAAAGGTTTGCGTTGTCGGCACGGTTTGTTGCTATTGCTTGAAAATTCATGAACAAGATTGTCTCTGAGGTGTCTTTTGTTGAGATTTATCAATAGGTTATATCCGTCAATCGATGCCGTGAATAGTGGCTCAGCAGTGAAATCCTTAAAAATACTGTGCTGAATGAGTTTGATGGCATGGCGAGCCAATAGAGTAATTCGAGCAAGTATTTCAACACTCGGTGTTTTCTTTGACCACACGATGTGTTTATCAATCTCACCACATGACGTAATAATGCACAACGGTGGGAATACATTTCGCGTTGAAACGAATTCCATTTCCAATTTTTCCGTATATTCACGACTTAGGTCATCATTGAAATTCAATAGAATCAACTCTGTATTCCAATTCGTATTGGACAACATATGCAAAAATCGAATGAATGCAGTCTGTGGTTGTACTGGTGCCTCCGATGCAATTGCATTATAGTATTGATGAGCGACAAGGAGTTCAATACAAATGTCATCGAACAAAAATGGATCGATCAATTGTGAGCGTAGCCATCGTTTTGCCAAAAGTACCGTTGGTCCAAATGATAAGTGCTGATGATAAAGTCTGCAAAAAGGTAATGTATAAAAATCTTTGAAAAAAATCGGATTAATTTTTTTTTACACTTACGTGTGCAAAGAGACCGTTATTTTCGGAATTAGCATCAATTCACGTTCCATTTTCGTACTTTTTACGGAAGCTCTGTATTTGGTAATGCCTTTTGTAGTCACTTCTTTCATATGCAATGCAATCTCACGTGGAACAGCTATCTTGTATCGAAACATGTAACCGTCTGAAGAAGAATATTTTTTTTAGTTTGGATTTTGCGGAGAAGATAAATATGAAAATAAATCGATGTTACCTTTAATCACGTCGACGGAATCCACATTGACCTTGGTACGAAGGTGAAATTTTTTCCGCAATCCGCGCGCAATTTGAAGACAAAACGCAGCCTTGACCCGTTCAAGTGCTCCCAATTCACTTGGCCACTTTCCAGATGTTTCTGTGTTGCCATTAACAAATTAAAATAACAAAATCAATAAATTCATATTAATATTATTTTGAAATGAAGTTTTCTACGGTATAATTGGACTCGAGAGTACAAAATACGTGATTCTTTGAATTAAAATACAGATAAAGATTACATTTAAAAAACCAGTTACCCACCGAATTGAATAACACCCTCGTTTATTATGGACGCATTGAATGTTTGCTTATCGTCTTTTGAAAACAGTCTTGCATTTGCAATGACCGGAAGTAATTCGCAATAGCGAAACACTGGCGATTGACCTAGAAACAGAGATGATTTTTTCAATTATAAAATCTCTAAATGGATGAATGGACCATTTTTCGTTATATTTCACATACCCAACACAGATGTAATAACTAGTGGCAATTCATCGAGCGATCTCAAATTTTTGCCGAGTTCATCGAATGTCTTAATAACTTGAACGGCCATATTTTCCGCATTATTGTCGCCATCTAAAAATTCCTTAAAACATTCATTAATAGCGTACGCTGAATCCATTTGTGCAGCTGTGTACTGAATTTTATCGTTATCGATATTAAAATGATGTTCCAATAAATGTTCGACAATTCGTTTGCAAACTAATCTCTTTTCGGCTAATGATGATGTCAATGAACCCCAAACACAAGCCTCCGAAATTGATCTGAAATTTATAAATGTCTCAATACACTGAAAAATGTATACAAAAAAATCCCCATTCCAATATGTACCCATCTTGGAATCGCCTCAATTCCGACTTCGAGCCCCAGAATTGTCGGTATTCTTCTGCTTCAGGTAGATTTGATTGTGGTCCTTTGTCCAAAATATCAAGTGCATATTCTTGATTTAGAACGAGTCCAATTTTCAGTACACGTTCGTTTGGTGTGTGATGTTCGTTGATATTCCAGGTTTGTGAGTTGCCTTCATGAATTTCACTTATTGGTAAAATTGCATGAACACGTTTATCCAAGCCTTTCCGTAGAACACCCAATACCATTTTTTCTGCATATGCATGCCAAAAACCGCATACACTAAATAATGTTTCAGATTGTTCTGACTTCTTCAACAAGTTGGTCACATCAAATCGAACGATGTGGTCAACCTGGGTGTACAACGGCATTTTAGTTGCAAACAAAAATCGAAAACTATTTACATGTTCGTTGTTTAATAATTTCAATGCGAGCGAGCTTTCATGACGTACACGACGATATATGTCCAACGAGAGATTGGCACAAATATTATAGTAACCAGTCGAATCGATAAATACAACATCGAAATACTGATGGAAAATCTCTGGTTCGGGTTGTGTTGTACGGAACTTTGACTCATAAATCGAAATGCTCTTGTTTAATTCATCCCATGATGTATTGGCTGGAATTAAGAAAAAAAAAAACACTTTTTATCTTTTTGATCAGAAAGTATTTCGTGTAAGTGCACCCCTCACCTAGATGAATCCAAGCCTGGCGAATAATTTGATAGCTATTCATTGACGGTGTGATTAGATTCTTTTGTATCAAATATGCGATAAACATTGACAAAATGAAGCCATTGAAACCACCCTCTCCCACATTGTATTCGCGTTGCTTCAACCAAATTTTCAACAAAATTATGGCATCTCTGACGTGTGGATTAGTGCCGAGCGTATTGCATAGATATGTGTCATTAAATTTTGTATTTAAATCACCCAAAATAGTGCTATTATAATAGGGCGTTGCTGAATGTTCCGTATTTTTAATAACATCAGTCGATGTCTTCTTTTTCGAACATTTCAGTTCGGTCAATTGTTTAACGTTCGATTTTTCCGGTGCCAAGCGTTCGATTTTAAAACTTTCTTCGCCGCAAGTGGCTCGCAAATGGAAACAAATGTTTTTTCCATATTTTCCAGTCGGCTCTAGCACTAAAACCGGTTGGAATGGATTTCCATTTACAAAAGTGAATTTACAATTGGTCACTTGATCCCAAGATTTAACTTTCAACGCAAGATAGCTCAAATAGAGTGCCTTTTTTCGATGGTAGATTCCGTTTAAGTGATTGCCTTTGGGGAAAAAATCGGCCGGAATCTCAATACAAATATCTAAAGTGGTTTGCACTTTGATAACTGTTTGTGCCCGAAACGATCCAACCGGAAAAATTGAAGACGGTGTAACGAAACGGAATTTAATTGGTGCTGAATCAAATGGAATCTCCTCGCTGATCGGTGGCACAATTTTATTTTTCTTCAACCATTTCAATTCGTGAACCGGTGTTTCGTTCTCTTGCGTCGGTAGCGATTTTAAAAATTCGACTAATCCTTTGAAAAATGTTTCAGCAAATGCCGCTCGTTTTTCGGTTAATTTGGTTTCTTTCAACAATTCTTCGGTTTGCAAGTGGAAAAAATTCGAATGATACAATTTTTCGGTGGCTTTTAACTGATTGATTTCTTCAACTTTGGCCACTTTGTGTAGGTCTTTCTTTAGCTTCAGCTTTTTTGCGGCTGGATCAACCGATGTTTGGCTATCATTTTCTTGCACGTTTTTACGCTTTTTTGTTGATTTTTCATTTGGATTCAACATATTTTTAACAACGATGTTTTTTAAAACTTAAAACAGAACAAATTTGTTAATTTTTCAGAAATTAAACATACCGCACTTGTAACAGAGATTGATATATACACACGTGTTGGTAGATGTCAAAGTGATATTTGTCTGTCAAATGTGTGCTGACAATTTTTGTCAGCAAAACAAATGGCGATTGGAACGAACCCAGTGAATTGACATTTCAACACATTCGAAGGAACGTAAACAAAGCAAGCCGCAAGCATTTGGGCTGCATTCAATCATAACCAAATTAGCAATATGGATTCAAGAAATTACACAAAACTTGAATGTTCTAAATTGTACAATAGTTTATCATGTATTCCACTCATTTTAAAAGATAAAAATACAATCATCGACCTTTGGAATGATACTACTGTGGCGGGAACTATTCACGATGTTGATGGGTATATAGTGATATACATTTGTTTTCGAATTTGATCGCATTTTACATTCAATTTCTGCAGATTTATGAACATCACAATGATAAATGTGGTTTTTATCGATCAACAAGGCAAAATGAGACCACTGGATAATTTTTTCGTTCTCGCCAGAAATGTTAAATACATTCACATTCCAAATGAGGTATATACACTTTTTATATTGATTATTTTATTTAAAAAAAAATAGGAAACATATTTATGCCATTTATGTAGTTCGTTTTACTTTAACCAACAAACAATTTGATGACACATACATTGTGTTTTTATCGCGCTTAATTGGCTCAGCTGTTGTTGGTATAATTCAATTTGACATATTATGTCACCGCCCTATGACTATGAACAGTTGTCAAAGTTTGTACACGACTTTTTAGCTAGATTGTATACAAGGTACAAGCATCTCATGTAAATGAATGTGCCCAAAACAAAAAAAAACGATTTGTAAAAACGAATGGTTATTCGTTGTTTGTTTGTGTGGCCCGAAGGTGATAAAATTGTGCTCAAATCATTTTGATTGAATTAACAATACAGTATATTTAACAAGTGGTCGTCTCAACGTTACATTCGTTTTGTAAAACATCAATTTTCACACAACTCAGTACCCATGATCAGTTTGTATTTTACGTGAATTTTCTACAATTTTGTGACACAGAACATTTTGAAAAAACATACGCGAAATTTTTTGGCTTGATAATCGATGCGAATTTTTGCGATGAAAAATTAGTTTAATTCAACTTGAGCACAAACAAGACTGATAAGTAAAGTAAATAAATAAAAGCTGCTATTCATTTATCGAAAATAAAACAAGGATAAAAGAAAAGACAAACACGAAAAGATAAAGACGAACTTCGTAAAAAAACTAATAATCAAAATCAACATCTCAAAAAGTATGATAATAAGTAAGAGTGTGTTACGAAGTCAAGTGCAAAGCAAATCATGTGGACAATATACATGTCAAGTGCGTAGTCTATTTTTATGTATTGATGCATCGATTGAGAATACAAACAACGCCAAGCATAATTTCAAGCTCATTCGTCAATATCACCTGGGCGGCACAACGTTAAACAATATTAAACAGTTAAAGACGACGACGTCGACGACAGCAACAACAAAAACCTTGGATTCACTGTGTACGAATCGGAAATATTCCCGTTTTTCTGCCAATACAATTCTCACTGGAACTGACATGATGAAATTCACGGACTACGATTGTATTGGCTTCGATTTAGACAATACGCTGTTGCGTTACAAGCTAACGGAAATGGTTGAATTGGAATATCGTGTGCTGGCCAATTTTCTAATAACGAGCAAAGGTTATGCGAGCAAATATTTGGAACGGCCGATGATCGAAAACATTGATTTTTTGCAAAAAGGTTTAATCATCGATTTTGCACGTGGCAACATTTTGAAGATTGCGTACGATGGCTATATATCAAAAGCGTGTCACGGCACCAAACCCTTATGTGATGAGGAAATTGTCAAGATCTACGGTAAAAATCGAAGTTGGCAGGTGACCAGCGATTTTTGTAAGAACTTACTGGAGGCTTGGCATGGACCGTTAGCTGAAGACATGCGGACACTACTCGATTATTTTGATATGCCCGCTTCGCTTGTATTCGCTCGTATCGTTGACACCCTTGATGATGCCAATGGAAATAAACCATTGGCCAAGTACAATATTTGGCCCGACGTTTTGGACGGACTTTGCGAAATCTTCACATGGGAACACTTTGAAAATGATCGTAGCAAATATTTTTCTAGCGTTAAAGTGGATCCAGGCCGATACATTCATAAATCATCCGAATCGTTGAAAAACTGGCTAACGGAATTAAGAAAACATAAAACCGTGTTTTTGTTGACTGGTTCGCATATTGACTTTGCGAGTTTTACATCGTCGTATGCATTTGGAAAAGATTGGCGCAATTTTTTCGATGTGATCATTTGTTTTGCAAAAAAGCCTGGATTTTTTGCTAAGGACCGTCCGTTTTTGCGATCACATGACACTGAAGAAACAACCGAAGAAATCGATCCGTCGCAAATGAAACTTGGCGAAGTTTATACGCAGGGAAACTGGAACGGTCTGATGGAATGTTTGGCTCAAAAATCAAAAACCTCCAGACCAAAGGTGCTTTACATAGGAGACAATTTGATACAAGACGTCTACTCACCCAATGATTATTCAAAAGCCGATACAATCGCTATTTCTGAAGAAATGACAGCCGAAGGAATGAACGGACCGGCCACGGAACACAAAGATCAAAGGTTGCTTTGTTCACCGTTATGGGGCACATATTTTTTGGCGAGCAACGACGAACCAACCATTTGGCTTGAAATCATTCGCAAACATTCAAAACTTTGCGTACCAAATATGGAATACATTGCCGCAAATCCAATTGATCATGAATTCAAGATTTTTACACAGAAAATGTGTACAAACGGTTTCTATCCGAGTGAACCGATTTGCTTTTCGAAATAAAAAAAAAATTTCGATTCGAAGATTTAGCGAAGAAAAAATACAATAATGACACAGATAAAAGATTTCTATGAGATTACCATTTTACTTTGCAATTCAAATGGACTTTAGTTCTTTGTGATTTTACGTTGCTCATTACAATATTTTGACATTATAATATTTATATAAATATCAATCCGTTTTACCATATCAATTCACAGTTTCTTTGGCTACTAACATATATAGTATAAAATAAACTTTGACCAAATTAATTTAACATAAAGTAAACGTTCTGTTCTTTTTTTCGTTTAAAATAGACAATAAATGTAATGAATAATAAATCAGTTGATTGTCATTCTGAAATTATGGATTCTCTGTTATTCTTATTTATTTTAATTAGTTTCGTTGAAACGAACACTTGAATGTGAAAAACAAGCAATAAAGTATGACCTTGACCATTTTAATTTACAGGTCGATGTAACACAGGCTTTGGAGAAACTTTTTAACAAGAAACCAAGAGATATGAAAGACAAGCAACCACAAAAATCATTCAAATTGAAACGAGCGCAAAAATATCAGTTGGAAACATTGCGTGAACTCGCAGCTCAACAGGAAAACCAGGAAAGTGATGAAGCGTCACAAGGAACATCATCAGAAAATACCGCATAAACAATTCTCATCATTCATACACGAAAAAAAATCCATTTCATTTTCTTCGGAAACAAATATAAAATTTAACAAATGTGTGAAAGTTTTATTGTCACATGTAAAGCCATTTTGATTATTTTTGCCAAGCACAACGTCAAGTTTGTTCATAAAAAAAAAATACAATTTCTTCGAAACCATTGAACATTTTCATAACAGTTCAATGGCAATTGCTATTCCCATTCCGCCGCCAACACATAATGAGGCGACACCTTTGCGACCGCCAGTTCTTTTCAGTGCATAGATTAAGGTGACTAGTACACGACAACCAGATGCACCTATTGGATGACCTAATAGCATAAAAATGGAGCAAAGTTAAACTTTTGAATAAAATTTAAATATAACGAGGTACTTACCAAGTGCGATTGCACCACCGTTAATGTTTATTTTTGACTCGTCAATATTCAATTCCTTGTTGACAGACAAAGACACAGCGGCAAAGGCTTCATTCAGTTCATAAAGATCCACTTCATCTTTATTCCATCCGGCTTTTTTTAGCTAAAAAATAACAATAAAATGTATTTATCTGCTAATAAACGTGAAAAATGCGTCCCATTAACCATAATACTAACCACAATCTGAACAGCGCTGCTCGCGCCCATTCCCATAAAGTTGGGATCAACTCCGGCTTGACCAAATGCGACGATGCGGGCCAAAGGTGTGGCACCACGTTTTTGTGCCTCGGCGTGTGACATCAAAAGTACAGCCGCTGCTGAATCATTCAGTCCGGATGCGTTTCCAGCAGTGACCGAACCATTCTTATCGAAACAAGGTCTTAGTTTTGCTAGTGTTTCGGCTGTTGTTCCATGTTTCGGAAATTCATCTGCAATAGAAAAAAAAACATTTTTACAGTAAATAATATTAAGCAATAAATTTTGAGCACGAACATACCTTTATCGAATAATGTAACACCAGTTCGGCTTGGAATTGGAACAGGTACAATTTCAGCATCAAAATAGCCATTTTTCTGTGCAGCTTCCGCCAATTGTTGTGAACGTGCTGCATACGAGTCTTGTTCTTCACGAGTATTTTCAAACTTTTTATTACAATTTTCGGCAGTGATTCCCATGTGAATGTCACTAAATGCATCGGTGAGGCCATCATTCAACATTGTATCGGTAAGATTTGTTGAGCCCAATTTAACGCCAGCACGTAATTGAACGGCATGTGGTGCCAATGTCATACTTTCTTGGCCACCGCAAACCACAACGTTTGATTCGCCTGATTTAATCGATTGAAAGCCAAGGTATACTGATTTCAAACCAGAGCCACAAAGCATATTGCAGCCAAATGCGGGCACATCTTGTGGGATGCCAGCTTTAATTGAAGCTTGACGTGCAGGATTTTGGCCAGCGGCTGCAGTTAGGGTCTGTATTCAAATGACAAAAATGTGCAAAATCTCTTGTTATAAAATTCGAAAACAAAATTAAAAATTATTCTCTTACTTGACCAAGTATGACTTCATTAACATCAGCTGCATTTGTATTGGCACGATTCAGCACCTCTTTAACAACGATTGCACCAAGATCCGAAGCTGGCACTTTAGATAGGGTTCCATTGAAATTTCCTAATATATAAAATTAGCGCAAATGAATATGTTGAACATCAAATTTCGTTAATTTTTTTGAAAATTTTCTTACCGATTGGTGTTCGGGCAGCTGAAACAATATATACGTCACTCATTATCTGTTTTAAAACTGTAAAGTTCAGAGATAAGTATAGAATCTATCAAAAATGATGTGAAACACAATGAAAAATGACTGAATTGTGTCAATATTGAAATCACTTTCTAAAGTGTGTTAAAAGCAAACAGAAATGTGAATAAAAAATGCCCAAAAACTGAGGAAACACAATGTTATATCATAAGACGTTTGTACACAATTACACACACTCAAATGATGTTTTCGGAGAAAGTTTTGAAAGCAAACATGATCACTGGTATCGTAATTAACACCCAGTCACCAATACACACAAAAACTTGTTTCAAAAATATCATATGCAACTGTATGGCTTGATACATTACATACGTATCACTGTGTTTGTTCGTGGCATACATTGGAATTTCGCATATTACCGGATTAAATTTCTAATTTTCTTTTAATTGGTATTTTTTTGTGCAAATGAACAATAATATTAAGGTAATTAAAGTTTTCGGGCAATTTTTGTATTCAATTATCGCAAATAAACCAAAACTCACTTAAAAACTCGTTTAATTTAGCAATCCGAGTAAAAATGTGCCGTCTGAATACGAACAATGTTGGTTTGTTACTGATGCCATCATATGGTATTTAGCCGCATATGCCACATGCACGTTATCGCTCTGTAGAGCAACAAAGACTGAATGAATTTCCCCTCTTTTGCGTTTATAAGCAAAGGCGTGTAAAATGAATCACACTATTTCATTAACAAGAAATGTCACTTACACTACACTGATTCTGCTCAACGATAGTGATGTTATCTGTTGAACAAAAAATGAATTACAACAATTTTATTGTGCTTTCAACAAAACAACATTTTTATTTGTTATTACAAAGTTCACTCGATTTATTTTTATCAATTTTTTATGTATTTTCATTATATTAACGATGGTTTTTTCTTCTTGAAACAAAGTGCAATGAATGAAAAATATATTAAAAAATTCATATCGACTTTATCGTTTTTGAATGGAGTTTTGAGCAATTTCAATCCATAAGGTATCTTTTACTTATAATTTTAAAATGTAATTCTCTGCTTTTGAAATTCAGTACAGACATACAGAAAATCAACTCATGACGCAAACTTAGTATAGTAATTGAAAATCAATAATTATCATATGTTTTGAATCAATAATGAACTTATAATATTGGTGACATCGACATACATCGACATAGTATTTCCGATGTGACTTCTTTGAAAAAAAAAATCGAAAAGAATTTCTTTCTTGTGTTTAAATGTTGAGTTTTTCATGGAATGAATAATAAAAAAGACTGCAATGTAGTTTACCAATGAAGTAGAAGGATAACATATTTTTGTGATTTTCGAGTATATTTCAATATAAATATGATCTAGAATATGATTGAAAGTTCAAATAGCACATTATGCATAATGAAATAGCTATTCAAGCGATAATAAAGTAAAAAAAAAGTTGAAATGTTTCCAAGTAGGCCACAGTTTTATATGATCCATAAAATGTATGAGCTAAAATATCAGATTTTTTAAATAAATATCTATGATTCACTTTGTTCGTTATTGTTGATTAGCTTTAATCGAATATTTTAATTTTCAAAAACATATTTTTCTTCATCGTTAGAAAAGCAATGGTTTTATTGAATTATGGTTACTAAGACAAATCTTTGATATCATCCCAATTTTTTCTTAGAATTTCACCACTGGAAATGACTAAACGGCAGCTTCTTGTTGTCAGTGCAATATACAATGAAAACGTGTGAAATAATAACGTAAATATTAATGAGTTTTTTCATGATGTATTTTCAAGAATTTCTTCCTTCAGTTGTCGATTTGCATGTTTGATATGGCCAAGAAAATAAAATTCCAGAAAACATGGATAAGAGTTATTATTAAGGTAAGCTATGATAATCGTGGTATTTTACGTTAACGTAAAATATATTCTCATATTCTTATTTTTCCAACGAACACCAAATTTAAAAGAAAAAATTCAAATTTCTTGTAAAATAGTGTTGATTTAGTCAAAAGTATATGCGAAATAAAATTATTTAAATGTTGAAATTATAGTTGGAAAATAACTCTTAAATAATGAATTAATCATTAAAACAAATTCCTCTGGAATATTTTATTGCCCAAAAACCATATGTTTTCACCCAGGAATTGATCTGAATATTAAAAATACCGTCAGAGCGAGAATTTTTTGTTCTCGACTACATTAAATTGGGACTCATGTTCAAGTCATCATTAATATTCAAGTTTAATTAAACTAGATGTAAAATGTATTGAAATTCAAATTAAAAAAAATTCGAATAGTCAAGCGTGTGCATGAGTATAAAAGGGAGCCCATCACAACGATTGATACTCATTTCGAATCTCATCGATTTCAAGCAATCAAACGAGATGAAATACTTCTGCGCCGTTTTTATTGGCTTTGCCATCATTCAAACGGTAAGTTTTAGTGTTGAAAGTTTCTTTTTTAAAATCGAGTGTTCGAGTCATTACTTTCGATGAATTTCGTACTTTCAGATTCCTGTTGAATCAGGACCATTGGATGGCGTAAATAATGCTTATGGAAGTGCTTCGGCAGCAGCATCAGCTTTCTGGAATGGTCAGGGTCACGGCTCTAATCAAGTCTTGCAAAATGGTCCATCTTCCACTTCGGCATCAGCACGTAAGAATGACATCTCAATCGATGTAGATATTTCGCAAAAGCAGCAAGGTGCGATGAAAAACAACTTCAATAATGGCTTTAATTTGCCACACCAATATAGTTCAGGTAAAGAATCTGGATTTTCTCTTGAAGTTGGTGGTGCCAACAATCTCTTTAAATTCGTTCCCAACAAAGGAAACATGAATGAACAGGAAATGCATCAACACATCAGCCAATATCTCAAAAATATGAACGCTGGATCGAATATTCCATCAACATCAGGACATGGACATGGGCATGGCCATGGACAAGGTGGTCATCAATCAAGCAACAGTAAAAATGATATCTCAATCGATTTGGATATATCAACAAACTCCAACAATCAAAATACACACGGAAAAAACATGGATCCAAATATGCTTAAATACTTGCAGCAGCAACAACAACAACAAGGCCAAAACTATGTCGGTTTGGCAGCAACTAATCAAGCTGATGCCCCTAATCCAGCCGCACCTGGTATGTTTAGCAATGCTCTTGGTTCAGTTGGCTCCGCAGCATCATCTCTCAAGGACAAACTTTGGGGTTCCAAAGAAAACACTCCTCCAAGCACACCACAAAATGGATCCAAAAATGAGAAAAATATATCTCTTGACATCGATTTGGATACAGATGGTGATGGTAAAGCTGACCAAAAAATTAATGTAGACATTGACACCAACTCAGACGAAAAAGACCTTGATCGCGAACGCAATAGTTTAAAATCGGGTCATGACGCACATATGGGCGAACATGATAAGGGATTGGGAAAATCAGGCAAGAAAGAAAAGAAACAAAAGAAACAAAAGATTAAGAATCAGAAGAACAAGCATGTATCAAATTTGTCATGGACAAATGCTCATACTACAAACCATTACCATCCTGATCCACGTGCAGCTCAACCATCAGTCGTTCAAATTCACCTTCCACCACCAATGGCTATGCATCATTATAATGTTCCTCCACCACCAATGCCACCAAGCACTACTTACAATAGCATGAATGCTGCAGCATCTAGTCTTAGCTTGCAATCTACAACTGTTCCAAATGGATGTCCATATGCCCATTCACATGCTGCAGCAATGTCTGGATATGGCCATCCACATGGTCCGATGCCACCAACCGGATTCCATGGCAAAGGAAATGCTGTTTCAAGCTTGAATGGTCTACCAAGTGGTATGTACGGTCATGCTGATGCTGCAGTTAACATGCAATCCGGAGTTCCATCTTATGGTGCTCAACCAACTTCATTCAATCATATGAATCAAGTACCAAACATGCAAACTGGTCCATACAACAATGGAGCTTCATATAGTCCAATGCATGGCAAACAAAATTACTACGGCCCATCCTCAACCAATCACTATCAACAACAAATGCCACAGCAATATACCCAAACCCCATACCATTAAATGAACCAAATTACCGAATTTTTGACAACAAATTAAAAGCTGCTTATCGCATTTAATTTTCAATAATGTTCAAGCCGAAAACTTACTTTTCAAAATAAATACATTGCAACATATTAACATTTGATATTATTCACTTATTTTCCGTCTGTTTGTAAAATAAAATTTACGTCAACAAATATAATGTAATGTTGGCAGCAGTTATTTTCCCATTGCTCAAGTTCGTAATTTAATTTTAATATTATATGTGATTGTAGATATATTTTATATAGGTACCTGTAGACAGAATGATTATTTTTTCGGATCAAACCAACTGTGTGTTACCCACAATCACCATTTCTTATTTAAATTGAATGTGCATATATAACTGAAATTCAAATTTTTACATAGCAACCAATACGTGTTGAACACTGGGAAATTCATCTTTGTATCAATGAATTTTTTTAAATGATACTTCCGCAATTTGGTAGAAATGACATTTTTTTCTCGTGTAATTTTTCATTTAATATTCAAAAATCTTCTTGTCAATATTTTAAGTTCAATATACGCCCAAATTAGCGCTCCAATAGCACTAAATGCGTCTTTTAACTTATACAAAGTGTGGGTGTATTCACCATTGTTTCCTTTGAATGCTCTTTGCATCATAATCAAAATTACTTTTCGTTCAGGAGTCGAAAACTCAAACCAGTCTGTTTTTAAACATCACACAATTAAGCATTTTTTAAATGGCGAACGCAAATGAGCCAACAATCACATCCAATGTGTACAAAATAATCTATATCAATATACTACTTATTATAATATTGAAGAATGTCACTTTTCTGCGCGAAAAGTGTACACAGTTTCCAAAAAACCGGTCTACTCATTGTCTGCTGAACATAATCTATCAATGCAAAAATCTAGAAATTAAATTTTAATATTGATATCATATGAGCATATATGCATGGGGTATAGAATATTGTGCATAGAAATATCAATCTTCCCGACTTTGGGAATATCAACTTTGAATGCACACAAATCAACCGCTTTTATATCGGTGCATAGATTTATCAATACCAGACTGGTATTAGCAGTTAATCTTCACGACACCCACAAAATACAGTTAGTTTAAGAAATTATTTTTAATCCATTACTCTCCATGTAAAGTTGTATTTTTGATTTTTCAAGTTAATGTGAATTAATTTAAAGTTAAAGTTTCATTCAAATTACTGACCAAAGGGGGAAACAAGTTCTGGAGGTGTAACTCAAACATGGTCCAATAATGTATAGTCTTTGAAATTACTTTTATTTTCAAGTAAAATAAAAGAAATTTATTTCACCCATAGTCGGTTCTAAGTGCAACGTACATCATTATATCAAAAAAGGTTGATTAAATTTTAAATTGACTGAAATAATCTTTTTAATCGAAAATGGTATTTCATCGTTGATGTGAAAAAAGTACGTTTTATAAATATGATGCGGAGTCAGAAAAAAGGTAAAACGATTAGAAAGTAAGTGTTGTATTGTCTTCACTTGTTTTTGTCACCGTTGATTTAATTTCGTTGGAGTAGTACAGGTTAAATTGAGAGCGCATCAACTAATGCAGTATTGTCAAAATAAAGAAAGTATATGTAATTAATGAACTTCCTCTGTGAAGATCATTGAATTTCGGCATAACTCATCTCAGGTTTTTAACACGAAAACCAACAAACAATTCTGCAATTGGCTTGAGGAAAGCATTGAACACTAAAAACAACAATAACTAATTGCAATTTATCGATCAATCGACTATTGTATCCAATAATGTAATATGTGTGTTATATGCGGTAACTTTCATTTGGTTGTGGCTCCGGTTTTGCATTTCATTGTATGTGATTTGCATCTGCCTCGGCTTGAACTTGTACTTGCTGAATGGATCCGCATTGTGTATTTAACATGATTTGTTACGCTCAATAGATTTCTTTCTCCGGCGCACTGTTATTGTTTTGTTATTTATATAAACACACTTCATTCGCAGAATGTGTACATGTGTAGCTTCTTGTTTTCACAATACGTAAATAAAATCGTTGTAAGACAAAAAAGGCACGCATTCAATACCATTCAAAAGCAAAACAAATGAAATTACGGCAGATCAAGTTTAAGTAGTAAAAACTTGTACATTACCCGGAGTGATCGCATCAGCGGTGTTGAATCATACGCAATCGGTAGTCGAATAGGAGAGTGAGAGCGAAAGATGCTGAATGGCATGATCACAGCTACCATCATCATTAGCTTCAGCCAAAAAGAAAGATTGACGACCTTTCTTTCTTCAATGATTTTTTATTTTTATTTTGTTTTTATCTTGGGTGCGCTCATTGCGCGTTACTTTACGCTACTTTGCCACATAGTTTTACCGTGCAAAAATGAACCAGTGAAAGCGAAAGGGTTTCCGATACATAGAAAATACTTACCGTCTATGAAGCATTTTAAATCTCATCAAATAATTTGTCGATTGAAATTTTGAGCGTTCAAGTGAATAAGACCCATTAAAAAAAAGAAAAATCAACTCTGATTAAATCAAATCATATGTTGAAATGGAGTTTTCTCTTGTGCTATATGGATTTACATGATTTTAGTTTATGGTGGCGTGTTTTTCTTCGTTGTCATAAAAAAAATGTTTTAATAATAATCTTCTGCTCGTATTTTCTAATAATTTTTTCTATCGTCAATAAAGTGCTTAATGTAATCCATACGAAGAATCTTCGCATAATCTATTGAGTAAGAAGATGATGTGATCAAGGCAATAAAAATGCTTGAAAGACCATTAGATTCATGGCAAGTGAATAACGACATGTTCCCCTGGCTTTCTTCCATTTAACGTGTTCTCAACACCTTCTTGTTTTATGTTGTCCATTTTACGATTATCATGTTGTTTCATTGTTTATTCAAATTCAAGTAGCACGTACTATGCTATACTATTCAGCCGAATGCTCATGACGGTACGATTGCACAATCGATCAAAGAACCTTTCACTTTCGTTTTCTTGTCTGCTTAGTTTTCACTCTTTTTTTAAGTCGTCTTCTATTCATTTCGACCATCATATGGTCGATGGTGTTAAGATTACGAGGTTAGGCACTGTTGGGTGCTCTACTCGTAATAATTGTTCAAAACAAGAAACTTTTTTTTTTTTTTAAATACACACATTAATAATGACTTTGTTGAGGTGTTCGTTCATAAAATGTTTCTTGTGTTTTTTCCGTACTTTATTTTATTTCACGCATGAGATCTTGGACGAGATCTTAATGTGTTTTATATTGAATGAAAAGCGATTTTGCACGATTTTAGTCTCGCTGAACAATGATTTCCGATGCCAATCGTCGAATACGGAACCAAAAATAATTGAAAATCTAAGTGAAATGTGCCGAAAATTAGATACGAAGATCGATGAAAGTGCTGATTTTAAACAGATTGAGCACATGGAAAACAGTTGTAAAATTCACTGTTTAAATGCCAATGAAATTTGCGGCACGACAACATTTCTCATGGTCAATAACCAAATTGATTCTCGGAAATGTGAAATTTTTGCTGAAAATATATTTTAGCATTCGTGACACTTGTTTGTTATATATGTTGTTTTGCCGTAAAAGTTTTACTGGAAAATTTTCTCTTTTGTCGAAAAGTAAAAATAACGTCCATGCCATTTGGGCGATGAAAATCTGACGAATGATTTTTTTTTTTTTAAATGCGTGTAACAATTAACTTGCAAAATACAAGACGCTTTCGGTGTACTTTGTTCATTTTTTTATAGTTATTATTATTAACGCATATCACGAGACACATACAGTAATAGAAAGTGCTATGCGAATTGCTACTGTGAAGTGGCGTGCTTTATTTGGAAATTGGAGAGAAAAAAAAAATGTTTATCCGATTCGATCTGAAATGCGAGATAAAAGTCTGAATGTTTGTCGTGCATTAAGTCGAGCGACTACATTATTGGAATTGTCAAGCGTATCGAGAAAAGAGCAAGACAGAAAATGGTTCACTAAACGATTCTCAATCGCATGTCAATCATATTGTAAAATGATTAAAATGTGAAAAAAATAGAAACTTTTCCACAAGTAAGATTTCCCAAACGAAAACGAAACTTGAACCATAAAAGTGTCAACGCGATTTATTGGCGCTGTTTAAATTTAAAGTTGAATGAAACCGATAAATAAAAAAATAAATATTCTTATTGATGGAAATGAGTGTCAAAGTGGTCAATTTGTGGTGCGTGTGTGTGTTTCGTTTAATGCAGTAGATAAAGACATATCGTAGAAAGTGGAAACAGACCAATGATATTGTCATTTGATTGTGGTTTTGAGTCACGGTCAGAGAAATGCGTTGAGAATAACCATGAACATAAGAAACCGTGATTTATTTCCTTGATTTTATGATGTTCTGCTTTTCTTTGGCTTAATGCATTTCACATTGAAATGCATGGCCATGCTGATCTTTCATCGCATTTCATGTTAATCTGTTTCTTTCTTTTTCTTTTAATTTTGCGCCATACATCAGACAAATGTCGATGTACTATTTGGAGATGAAAAAAAAAAAAACCAAAAAGAAAGAGTCGTGAAACATTTTACGAAAAAAAAAACGCATCGCGATTTCAATGTAAGAAAGAGACAATGAACCGCGTACTCACAAGCAACAAAACGGCCGAACATAAAAAAAGAAATGGAAATGGAAACGAAAAAGAAATGAAACGAAATTCAACGTTTGGAGTGGAACATGATCAAAACAAAACAAAACGAAAAAAGACAAGACTAAACTACAATACGGCGCATGAGATTGACGAGAGAAGAGGAATAAAAAATACCTCCGACTCGAATTGAAACGCAGTCGGAGTAAGAAACTATATTAGTAGGTTATTTGGTTGAAATGATTTTAGTTAAGCTTAAGATTTTGTGGCGGTAATGTGAAAAAATAAATTGTTTTACAAGTGGACGCTCTGCATCAAATAATTGTGCTGAATATTTTTGCTTGCATTACAGTTTTATTATCATCGATCTCAAATTGAGTACATTCTCTATACACCATCAACAATCACATCGTAGTACTGAAATTCACTTTAATCTTTTGGAATTTCCACGATTTTTTTTTTAATAAAATCATACTTCATCCAAATTCGAAGTGGAGCAGAATGAGCTGAATAATAAGTGTAAATTAAAAAAAAAAATTAATAGCATTCGCATTTTTTAATTATTGGAGTGCATCTTCATTGTTATCCAAAATTATAATTATTAACTACGTGCTGAAGAAAAGGTCGATTTTCAATCGAAAATGCATGATTCATTGTTTTGCCTAATACTTCCATTGATTGTGGTCGTACAATGTGAGACGATTCATTTTACAAATTCACCATCGCATTTGGTGGGCTCAAAAAATATCACCTCTTATAAATTATTAGTGAAAAATTCGGATCCAATAACGATTATCGAAGCAAACAAAGAAATAAAACAACGACCATACAACCGATATCCTGAAAATTATTATCCAAACGATCGTGTCGATGTGAATGTTGACGACAGTGTTGCCGATTCACCAATACGTGATTATCATGTGAAATTGATGGCCAATATGGGTGGATCGCATCAATTAGAACATACAAATACACAAAATGTTCATGGTTCTGTTGGATTCACAATAACTGGTGGCCCTTCAGGTCCATCAGGTGGCATGTCAACATTCAATTCAAATGAGTTCAAAAAAAGCGATCAAGACCATGACGGTGAATCGAGCAATATAAGCGCGAAAAAGGTGGTTTATTCGCCAATTTTATTGAAAAAATTCATGAAAGAATATGCGGACAAATTGAAAAATGCCGATGTTTCAACGAAAAATGAAATTCAAAAAATTCACGAAAAAATCCACGAACAACTGTCGAATCATGGAAATAAAAATACAAATGAAAATGAAAATTCCGAGCCACCGTTGGTGTTTGACAAATCAATTGAAGAAATGGAACAAAAGTATAATTTGAATAGTTATCATGATAGTTACGATGATGAACGAAACAATCGTTATAAAGACCGTGATGGTTGGGTAACTTTAGAAGCTGTGCCGTGGAGCAGCAGTACTGTTTCAAAGTGGCGTCCACATTCACATGGCATGATTGAAGACACTCGTAGAAGACCATCGGCAAATACGGCACGTCCATATAACAATAAACCCGATAAATTTCCATACCATGATGATTTCGATGATGATTATTACAATCGACCGAAACCAGGATATGTTGATCGAGATCGACCCGGTGTATATTCAGCATGGACAAAACCAAATTCGATGAATGATAATGGACGACCACGACCGCAACCATATCGATTTGGTGAATCGAGTTCGTTTGGTTCGCAAAATAAATACAACGATAGAGATCATCATTCGGCCAGACCGTGGAATAATGTTGGAGGTGATTTAATAACAGACAATCGTCCATCAGATTTTCCACCTGAATCGCATTATAATAATCATCATCATCAGGATGACGATCATTTTAATACGGCAACAAGTAATTTCCATGCATCATATGAGGATCGACCGAGCGAAAGTAATGGTGAGTGGGTGTTGATTTCAAAAACAAAAGGCTATCAAATGACTGGTGGCAATCGTCGCCAACATGGTAAACGTGCACTATCCACATCCAATACACAATCAAGCGTCATAGTCAATGTACCACAATCTATGCGTGTACATAAAGCAATCAAATTAACAGTTTTACCGGCATCAGATCCCGCTAAAAATAGTACATTTTCAACAGATCCAAAACGTAAACCAACCACAATTATTCATGGCGGAATGCTTGAAATTGACGCAACACATCAAAGCATTGAAGACGATGTTCGAGCCACAATGCAAGCTCAGAAGACACATTCAAATGGTAATAATCCAGTGAAACAATCGTCATCATCGCCGGCATCCAGTGAAAATAAAAATAAAACCCGAAAATTACTGAAAGGTAATTACAAGCTCGAAGAGCGATCCGCATAAAAATCAATCATTTTAATTTAATTGATGATGATTATTACATTCACGCACATTGAATTTTTGGTTGAAAATACTCACATTTCATCGATTCGTTTTGGAATTGCTGTAATTTTTGGATTGTGCACTATACTCACAGAAACGAAATTTTAATTAATAATAAAAACTGAACAATTCATTCGAAAACAAAATAAAGAAAAACTCAAGGCAAAATTTCATGCACC
Source organism: Contarinia nasturtii (assembly GCF_009176525.2). Lineage (NCBI taxonomy): Eukaryota > Metazoa > Arthropoda > Insecta > Diptera > Cecidomyiidae > Contarinia > Contarinia nasturtii. The sequence continues at coordinate 3,510,781 of NW_022198275.1, read as the reverse complement.
AACAAATCTGAAATCAAATGACAAACCAGAAAAATGACATGAATTCCCGCTTTTCAAGTGATCGCGACAAAAGACGGACCATACAAATCAGCAGAAATACTTGCCGCAGTGGGCGCTGGATTGCTGCCAGCTACTATGGCTATCATTGCTCCAATAGTATTTGGACGAAAACGTAGAAGTGTCGACAATTCAACCGAATTCCCATACCGGGAGTATACTCCATTGTACTTAGAGTACAATCCAATATCTCAACCAATCTTCATGTAGCGAACGCTACCAAAATCATCTCTCAATCAACATTCTAAGCTAGATGTTAATTTATTACAACGCTATCATGTTACATATCTATTTCTAATTTATTTATTTATTGGAAGATTTTTTTTCGTAGTAAATATGTTTTATTGATCTAAAAATCATTTTTTTATATTTACTTACCAAGCGCTCGATGAACTCCATTTTTTTGTTGTAAAAAGTTAATGCAACTTAAGAAACGAAACATCTATTGTAAAATGAATAAAAAAAACGATTTATAGTTTAATTTTGTGCACTTCTTTTTTATATAATACCCCCGACATTCCACGTTTAATTTTCAGATCATAAAGAGGAAGAAAAATGCAATGATCCATTCGAAGAACTTGAAGATAAGTGTGAATCTGTTGACATTCATAACACGTTTGTCTTTAATTATTACTAGAAAGCCACTGCGAAATCACGGCTTTCTGAGCAACAATCAAAAATAAGAGGTGTTACAATAAGCAATTGTTTTACGCAAGTATGTTTCTATTTTATTGCTGCATTGTATCGTTGTATTCTCATGGTAATAAATCAGCAGGCCAAATCTGAAAGAGAATCTAAAATGAATCGTTAATTTTAAAATAACTAAAGCGTAAGATTAAATAGCTTTTTTGATCAATCTCTAAGATTTTTTTTTTTTGCAAATGCCATAACTTGAATTTTTGTGGATTTGCACTTTAAAATGTCAAATTATAGCTATAGCTACCGTTTCGACGTAAAAAATCACAAAGTTATCCATAAATATTGTAGCTACATGTGATTTTTCATTAATTATGGCGTTTGCGAAAAAAAATCTGAGAGATGATCAAATATGACCAAGCCTCAGTATATTTATAAATAAATAGATTCGCCATCATTTAAGAAAAAAAGAGGAAAGTATGCTAATAAACTGATAAAAATAAACTGAAGTACATTTCGAGTTAAATTACGATGGAAAATCTTTAAGCAATCTCTTGTAATAAAATCCAATCAACAAAAAACACTGTCTTGCACATAACAAAATATAACAAATTGCTTTTTTTAAATTTCGAGTGATTTTCGTAAAATCGAACTGTAACGGATGAAGAACATTTGAGAACTGAGCTAATTTTATAACCTGCAAATGGACTTTCTAAAAAATTTCCGAATTCCGATTTATGTGCACATACAAACACCATCAAAATGATTGTACATTCATCACAATACACGCACATACAAACTCGCATCCCTACATCATCAGCACAGCTTTGGTTTATAACCGAAAAATTTCAAAAAAAAAATATTCCAATTCACACCTACTTCAACTTCAACCATCATCACACAATATCGAACGGGATGTATATATTATATCGAAGGCAACGGAGCGAGATGGATTTTTAAATAATATCCATCGTTGTGTGTTGTATGATTCTGTTTGTTGCGCATTTGTGTTTATGCATGTGGAAAGGACACGGAATCGAATATTATCGAAACGGCAAACAAACAAACAAATACAAAAAAATTGGCGCGCACTCAAAAGTGTTCAAGCAAAGCATTATGAATGTCACTAAAGATCGAAAAATTACCGGTGTAAGGATATATAAAACAAAAGTGGGAAAAGTGGTATCAGTTAAAATAAAGCGAGACCGATTGTATTTTTGCTATTTGTCCTTGTATGTGTTGGATTGGCTTCAATGTATTTGTAAACCATGGTGTATATAAATGAGTTAAACCACTTGAAAAATGGAAAAACAATTATTGCTGTTATTGTTATAGATTGAATTGTCACTGAATAAAATCACTCTGGCAACATTGTAGAGGGGGTATTTGCTCGAATTGTAATGGTATATATATGTAACATTGAACAAAAGATACAGCTTGCAGAATGAACATTCACAGTAGAAACCGGTTGAATTGGTGATCGAATCTGGTTTGTTCATTTGCATTTTGTAATAAAAACGTTCATCACATGAAATTCGAGGGTTTACTGTATCATTTCTTATGAGCTCGTTGTACAAATGAAGGGGATTTTCGACTATATATAAATAGATTTTGTATTATGAACAACAATATCAGTAACAAATTTTTAGCTCGTTCTGACCAATATGCAGAAGCACACATGCAATTGAAGAAACATTAACTTCTACAATGCCTAATTGAAGATGAACTACTGCGCCACTCGACTATGAATCCGTGAGACCAACGTAAATTTATTTATAATGCACAAGCTAACAAGTTTTACTGACGAATGTTGAGTTCTGTGTCCTCTTTGATCATACATGGGCACGAAAAAAAATTATGGGGCCACCAAAAACGGTTTTTTATTCGGAAAAAAAGTTACTCAAAAATCCCTAGCAAATTGAAGGAATTTTTCCCATCCCGCACAAATTTGAATGGCCAAGAATAGATTCGAAGTGTTGTTGTGGGAAAATCCTGAAGAATTGAAGAAATAAATCGCTCTCAGCAAAGGTGGGTAGTGCAGACGATTTAAGGGAGGGTTATCCGGGCTTACACCGCCTGTGCCCATGTATGACTTTGATCCAGACTATTTTTTAATGTTTTAACGAGAAAAAGGAAAGAAAAACTATTCGCAAATAAACTGCAGTATTCAATTCAAAACAGTCAACAAAGTTGGCGTACTGAAAAATGTATGGAAGCGACGACGCTCACATTTCGATTGACACAGAGAAACCGGAGGGCACAATGTAGATGTTTATTAATTTACAAGATTCGCGTATATAATTACCACTTAAGGCTAATGACTTTGAAAGTAGCGAAAATTACCGAAATTGATTGATTGAGACTTTTCGAAATGAGAAGTTTCCCTTTTCTTCTATCACAAATATTTTGAACAATTATGCGTTAGTTTCTATTATGTTGTTTCGACTTTTGGGATTTCAAAAACTTTACTTTCGTACGAAATGAATTAAAAATGAGCCATCAAGCATTTGAAACATTTTTCCACCGCATCCATTCGAATTTTGGCGATAGAAATGAATTTCATGCCGTTCGCCTCTCTCATGAAAACAACACAGTGTCTTTGGCTGTGACAAGTGGAAATAATATTTTCTTAGCAGCTTGTGAATCGTGGATAATTGAGGTTGTCACATGTGAATTCAATCTAAAATGACGTCGTCATAAATTCGAATCCGTGCTTTTGCAATGAGGGCGATAAAAATATATATACATTTTGAAGGTTGTTTACATTTAATCAAATATATCGCCTGCATTCTACCAACACGCTATTTGACTTCATTAGAAATTGGTTTGCACATTCAAAAAATTTAAAAATGTGGCTTCAAAAGAACTAAGAAATACGGATAAACATATCCTGATCTTAGTTTGGACCAACCTACCAACAAATAACATATACACACACACACACGATGCGATAATGAAAACGAATATGGCAAATGAAACAGAAACAACGATAGAAATGAAGCACAAAATATATTGGTCATTAGTTTGCGACTCTTTGTGTTCACACCACGTCCTTTTTTTTCTCTACTTCAATTTAGCCCACCCCAAAAATATGTGCTTATGCACGCAAACCAGCATTGAAAGTGAAAACAGCGATAAAGGCGCTTAACCAATACAAAATATATATTCAGAGGAAAAATACCAAACTCAAACCATCGACTGAATCGTCCATTGCCCATACATGATCCTATAAATTGAATATCTGTTTTATCTCTCGGTTTTCAATTTGCTTCGTGCGTCATTGTTTACCTACCCTCCAATAGAGACATAAACATTTGATTGACATTTCATTGTTTCTCGGAAACACTTTACGACCGATGCGTTTCGTTTTGCAAATGAATCTTTCTAAAAAATATATACACACTATAAACGCATGTATCTAGAACGTATTTTATACAGCGTCGCTATTGCAAGTGATGGACGATTTCATATTCATAGTATTATCATAGTCATTGCATATGCAAGGCTAATCAATGCAGTTGATGTACTTTTTAGCAAATATGCTACAAAGTATGCATTGCATTTTCTAGCACATTTTATCTTGATCATTGTCCCCGGCCTGCAAATGTTAATTTTGTTGACAGTGGGCGGTATTTTATGTTGTTACACATCGATGCATTTCATATTCGAAAATGGAAGCTTATAATAATGCTGCTGTTATTTGACGAATTATAATAATAATCCCTGGTTGCATTGTTATATATATTTGAGGATTTTCTTGATTTGCCTATTACGTGATAAATCATCGTTATTTCTTACAGGTGAAAATTGTCAACAGAGATTGAGATATGTGGCGAAATGTCTTTGGAAAAATACAAAAAGAAAATTATAAAAAATCTGCTTATTTTGTTGCACATTTGAAATAGAATATGTGCAGTTGTCAATTTAAACTTAAAAATACGAAAAGAATTTACAGTGCGCGTTGTACAACAAAATAAATTTCTACAAACCCAATCATTTTAACGTAAACACGCTTATTGTATGCAATTTTCCATGGGGGGATGCAAAAATTGAGTTTCGGTGATGATTGTGGATAAACCAATTGATTGACAATATCAAATGGTGATGCAAAGAGTATATGAATCGTTGCGGCAAATAATAGCTCTTATTTTTATCCCAAATAATACTGCAACATAATTTTTTTTTCATATGGATAAACAATGTTCATCGTCATTATGTCCAAATGGGGGCGTTCATTCGATGTATAGGTGGACACTTGGAGCTGTAACTCAAACAGCCCACCAAATCAATAAATAAAAGTTGTGAAAATGGTAACCTGAAAACGAGTTGGTTTTTAAGTTTGTGGGTGCTTATAATAAATAGGGGGGCAGATACGTGGAATAGGATTAGACTTTTAGTGTAAAGATTCGAGGAATTGCAATGAAATAGCAACGTCCGTGAATGGATTCGCGTGGAATAGCGAAAATTGTTTCGCTTCAAATCCATTTAACATTTCTTTTGACGTTTATTGATGGATTAGTGGAATAGTGCGGAATAGCAGAATTAGCATTTTTGACGGAAAAATAGTTTCGATTTCACATTTGTGTTTTTGGAATAGTAGAATAGGTGGATTAGTAATTTATATAGTGTATTCGGATTTTATTCTATGGTATCTCCCCCCTAGGTAAATCATGTGCGATAATTCTGAACAAATTATTTACATCTATTTATTATCCCTGCTCTGACTGAGCTCAGTGTTCATAATCAGTTGCATTTGTAGAGGAAATGTATACAACGATGGATTGATATGTGTTATTTCAATGCATGTTTGATAGGATGGCTGATGACTTGTGTGTGATTGACTTCATGAATAACACTGAAAATACATTAGAACATATTACAGGTATCAATTCATCATTCGAAGATACAATATCCAAATTAAATTTCGTTATCCATCTGTATTTGGCCTAGGATTTAATGTCTTATCACATCGTACACAAGCACTGAAAATTTTCATTAGATTAAGGCCGACTTTTTCCGTTTCAAATGTATAATGCAACTGAATAAATCGCTAGATTCAAAAATTTAAAAAAAATTGCAGTTAAATACATTGTCAAGACTTCCTTCTAACTGCCGCTTATCGCTTCAATTAGATTCAATTGAGTATGAAGATTGACATGCTTGCATCTAGACATTCACACCGTATCGTACAAAAAAATGAAAAACTTGAAATGAAAACTTAAAAATAGAATTGCTATTCTTTCGGAGCGACAAAATGATTTGCCATTTTCATGCCAATTAAATCCATTTTCCAAATATTGCTGTTGATATGGCAAATGAACTCGACTTAACCGTATTTCGAATGGGATTGACACTTTTTTATACAAGAATTTATACGATGAAAATGGCAAACATTTCTTGGAAATTCTAAAATGTTCACATCCAAGCCTACCCTCTCCCTCCTTGCAGCGCTCAACTGATTATTTATTTAAAATGTACTTTTTCCCGAAAATTGTTTAAAATGTTAATTGATTTAATTTACTTGACACGTTACAGTTTGACTTGTTGATGTTTTTTCTGGCAACAAAAAAATGTGAACGAACAATATGCATTCCGGATTTACAAATCTGCTCGGCATTATTATTTGATCACATTGAAATAGAATGTGACTTTGTTTCAAGCGAAAAATAAAACTGAATGCCAAAATAGATATAAATATCTGATACATTTACAATTTTAATTATTCAATTCGTGTAAGTTGAAAACTGTGCTGAAAATTGTTGACATATAACCAACCACACTAGCTCACATAAAATCGAATTGCAATGTCACTAATAGGAAATGTTGGCAAAATTAACATCGACGATCAATTAAAGAATGAAATGGGGAAAAATGTATGAAAAGTGAAACATTGTAGCGCACACACATACACATACATACCCAATGCCAATGTATGGCTTACAAATTATTATTTTGGGCAGCAAAATCTATTGCTCACTTCTATTTTGACCGCTATAGAATATAACAAAGAAAACAATTATGCATGCGGTTGGAAAAAACGTGAAAAGTCCATTAAAGAATTAGATAATATTTTCGATTTAAATCTCATATATTATTTATGAATTTTATTCCACATTGTTAGCCCGTAAAATGTTACATCGAAATAAAGCGGCGCATTTTGTGAAAAACATTTCCGGTCAATTTCGATTTAGAGTAATTTATGTTCAGCACTATTTTTGCATCATATCTCACACGTTGGCTAGCGATTTCAAAATAACCATGTACCTGCGTTATTTTCGAATATATCGAAGTCATGTTTTTGTTGCGGATACATGTATAATGGTTTCGGTCTCAACCCCGTTGCAGTGCATATTTTCTATTTTGGAGCATAAGATAGTTCGCGTATCGTAGCACAAATGGTTGATAGCATTCATTTTTATTATTATTTCATGAGATCGTAGCATGTTCATTCGCCTCTCACTCACGCTCTCTTCCTCCCACTCCCATTTCACAATGGGGATGTTGATTTTTTTACTGTTGTTGTGTCACACATCCGATTTCAGTGAAACATTCATAATTTATTTAGAATCACACATATCACAATGCAAATATTTCTCATCTTATACCATTTTGCTAAGTGCAAGTGAATGCGATAAACTATCATGAAGGTAGATCAAGGCATATGAAGAATTTCATTCTTGACAATCTACATGTTGTGGTTCATTTCATATTAGCGGAGTGCTTTGACTTAAGTGAAAATATCTAACTCCCTCAATGTTATTTGAGACTTGTTCGCTTAAATGAAGAATGAAAAGTTTGACGCTTAAAATTCAGTCTACTATCTGTCCCGAATGGAATGCGATTCATCAACATCCATATTTCTTTCAAAATTTAAAAAAAAAAATGACGAAATGTGTATGCACGTAATTTGGTTTCAACGCTCCAAATTCAAGCCATCCATATTATAGGATCAAATGGCTTACGATTGTTATCGATGCAAGGCCATGGCGACTGTTTCAATTCGAAACTATATTTGGATTTATCAATTGTATTATCAAATATTTGCAATGAAGTGACATCCAACATGAATATGGTTTTACTGTTAATGCTTTTCGACCATATGAACTGCAGTGGTTTGATATGTATGTTGATACAATACGAACCATTCAACACATTGTGTATGTTCTCATTTCTGTACACCTAAATTTTATTCGATGCAAAAAGATATACACACGCTCACATGCACTTCTTCATTTCGCTTGAATTATTCATCCTCAAAGATTCCACAAAATGTCAACCGATACACAATTCCTGAATCAACATTCACCTTTCCACCCCTTTACATTTCGCATCGCAATCACATTTATTGCACAAAAAAGAATTTAAAAAACAAAATGTCGAGAGATTTTAAATTCCGAATATTATTCATAGAATCAACATTGTGATAATCAAAGGCAACAACAGTTTCATTATTTATTTTTGGAAGTTCAATTGTAAAATTGTTTTTCCAACTTGATATGAAAACACATTTTTTTTCAAAGTTTTATGCAAATAAAAAGAAGAAAAAAATTGACGACATTTCTTGCATTTACACATTTGTGACATTTCAATGAAGAAATATGTATTATCTCGGCTGCGATGCAAATGTACTCGTAAATGATGATAATCTATCAATTTAGAGCCGACAAGGAATTAAAAATTGACTGTACATTTCACCGTAGACTGTATTTATTTGTTTAAATTGTGCGAGGCTTTGAAGGGTTTGATTTTGCATATTTGATGCCATTTTGATTGATTGGTGACTACACGGTAAAGCCATTTTCAATAGTTGAATTTTTCGATAATATAACGCATATGACATTGATTTTTTCTATTCCATTAAAAAAAAATTGAACATTTTTCAAATGACAAATTATCCGAACAAATGTCAGCAAAGAAAAAATATATATAGACATATTTCAAAATTATATGAATTACAATTGATTTGGAATTTTAAAGCGATTTGATAGATGTTACCGTGAGCGTGTCGAGCACGTTTGACACATTTTCCGAGAGGAAAAACTTTCGTTTTCTTTTTGTGACATTTGCATTTGCCAAATATAAATGCAGGGTTCATCAAAAGACTTGGGCGCATTTTAAAATCAAAACCACCACACAATGCATAGAAAATAAAAACATCTTTTAAAAATTAAAAATCGATTTTACAAGCCACCACCCAAAGAAATGTTTTTTTGTTTTCTTTATTTGGATTAAGAGTGTTTCGGACACATGTATGTAATAGCAAACCACTCGGCCGACATATTTGATTTTTATATCGTTCAACGAACAAACTGTGCTCATACATTTTGACCTCTCCCTCCCTCAACCATTTGCAATGGCGAACGCGATACCACTTCGCTACAAATGTTCCGCTTTATTCGCCGTCAAACAAACGCAAAATAACGAATCAAAATGAATAATTTATGATTGTTTATCCAATGATGGAAATGTTCCAAATGTGAAATTATTCCTAGTTTTATGTCAAACCTCAATCAAATTCAAATTTAACACTTATCCACACGGTCGTTTTTCAATAATTCAACTTAGGAAAAAGGGCATAGAAATGGAGAACATCGGAAAAGCACAATTCAAATTGAATGCCCATTTTCATTTGGACGGTTTTAAAAGTCAATTTTCATTTTGGTAAAAACTGTCGTGCACTTTTTCGCGTCTATTTTTCTTTTCGGCCCCGAAAATCCATTTGGTTTTATTTGTATCCAATACGAAGCGGTCGGCAACAATTCATTATACACATACAGTAACATACGCCATTTTGTTTCTACGAATATTCGAGAGAAGCCTCATACAAAAAATTTCAATTTTTTTAGTCAATAATTGATTTTTTTTTGGAAACATCTTTCCAACATTTCTGGCATCATTTCATTTTACCGCTTTTCGCACCATCATTCAAAAATTGAACGCGTAATTTGGAGAAAAAAGTGATTTTTTTTGTTTTTTTCTTTTAAAATGGTTAAAAGCCAATTGAGAAACTTACAAAATGCCAAATCCCAACAATCAATTCACATAAAATGCGTTCGGAAAACTTTGATTGATTTCAATGAATTTTTTAACGGTCTCCGCTAAAAGCACCACTTTAAAATTTTAAACTAATGCAAACAAAAAACTGCGAATTTTGAATGGGTTACACACACATACCACGTACGAAATCCACATGGCAACGAATGATATTGAAAGTAACGAGAGTAGATAAAAAAAGTTGGCACGCAAAATTCAAGCCGTATACACACAAATATAAATTTAACACACGCAAAAATTGGTGGCACAACACGAACAATTCAGATACGATGTCGTTGGTTGTGCGCAACTCAACGATTGAAGACACAGCTTTAAAGTTTTTTTTTATTAAAACCGAGTGGTATTTTTTGTCCTTTTTCATTCAATTTTTTTGGATGCCGTACACACTGGCCCATGTAAATCTTATTGATTGGCATTGATGTGATTTCTCCTCGAATCGAAGCATTCGAAAAATTGACGAAATGTTCGGTGAAGCTCGAATCATTTGAATTTCAAGAAAAAAAACATTCAAATTACATTTTAAAACGTGACGATTTAAGACGAAAATGTTAAATCGAACCGAATTTTTTGGGGTGCAAATATCAACTAAATCGAAAAATCGTCATCCCTTCATGGTTTTGCTGTACACCGTAAAAAAACGAATCAAATCGAATAGAAAAGTGCGTACAGCACCCAAACGTTCGTCATTCGATGCTTGTCGCTGGCAGCATTGCTGAGAATGCGGTACGATATGCGTTCGCTGCTTTCGTCATTTTAAACAATTGAATGAATCGAGTAAGAGAGAGAGAAAAAGGATGAGAGAATATAAAAAACAAACATCAAAACAAAGCAAATAGTAATCGGCGATGTGTATTTTGAGCTGCATTCGTTACCCGTTCTCTCTTTCTTTTACATAGTCATTGCTCTCTCACACATCATCTGTTGTCAGATTTGGATTTCAAATTTTAATACTTTTCATTTCACGTTTTTTTATGTCTGCAAACGTTATTGCGTTCATGTTCCGGCATTTGTGCGTGTGTTGAAATATCCTTCGACTTCAAAGTACATGGAGAAAATAGTTAGCCGAACCAGTTCTATTTGAATACAATTCGTTGAAAGCATTTTTTTTATATAAAAAGGTGATTCAAAACTGGAGCAGGATTTTCAAATTAAAAACGAGGTACGCGTGAAAAAAAGAAACTGGAAGTTTTTGAATAGAGATAGAACAACATTGAATTGCTTTCAATATTAATTGTTATTCGGTTGAATCCGTGTGGTGACGAGACAACCAACCATCGATTTTATGACTTAAATTCATTTAAAAAGTTGCAAAGTAATCCCAGTCGATGAAATGACTTAAAATTGCTTGGTGAAGAATCCAATTGAGCCAAATCGAATCATTCATTTTCTGATATTATTCAAGAGGACAGATAGACTTTCACATATGTTTACCGTGAGTACTACCTATTTGACATTGAACATTTATCCCTAATGTCGAAATTGGAAAATATAATAAGGAAATGGGAAACAAAAGTCATTCCGTGTTTGTTTTACTATGAATTTGTGGAAAGATTGAAAAGAACAATAACTTTTTAAATGTGAAAGATTGTGCAACATATGATTAAATAGTATTTAATATCACAGAATGAACGTATGATCAAATAATAAACTAACGTAATGAAAGTTGAACGAAGAAAAAATATTACCCGAACCATTTTCGTACATTGGAATTATTGTTCTAAATATATCCTTGAAATAAACAGGAGTCAATTGCTATCAACCTTCTAGTGATTTTATAATCTGTTTTCAAATATATTTTTTTTTCAAATTCACTTAAAACTCGATCACTCTTTTAATGGAACACTTTGTGCTTTGTTTCTTTTAATTTAATTGAAATAAATTCGTTAATTTTTCCCAAATTCGAATGCTTGCTTATCCTTTTAAATAATGGATGAAGCTTTAAAACTCTACGACTTGACTTGTGAAGATCTGTGCAGTGAATGAAATCTTAAAGTCTGAAACGAGTTAAGAAAGGATCTAAAAATGCATTCAAACCTGGTTAAACAACAAAACTGTCTCATTCTCAAAGAAACCATATTCCATCATCAGCATCTTTCGTTGTTAAGCGCACCGAAAAATCCCATTCATAAAGATCATTCACCTTGGAAAGGTGTGCACTAAATTTCAGTAAAGACGTCGCATTGACTGAGCATTTTTTTCATTCTTTGATTGTTTAAAATTTGTGAAGTTCAAAAAACTACTAAAAAAGGGGTCCGTTTTTTGACAATGCTGTATATATTTTTTTGAATTCTTCGTTTGTGTGATTTTCTCCCTTCGCTCGCATAACACACTAATACGATTCAAAACTGGTACGCAATCCATTCGAATTTTTCGTTCATTGAAAACACCCGTTCGTAACCGATTTCTATGTGATACGCTTTCGTTGAGTTCGTTGTGCGTTGCCGGTTTGTCAGTGTACATTGTTGAATCGTGTAACGTGTAACCCATCATTATAGTGCTAGGCACAGATGCTAGACTTTGATTCTTTTTTCTCTGTCGATAGTAATGGTAAAAAAAATCCTAATAATAATAGCAATGATTTGGCGCAAATATAGAAGTTGTTTGAGCCAGATAAATCATATTGCATCAAATCAAAAAGTAAAGAACTTATGGAATACTGTCATGAGCGACACCAACCGTTGCCGATTCAAAACCGTCATGTGTGGATTAAAGCACGTTTATTCCGTGCAAAAAAATATGTTTAGTTTTGCAACGAATCCGGTTTAACGTTTAGAAAAGTGGGGTTGTCTTTCCGGAATTTTAATTAAAATTTTGAAATAATAATTTCACTTTTTTATCGTTAAATGAAATCTACCCTTGTATCGAGATATTAGAATGTTTGCCGTTTTGTAATTTATAAATCGAGTTGTTGAAAAATATGCGCAACCATAAATACAGTGTTAGAGTAGGTATAAAATTCGAGAAAAATATTTTCTTGTTTTATTTTTCTTTTCATCACGGCCATTCACGCGAAAAATTTGCTAATCCCATTCCTTGCACTCGGAAAACATAAGTGACAGTTTTCATGCAATAAATGCCAAGTGTGTTATTGTTATTTTCCTTATTGCATTTCTCTTACCTGTGTTTTCTTCCGTGTTTCGTCTGCCTTTCTATTTTTTGCGATTAGTAAAATCGTCTCCCTGCGAGTATCATATACATCACTACTACCGACAACCATAAAAAATGCATTCAATTCAGTTGCATTAAAAAAACACATGCATAAGATTAAGAAAAAGAACACAAGGGAGATGCATTGCTTATGCAACATACCGTTATGATGAGAGACGAGAAAAAAAAATGTGCCAAGTCATTTGAGACACGGTGGTGGTATCGGAAGCGAATGACATTACCCTTATATTGATTTTGTGAAGGTAAAAAGATGTGTCGGTTATCAAAGGGCGCACATACAAATATTTGTATGAATTGATGCGCATCGCAAAAAGTGAAAAAAAAACACAGACAGAAATGCATTATTCGATCAAAATGATCTCCTAGATGACTCAACACGATTTGGTAAGATATATTTTTTTTCCATCTCATGTTGTTGTTTTACCCGTCTGTATTTTTTCCCGTTCGGTTTCATCACACGATGCATTGTATTTGCTGACTATTCGTCTGGAATAAACGGGTACATTTGCCACTATTTTAAATTTCAATTTTGTTCTTTTACCCAATTTTCAACTATTTGTTTGTTTCATTTTTTTACGATATGAAAAAAGAAATCAACCCTAAATTTTGTTGGTTTTTTTTTTCGAAAAAAAAGGAAAAATATCAGTCGATTGAACAATGAATTGAAAAAAAAAATCGGTGCTGGTAACGGTTTATGCCAAATTAATAAAATGAAATTCGACAAAGCAAAATCTATTAAACAAGAGATGCGACACTAGCCCGAACCAAACGAAAAAAAAAAAATCCAACCCGAACTAACTCGTTTTGCTGTCGAAACTACTTAAATTCAAAAGGGGGTGAGTTTGATCAAATACAATGCATCGCAAAAATGGAATCTTTTCACTATTTTGGAAATAGTTCTCTTTTTTTCGAGTAGAAAACACACAAAACGAACACTTTTTCGTGTGCTATTGTGTTGTTTTTGAAGCGTGTTAAATTTCGTCGATGTAATAAAGGAAAGAGAGGGAAAAGGAGTGTGCACATACATTATTTCGCACTAGTTACGCTGAACAATTGCATGATTTGGCTCATCGTTTTCACATATATATATATTTTTTGGTCGGAAAAAATATGTGTTTTCAGTCAGTTAAATTAGCAGTGTTTTTGTATAAATATAAGGGGTATGAGCCAAAGACATTCTTACACACTGAACCTACCTATTTTGAGCAAATAATTCTATCCGATCGCAATCGCAGTCGATCCAAAATTTTAAATTTCAAATACACAGCAGCTGCGTCATTTAAAGCTATATATTGTGACAACCATATGACTCAATCTCCAAGTCGAATGAAATTTTATCATAACGTTTCATATCGCAAACGAAATTGTTTACAAACCATTTTTGCGTTTAATAAATAAATTAAAATGATATGGCGTCCGCGGAATATGCGTGGTGGAATCACTGTTTCAAATGAAAACAATTAAGTGATCAAGAGTTTATAGTTGCAATGTAATAAAAGAGGAGGAAAAATTGCAAACAAATCGCACATTTGTTGATAATTTCACGATAAGTGCATACGTCCAGAATGTGTTATCGCCACTATAAATATCGTCACAATTGCTTGTTTAGTGTAAAATACCAATTACGTACATGCATTACGTCAAGCAAAGCAAACATAATAATCTGTTTAGAAAAAAAGAAATCAAAACGACATATCTAGGCTTGAGGAGATTATTAAACAAAGAATTTAGAATATTATGTGAATGCATGTGATGATTGCCCTTCAAATATGTAAAGTAAGTCATTGTACGAAGGCAACGATCAATATAACGTGTGACGTGTGACATGTTGCAAACCAAACTGAAATTGCATTTAAGTACAAAGTACAAAATACTTACCGCGTTTTTTTCCATTTTCCGTGGCGCTATATAGTTTACTCCGGCAACGAATATACTTTAGACATGAATGTAAACGAGTCACACGTTAGACTGTGTCTGTTTGCATGCAATGAATACAATTCTCATTGTATTGAGGCCATCGTAACGCACTTTCTGATAAGATTCTGATTTCAAACAGAGCACAGTTTCCAAAGCCGCTCAGTTCAGTTTTAAATTTGATGTCAGGTATACATAATACATAATTTTATATCCATTTCGAATAAAATAGTCAGTTAAAATTGTTGTTGCAGTTTTACTTAAATTTATTTTAAAGCGTTTAATTCATAATAATAACTAAAGTCATCAAATTTCATCATAAAAGCCGTCATTGCGTAAGTGTCAGTTAAATATTCGCATTGATTCCTATGTTGGCATGGATACAACATTCTAATTAATATTAATCGCATAAAAATCGAAAATTAATATAAAATTGAGAATTTTTATTTGAGAACGAATGGAATATTCATTAGTATCATGGTACATTGATTGAATGCATCCTTCATCGCAGTATGCGGTTAATTTTTGCTGATAAATTTGCTTAGCAAAAACTTGTTTTTTGACATTTTTTTTGTTTGAAAATATTTCTTATCTTTTTTTAATAGAACTGAAAGATGTTTTAATTTCGCATAATGTTTAACAGCATATCATTAGCTCTAGATTTTATTCTCTATAAAGAATTATAAACATAACGAACCATAGCATTATTATTCTTGTTTTTGGAGATAAACGGGTACTTCAGAATAGATTTGATTACACACTATTATGAGTTCATCGATCGGATCTCCTAATAAATGAAAGCAATCAAAGCGAGTATTTTGTGATAAAACACCCGAAACATTGAACCCGTTCTATGAAAACAATTTTGTTTTGTTTGCTTTTCGTTTATTTGGTATTTCTGTAGCTACTAGCAATAAAAAAAGAACAAAAAAAACGCTGTTATCTGAAAGTAGCAATGTGAATGCGTGGCGATACTAGAAAATCTAGTATTGAAATACTTGTTTGAGATCTTGCAATCTGAACATGAATATCCATTGGCAAATCAAGTTCATTTTGTACACTCATTTGCAATCAAGCTCGTACTTTTATCTTCACGCGTAAGTGAGACAATTCAATCGAAATTATAGTTTGTTTGCGTTTCGCATTGAATATTTGTTAACGCATTCGATTGGAATTCGGCCGTCTGGTCAAGTGATTAATGAGTCCGATCAATAAATCAGATGTAAAAAGAGCAAAATAGCAGACGTAAATTTAAACTATTTGCTATGTGTCGCACGTTAACCTGTAGCCACTCGTGCGAACAAGTTATATCATGGGACTTTGACGTTGTTAATTTGGTCAATGAGAAGAAAACGTCAACATATAAATATCACAAACAACAGAGATAAATAAAAATTTAAAAAAAAAATCAAAACAACATAAAAATAAATCGAATAAAAGTGAGCGTATTAAACGGCGCTCGATGTACATAATAATAAATACATTGGTTACAAATGATGAATGTGTGTGGCGCGCGCCACACAACAAAACATCAACTTGCATAAACGCGTAAATTTCAGTGTGTTCCGTTTGTCTGTCTATGTGTTGATTTGCCTGAAATCAATATTCACATTGACACAAAAACAGACAAATCCGCTCACGCATACGCCCTCAGCGTGAATGTATCACTAATGAAAAATAGAACTGCGAAAAAAGGCACGTCGCACTCATACACCTTCACAAAGAAATGTGAAGAAGAACGAAACAGCAAATCGATGTTACTGTGAATAAACACATGTACACACCAATGCGTGTGGATCACACTGGTTGCCGCTCGATCTGTTTGAATGCGATTTTGTTTCGTATATATGTGAGTGACGGTGATGATCTATACAAACTGTGTGTGACTGTCTTTGCTTCTCACTTCAGTGTGAATAAATTTATGCAAACATTGAAATTATGTAGTCGTATTTGAACTATCGACTTGTTCGGGTCGTCATACTGTGCGCAATTAGAATATTTCATTTGGATGTTTTCGATTTCATCATAAGCATTGTGTTTGTGTTTCAACATTTGCCCATTCATTTCAGAGGCTAAAATGTAAGTGAAATTTTGTTTTTATATGGTTTCATTATTCAAAAAAACATAGACACCCAAGAGAAATCTATTGATGGATGTTTTTTTTTTATTGTGCGGTATCGTTCCACGAAGTGTGTGTATTTTTATGTCTTTTGTGACAGAAAAAAAACTAACGACGTTATATACTTACGGTGCATTTGTTATCTTTAGACGAAATGGAATATTCTCGATTCGAACTTTGTTCAGAAGATTTTCACTTTTTCACTATAAGATAATCGCCCTCGATTTGATCATTTCAAAATGATTACAAAATGTTATGATAATGTTTAACTTTCTTTTTGTCAGTGACAAACGAAAAATGTCATTGTTTTTGCACTTAGAGTTAATGACTGTCATTAATTGATAACAGCTTGTGTTTGTCATAGCATCAGTGTTATGGGTGCATGAGTCAAAGATTAATTTCGACATGTTGTTCTTGTATAGATGAAAAGAGTGTTTTTGTTGCGATGATGCCGATAGAACCAGAATTTTTGACATTTCAAACGTCCGTAATTTCGGTAAAGGTTAAGACACACAATTGTTGAGCACATGTGCATACTAATTTAATATTAATATTGCAGTAGTGATTCGGGTGTTCGGTTTCATGTTCATTCACCAACCACATGCTTTTCTTGACAAATGTTAGCACAAGTGTTTTATGATATAAAATTTTGTCACACGCGGTTTTGCGTAATATGATCGTGACAACATATTTTCTTTTAATCTCAAAGCGAATGGACCGATGAATATTATATCAGCGTTTCTCTACATTCTGAGAGATTCTCTTGCCTTTATTTCCTCATTTTCAGTTTCAAAGCATGCATAAAAAAGATAAACTTAAAATAACAACCGTTCTCGCTGCGCATATTAGAAACATGTGATAGCTCTTGATACTAGAAAAAAAATTATGGCTTCAAAGCTAACAACATGAAAAAAAACGATAGAGCAAAAACAAACCGGTTCCGACCGAAAATTGAAGCAATTTTATGCGTTGATACCAATTCACAAATTTTCCATGCATTGGAAGCTATAGTCAAAGTGCAAAGTGCAAACTATCGAATATATTAAACATTCGCGAACCATCACAAAATACCAGTTGACATCTACATGCGCTTCGAAATTCCGTAGTCATAAATTTCGTTATCGCACAAGCGAAAGTCAACTTTTTAATGCAGTATCGATATCGAATGCACATTTTAATTGCAAATTATACCGGATAGTGAGTTAATCACACATTTACACACAAACATCAAATAATATAGCTGCGGTGTGCAGTTTATAACACCAATGAAATAACTCTGATCACATTTTATATTCAAATAGAGCAGCGGAGAAATAAAAGAACACATTAACCGCAAGGGATTGGGACATTAATATGAAATAAAAATATAAAGTTCATAGTTTTATATTCTTCATGTAATTTGCGATATAGTCTGTAAAACAAGTAGCAACAATTACCTATTTCGTGATAATATGCGGCGCATACATTCGTTAGCGAAATGCCTGTGTAGGGCCCGAATTGGGCATGCGCAAAGCGGCACGCATTTTTTTGACTTAATGATGACCTATTCAATAAAATAAAAATGTGAATAAAAACATTTTTTTTTTTTTCAAACAGAAAAATGCGGCGTGAGCACATCTGAAAAACAATGAGCATCCAAGTGTGTTTGCTTTTTTGCTACTGTTTATCTGTGTGTTTGGACTTAATAATTTGTACGTTTGACTTTTTTTTTCGCTGAAAATGTAAAAAAGAATATGTTTATTCGCTTGTGTTTTGTTCTCATTTCACAAGAACGATTCGATTCGGATGTTCCGATGAACACAAAGGAAATTTCAATTCATTATTGTGCCGAAGAAAAAAAATTATTTGAATATAAAATTCCGTTGAATTGTCATTTTATTCTGATGCAATGAAATGGATAGAAAGACAGAGACAGCCAGAGTCAATGTCATTGGATACTTAATATGTATTCAAAATTTTCATCGGTTGTGCGCACTTCAATTTTCTTTAAAGCCAACACGTTTTGTATGTGTTGTTTCAAAGTGCAAACGATTAAATCTATTTCAATGTGATATAGAAATGCCTATTTTATACGAATGAATTTCGCGGCGATTCAAACAGACCCAACACCACACGGTGGATACGTGTGCAGTTGGCGTCGCGTAATGGCCGGTTTGGTGTATAATTTTTTTTTTCAAACAATTCACTGGTTCTGCACCGCTGAATTTTGATATTGAAAAGAAACGTGAGTGACTTATCAAATTCGCAGGCCATATAATTGTTATCCGATGTGATGATGTGAATGCTAACATTTTTATTGAATGTTGAAACAATTGATTAAATTCACACCAATAATTTAAGTGAACAAACAACGAAAAATCTACGATCAAATTGATGTTCATACAACAAAAGTGCTCACAAAGCAAACAACGTGAATCGATGATAAATCATTTCGTAAGATAAAATGCAACGGGCTCCTGTCGGAGAGTTTTTGACGTGATTTTGACAGATTTCACCTGCTTGACGAACAAACACCGAAAAAGAATAAACCAGTTTTTTTTAGTATGTCAGACCAGTGAAGTGAATATAAAAAGGTCAGATCAGAGATGTGAAAATCTGAAATTGCAAACTCTGATGCGTTTTGCAAATGTTTCCTTGCTATTGCGCTCATTTTAATAAGCGAAAAAAAAGAAGAAAAATGATTATCAAATTCTTCTCGATTCCATTTTACATTTGTTTGCAGTGTAATTTACAGTCTTACATATACATTTGCACGTATACGCTTCGCATTCAATTAAATAAATTATCATTGCAACTGTGTGTATCTGTATATTGAATTGCAATTTCAACCAGATATTATTATATTTTTTTGTGCGATTCGTTGTTTGTTTTATTGTGTTTTTGGCGTCAGATCGCTGCCTCAACCAATCGCAAAACAAAGAAAATAGAGCAAAGTAAACTGAAACCCGGCACATTGTAATTCATTTAAACGAATTCACGGGAATTTTTTCCTTCATTCGTTTATCTATTGTGTGATTAACATGAGACAATGTCACATATCTGAGAGAATGATAAAAAATGTGACAAAATAAAAAAAATGGCAAATCTAATCAAACTGGGGGACTCAAATCATTTCCATGATTTTGATTAAGTTATCGCTTGTCAAGCGATTCACATTCCCACAGTCAATTATCAGCTTATGCAATAGCACCCACTTAATCGCATGAATGGCCAAGTATGGAAAACCGATTTCATCAATGTGATAATTTTGAGCGTTTAATTCATTTTAAACGAGTAATTAGACAATTACATTTAATCGATTGGATTTTTACAGTTGATAAATTGAACAGTTACAATTTTGTTATTCATTTTTTTTTATCTTTAAGAGAAAACATTCCATGAAACACACAATGCATTCAAATCGTGATAAAGTTGTATCCGCGCATTATTCTGTACCACAATCAGTAGATAAGGTCACAAAATTTAAATTTATCGTCGTTTGTATGCACAGACGAAAAAACCCCTATACAAATATTTTCAAGCAAAAATCGTTTTAAAAAAAACTAAAAATAGAAAAATGCTATAATCGATGGAGTAAATAATAATGTTGGTCATATGGTGAGCAATTTGCATTGATAATCATTGAAAAAGCAAATATTTTGAAGCAATATGGTAATGGTTACATAAAAAGGAACAAATAATTTTTTTCTCAATTTGAATTTCATTGTTGTGCCAATTTCTATTGATAGATACAAACTGATGCTAATACATAGTAAAATAATCGTCGAAAATTTTATGTTTCCATATCCAAATAATGCTTTCGAAATAGACACACTCATAAATATCGCGTTTTCGGGAAGCGATCGGGAATGACCTTGTGACAAATATACGCATGAATGTGGGTGAGGAAGAAAAAGACGATAGACAGTGCAACAAAAGTCGCACCAGCTTGGTATTCATAATTGGCCAAATTGGCGTATGACGTCGTTGACTTAAGATCAAAGCGAAAAAAATAAAAATAAACAATGTTTATTAAACATACTTTGCGCGACGATTGAAGAAAGTAAATAGCGGAGAAATTTCCGCATTAGAGTGGTGCTTGTTGCTATCACCCGCAATACGCATGCACATACACTGTATATCACTGCTTGAAGACGAAAAAGAGACATGATTGCATTGCGTATCAGTGATATTTCATGTAGTATTTTTACAACTCACATATCATCGCTATCATTATTTTGTAGTGAACCTTTTTTGAAGCAGCCACTGTTTGACATTGAAGATGTTATGTACGATGGTGTGATCGTTGTCAGTGCTTTTCACGCACACACACACACAAAGTGTTTCGATGAAATCTTATCACACGTTGCGTTTTATTTGAAAATCATGAACAGAATAGAAAATTAAACAACCTTTTGGAAGATTCACAAATATTTAAATTTCCACAACACATACGCATGTGCTAATAGCATGACAAATGAATGTATGTTATGTTGTATTGTATACACCAAATGCCGTTAGATTAATTCATATCACATGTCTATTATTTGGCTTAAAATCTCTGTCTCATTCATTCAACCAATAGCTGTTTGCACTGATGGAACTTTTGTATCAATTTAAAAGCCGTAATCATCGGTCGTAATGCTATATAGTAACTGTTTCGACTGTTGTACTATATTCATTTTGATTGTTTCAGTAATTTTGTTTTTAGTTACTCATATTAGTCGAAGCAAAAAAAAAATTCCGTAGTTTGCCAGAAAAATCAGATCTAATTAAATCGTTCGTATTTTTTTATAGCATCAATATAAGTGAGAGAGAAAAATCGAATTTTGCATAAGGTAGAAGCCCACACGCACAAAAATGACGGAAGCCAATGACAAACAGGGAGCTCATACCAATGGCAACACAGAGGAAATCATACCGTAAGTTTTCACACATTTATTTTTCTTTTTGACACAAAAATTATGTAAAAACATCATCATTTTTTTCAAAATTAAAACTATAATTTATAATCGGTTCATTCTAGATCGCAGCATATTTAAAAATAATTGATTAAATTAAAT
The DNA here is from genome assembly GCF_009176525.2 of Contarinia nasturtii. Lineage (NCBI taxonomy): Eukaryota > Metazoa > Arthropoda > Insecta > Diptera > Cecidomyiidae > Contarinia > Contarinia nasturtii. The sequence continues at coordinate 3,488,791 of NW_022198275.1, read as the reverse complement.
TTCCCTCTAAAAATACATTTTTCAATTGTTCATTTTCAGTGTAACATTACCGGTGCGGAAAATATCATGTTGTACCCGATTCACGCGATTCTTATCAATATATTGGAAGTCATTGTTTGTCGTTTTGACACCGATTGTCTTACTGCCGATAATTATACTTAACGATAGACCTGTGAGTAGTAGGCCGTTGGCCCATTTTTTTTAAACGAATAAATTGAAGCGATCGATTATTTTTACATCGTTCATTTCGCATTCAATTTTATTGGTTGACCTAACATGGTTTTTTTAATGCCAGACAATCGATTTTCATTTTATTCATACACATGCACTATTTTGTGTTTTTTTTTTATTTCAGGAAAATAGATGTATGTTCGTGGTACTATTGATGACCGTTTTTTGGTGCACTGAAGCTCTGCCATTACGTATGTTTGATATAATTTACCATTTAATATCAATTAAACACTCTCCATTTGCACTAAGTTCGATCCATTTGCATTAAATTAGACCAATTGAAAATGTACATTATTTTGCATCCAAACCAAATCAAATTGCCATTATTAGTAATTGTTTTCTTTTATAGCGGTCACATCAATGTTACCCATTGTCCTATTTCCAACGCTTGGCATTCTCGTAAGTAATTTTCTTTCCCACTGTACATTCCATGCACATTTGTTTTTCATTTTGCACGATCGAATCAATCGATTTAATAAATTTAAATGTGTTTTAGAAAACCGATGCAACGTGCATGCTATATATGAAAGATGCTATGCTAATGTTCATCGGTGGATTGATTGTCGCATTGGCTGTACAATTCTGTAATTTACACAAACGTGTGGCATTGAAGGTGATTTCGATCATTGGATGCAGTCAGAAAAAGTGAGTGATTATGAGCTATCCTACCATGTCAGCCGATTTGATGATGTTTTCTTTTCGTTTTTCGTCACTTTAGATTGAATTTCGGTTTGATTGCTGTCACCATGTTTGTATCAATGTGGATTTCAAATACAGCCGCTGTTGCTATGATGATTCCAATCATGCAAGCTGTGTTGGAGGAGCTTGAAGCGGTATGTCTTCTTCTTTTTTGATCAAATTGTTGTAAAACAATAAATCGAATACTATTTCATTTTCAATAAACAGCAAGGACTTTGTAAAATGTACGAAGACAGCAGTCCAAATGCTGAAGAGGAAGGAATGTTAAATAAGAATAAACCAGAAGAGAAGAAGACTCTTGCCGATAAGAAGCCAACCAAAATTACTGTGTGTTATTTCATGGGGGCTGCCTATGCCGCCTCGATTGGGGGCTGCGGCACAGTTGTTGGCAGCGGAACAAATTTGGCGTTTAAAGGCATTTACGATGGATTATTCCCACAAAATGAAATTTCGTTTCCAAAGTGGATGATCTACAACATTCCAATGATGCTAATCAATACATTCTTTACATGGATGTACTTGCAATGGTGTTTCATGGGATTATTCCGACCGAATAGCAAAGAAGCCAAACAATTTCAATTGGGAAAAGACGGCGAAGAGGTTGCTAGACAGGTCATTGTCAAACGTTACAATGAATTGGGTCCGATGTCATCACAAGAAATTCAGGTTGCAATTTTGTTTCTGTTATCAGTTGCGTTGTTCTTCTTACGTGAGCCAGGTAATTTCAATTCACTGCTAATCTACAGATTTCAAGTTATATCTCATGTTTGTTGCATACATTTTGGTTTTATCATCAATAAAATTAGGTTTCATGATGGGTTGGGCCAAGCTTTTAACAGACACAAAAATTGGCGATGCCACGCCGGCTATTTTCATTGTTATCGCGCTTTTCATGCTGCCGGTCAATTGGAATTGGTTGAAATTTATCACTGGCCGACCAGATGATCTACCAAAAGAAGCGACACCAAGCTTGATCACGTGGAAGTATATTAATACGAATATCCCATGGAGCTTGATTTTCTTATTGGGCGGTGGATTTGCTCTAGCAAAAGGTGGCAATGAATCGGGAATGTCGAAGATGTTGGGCACTTATCTGTCGAGCCTTTCAGACTTGCCAGAGTTGCTGTTACTGTTTTTGATTTGTCTATTCGCACAAATCGTCACCGAATTCGCATCAAATGTTGCCGTTGCAAATGGTATTTGTCTGCTTTTGAATCAACAACCCTTACATTTCAGTTCGTTAATAGAGATTTTTGGTTCAATTGGTTTTCAGTGATGTTGCCAGTTTTAGGAGAGATGGCTCTGCAAATGGGAGTTCATCCATTGAAACTCATGTTCCCGGCGGCTCTCTCGTGTTCAATGGCATTCCATACACCAGTCGGTATGTATTGTGTTTGTTATGCAATGTCATCCAAGACAATAATTTTATCGCAACTAATTCACTGTGTTCAAATCAATTTCCAGGAACACCTCCCAATGCAATTGCAGCCGGTGTAGCAAATGTTGGCACAAAAGATATTGCATTGGCCGGCATTGGTTCATCTGTAGTGACCTTGATTACGGTTTGGTTGTCAATGCCATTGTATGGTCAATTCGTGTATCCAGATACAACATCTTTTCCGATTTGGGCTTGCGATATACTACGCAATAGAACAAATAGTACTCTGCCACTTGATTGTCTTACACAGTTGGCTACTACTGCCATGCCTTTCGTGAATACAACGGTTGATGCTGTTACAAATTCTACTGTCATGCCTCTCTTGAATACAACGGTTGCTGCTGTTGTTAATTCTGTTTTGAATGCAACAGCACATTAAAGAAATCAAAATTTATTTTGGACACCAAACGAACAGAACAACTGGATAAATTCAAGAACAAATAGTGCAGCAATTTCACGCTTCCGTTTTTAGACATGTTTACACACATTTATATTTAAGCTAATCGGACTCGATATACATTCGATCATTCATTTGTCGTCTAGCTAGTAGTTGTATAAGTTGTGAATGATTTTTCTTTCTCAAATTGGGTAGAAACAAAAGTATCTTTTGTTCTTTAGTTTCCGTATATAATCAGGATATATATAATTCACTTTGTATATCAGAAAATTGGATTGAAAAAGAACAAACTCATTGTTCATAATTTATATGAATTGTATCTTGACGATTTTTCTTTTCCCGTTTTTCTACGTACATCCATTCAGAATCAAATGTGTCAATTAAAAAAACGTGAACGATAGGCAATACTTTTTTTTAGATGCATTTTAACAATGAAATCAATTCGTACAAAATGTCTATACGGAAAACCTTAATCAAAATAAATAAACAAGCAAATAACTTCAACTATAACATTAGCAATAATTCGTTAACTATGAAAGCGTTAAATTAATTTTATTCTTATTTAGTCATATGAAATGTCGATGTTTTTGTAAAAACGAACAGATATTTATGAATAAAATTCTGAATGTTTATTTTTCAATAAAATCAAAATGTTTTTCTTTCCGATTTTTATATCTCTTTTGAGTGCGTATGCATGTGATGGGCATACTTAATGATAATTATCGTTAACGATAAGAATTTAATTTGGTCGGTTATATGGTCGCAATACAGTCGACGTTTGATGTCAAGTTCAAATCTTTTTGCAAGCAAAATTATTCAGTTACTTAAGTATTGTCACGAATTAAAATCGACCTTAGTAACTGCAAACAATGCGTTGTGTTTTTTTTTAATCAATGAAATTTATCTCTTCGAAGTCAAAACTTAATGTCAGTTATCGCATATTTACCTTTATTCAATTCAAGGACATTTTGTATTCAGTGACAAAATGCGTTTTGACTCTATTTCAAAACAAATTGCTGTGGAATTGGTATGCAAATATGAATGAATAGTTTTGGTCTCACGTGCGACAGTTAAACTGTTGCGACATACTTTTACAGTGGAATAAAAGTGATCATTGACAAATAATTGGCTTAACCCTCTAATGCATTAATTTTTTTTCGAAATTCAAAAAATTGCATAGTTTACTCAAAAAATGCTATTGACAAAATTAGAGAACAATCGAATCCATTGTTTAAACTGCTATAAAATTGCTATAAACGAATGGGTGATTTGAATTGTACATATTTTGTACATTTTAACGACGTATAACTTTGGTGTTGTACAAATTCGGGTAAACATTTTCCGGGTTTTGATATTTTCAATTTTTAAAAATCCAAATTCTGAAAAATTTTTGTTGGTACATAATCATAAAAATTGTTGTACATAATTGTACATAATTAGTACATTTTAGTAGTATATACGATTTTTCGAAAATTGACATCGACCGGAAATTGACTACCTATCCAAACGAAGAGAGGAATAATTTTTTTTGTCAAATTTCTGTTTTCGCCTACATCTGTGTGTATAATTAAACAGCCGCTTTATTTTCACTTGTCAAATGACCGGCAAATGAAAGCCTGAACCCTGCTGAATATATTTTAATTCATAAATAGAATCATTTGTTTTTAATTATATATTTTAGACAATAATTTATACACCCTGCCTAAAGGCAGGGCTATGCACTAGAGGGTTAATACACATTTACCGTGTTTTTATGTTCAAAACAATCACGCTACTTACAATGGTAAGTTGTGTTTATGCTATAAAATTGATTAAAATACATTCTTATCATTTCACAGACGAATAAGAGTATACCTGTAAGATCATTAAATCATTATGATAAAAGATGTGTATTACCTACCAATGAACAAATCTACAATGAAATAAAAAATAATGTGAGACGAAAATGATTTTTTCTAAATTTAACGTTTAATATTCAATATGAAAATTACAAACGATGATAAAAAACATGGTGATCTTACCAAACATGGTTAGACATGTAATGAGTTAAGAGCGTGTAACTAAACCTAGGGGATAGACAAAAACTAGAAAACTAAGAAAAATAAGGACTTATTGGGTCCGTGTCTTCCCTAGAACTAAACATAAAATTATATTTGCAATTACAGGTATTAGAATATTGCGATGAACATTGTTGATGTGACGTTGCCGACGCATCCATTCATAAATACGCAAATACTACGGTACGCGATGAAGTTGAGCGTAAATTGGCGTATACATGCTGTTGTCGACACAGATGCTAACACGAAATTTAGTCGCACACTTTCTCGTTAGTTACTGTATTGAGAGGAGTAGAGTCGCCATTACTGCAGGTTTCACAGATCGGTAGTAATTCAAAGTTCGCTTCCAAACATTTTGCAAAAATTTCTTTGATTTGTTTTGTTGGTTGTTTTTTATTTTGTTGAATTACCTTATTTGTTTTTCTTTGTTGCTTTATTTTGCTTTCGTACATTAACCTAGGGGCTTTCATCATTCGTTCATACAAATTTATACACAATATTCACGTCCTATTCATCATATATACGATTAAAATTTCTCGCCTATACCAGTGAATAAGATGTATTTCAAACTTCAGTGTACACACACACACAGTATTGCTACACAGAATCGAAGAAGATCCGCACAAAAGAGAATGAAATAACATGCCATAGACGAAATATACACCAAATATATGCAGTTATGCACATTTATTTGCGCGTATTACAGATGATTTTGCAATATAGTTCACTATTTACAGTATAAATCGTATACATTTGAAGATAAAAGCCCCTAGACATTAACCAATCGGTATGATTTATTTTACTGAAAAATAATTGCATATCGATTGATAAAAAAGGACTCAGAATGTCTCTGTTTGTTTGTATTTATTCATTTATTTTATACAATGCATAATATAAACCTAATGAATAATGACCAAAGTAAACGTTAATGTTCTTGTCGCTTATAAGAGAGATTGTATTGTAGAATAATGGTCTACGAATTAGAAAAAAGGAAGAAAAAAATTGTATAGTGTTTTAAATTTTGGTTTTCTTTTCATTGCTATCATGTAAACGCGATTCTACTGGAATATTCGACTGATCGCAGACAAATGTATTTGTGAATGTATCTTTTGTTTTAATATTTTACTTCGAACAGTATTTCTCCCTTTTACGTGGAATAGTACCACAATTTTTTTCGATGCATACAATGTGCGTTTGATGAAACACATTTGGCTTGGCTATTTACGTAAAAAATGACTTTTTTTTAAAAAAACGTTGATAAAATTGTATAAATTTTTACCTACAAATAAAGCAATCGATGCAAAATCGATGCAAAGTGGTATAATTGAACCGATTGACTGCATTTGGGGACGTATTACAGCTCTGAACAATGAAATTTGTGATTTTCTATTGTAATTATTTTGGCGCCATTTCAATTCTAAGCTAAATTTCATTTTCATTTATTCACGATTCGTTTCGACTTTGTATGCATTATTTTCTTGTGGTCTTTTAACAAAAAAGTGCATATTTTGTACGAAATTAAATTACACTAAATACTGATTAGAATGTTTTGTTGTTTCATTTTTATTTTGACTAAATTATTCCATTTGGAAAATGTGAACATATTGTGGATATTCTGAACACAGGAACAGGCATTTTTTTAGTTGGTATTCGTCAGCTTTTCAAAAACTTTTGAAAAGTGTTGCTGTGAAACCATTCAAAATCGTTTAATTCGGATGGCCAAAACATAATCATTTAATAATTCCGCGTTTCCTGTATGCAAGATATCCACCACATGTGTTCATATTGATTACCTCAGTTTATTCATATGTTATAATCGCTACAAATATTATCTTTAGAAAAAAAAAATTGTAACGAATGTATGTTTGTCGCTTCAATTCTAAACTATGTGCGATTCCGTGTTCAAGCACCGATTCAAAAACAAATGAAGTCTAAAAGATTGCAGTCGTGTTGAAAAAATTTATAAAAAAAAATTGTACAAAATCTATTTGAATCGACACAATCTACACAGAATGGAAAGCATTTCAAAAAAGAGAAAATAAAAACATAACATTTTGCTTCATTTTTATAACTAATATGGCAAATTGGTATTTCATTTCAGTTTCATTCAATACATGACAAAAGACATGCAACCAAAAATAACTCTTTCCTTCATACGGTCATGACCACACATGATATCTGCTGGTCATGTGATTAGATAATGCTTTCTTAGCTTAATACAACAGACTTTTATTTTAATTTCAATGCCTTAATCTCTAGAAAACTGGTTTTTCTCCTTTTTGTTTTTGAATATGAATCATTTTACGATAAAGTGTGCTGTTTTATTTACAAGGCTATCCGTATTTTGTAGATTGGGTCAAAATTAGCATTACTAGAACGTTGACAAGATTTGAATTTTTCGAGGAATCATAAAACTGAGATTGCAATATCGTCTTAATTAAATGACTGTGTCATTTTGACTCTTGGTAATGTGCTATTTCGTAACTAAAATAAACCAAAAAAAGTGATCATTCACCCATTCAAACAAAACATTTGAATATCCACATCAAATCGAATCGCAACCGCTTTGATTTATTGTCGGTGGATGCGTATCACACCATATGTCATGTAACTAATTGCGTCTCCAATAGCTCAGCAATGTTATTTCGATTCAATTTGATGACGAATAAATGTGTTCCATTTCGATGAGTATTTAAACAATTTGGATCTTTGAAGTGGCTAAATTAACTGCATCACAATTTAAGCGATTGACACATTAGCGTATTTTCCTTTTTTCTTCTTTACAATTTCATAAATGATAAAAACCACGTCACATATCAATATTTTTGCATGATTTTAGTCAATAATAATTGGCCATATGGCATTAAATTTGTTTAAAAAACACATTTACACAAGTTCACATAATTCTATGGGTTTCAACTACAACTTGGCTTAAGAGTTGCTTTTGATTGATGGTGGCGATGATTCCAGGTCGGATTTGTGCAAATCAGCATAATTTGCTATAGCTCTATAAACGAATTCATATTGTGCCTAGTAGAATAAATAAAGAAATGAAAAATCTCAATCAATTTGCTATGAATGAAATTGTTGCTTAAAAGCATTAACATACATATGTGCTGAGGAACTGACTACGTTGACTACGTAATTTTCGCACAACCGTACAAACATCGACTTTCTTCTCCAATCGCAGTTGCTGCACCAATATGCATAACGTCACAAATATCGAACTGCGATCGGTGCCAAGACTGAAATTTTTTATGAAAAAAAATTATCATTTTTCATTCACGAAATTCATTATTTGACCGGCCAATTTATTGGAATCTATTTATTACCTGCAATGCACCACAATCGGACTGGATGCAAATGTTGGATTTTCATGTAATGCTAAGGTTTGATCGACTAGTTCAAGCATACCACGTGTCACCTCTGGTACTTCTCCTTCAACCGTTGGCCAGCCATTGTATTGGAATTGGGTGACTTTAATGGTATCTTTTATCTTGAAATTGGTAACATTGAATTCGCGTCGAGTGTAGTATGGACATGATTCACTTTGCATATATTTTACTAAAATGTGATCGTATTCGACTTCATCGTCAGCCCAATAGCGTGGACATTTACGTGGTCCATCGCCAATCTGTAAATATGTTCACAAAGGTTTAGTTTTGCAATTTAAAAATGTCTAAAGAGAAGAATTCAACTTGAATGTTACGTACTTCTGAAATCATTACGATCGTATTGATGCTTTGCTCGGACATCATGCGCCAAAAGTCGCCTATTGTTTCTTCCATTGGATCTTGTGTTATAATAAATGATTCCGATGTATCAAATCCCTCGATAAATGTTGCATTGATGTAAGTGGATGGCTGTGGACCTACGACGAGCAAAGAAATGAGTTTACAAAATCAGAAAATCTTGTTATTCAGCAACCAGTGTGTCAACTAATTTACCAATTGGCGAGAGAATGACTCGATTTCTATCGTATGGGATCACACTTTCACTTCGATTTTTGCTACGATTCTCTTCACTCGAACCAACCGAACAGTTTTTATTTGATTCGTCCAGAACCGAATTGAGTCTCTGAAAAATGTTTATAATTTATAAAAATGTTCATAAATTAAAAAAGCGATAGTGAATGAAGTAAAGAAAATACCTCAAATTCTATTTCTAATTTGCATTGGTCTCGGCTGTCGTTGGATCGTTGTTTCAGTTGTTCAACGGTGCTATTGAGATCTTTCAATCGAATTTCTGTGTTTCCAAACTGGGCAACATCAAGCAATGCTCGATACAAAAAGATGTATTGTTTCTATGGAAAGCACAAAATTTGAAATGTTATGCCATTTGGCCGAAGTGGAAAAAATTCCGAATATTTCCATTTTCACTTACCAGTGATTGAACTAAAAAGTTACGCTGATGACGCATATCAAAAACAGTATTAAATATGGATACTTGATTCTCATCTTGTAATTGTTGCATCAATGAATCCAACGCGACCAATGTTCCTGTGCGACCAACGCCAGCTACAATGAGATATTTCAATCAAATATTAATCTTACTCCACTGAATACAAAAAAAAAATCGAAAAATCGATGCAAATCATCATACCTGAACAATGAACCAATATGGGACCTCGTTGCACTGAATAGACTTCATTAATTTGGCGAATAAATCGAATCACACCCAATTCTGGTGCCATAAAATCTTTCCAAACCAGATAGTGATATTGAGTAATATGTCGTTCTTCTTCTTCGTCACCGCTGACACTGCCATTACTCAAGCCACCATTTCCATTGGAATTGGCGTGCGCTGAATGTGATCGTGTGATTTTCAGTTCACGCACCAGGTAATCGGCGTAACGTTGTTCATGTGTAAATTTAACGGTAATTTCACCAAATTTCTGTGTATCATTTATCTGTTCTGGCCAATATTTAGCGCATTTCGCCTTATTGTATTCCTCAAGATTCGTCAGCATCACAATTATTTCGAGATGTTGTTCCCAAATCATGCGCCAAAAATCATTCACGGTACTATCCATCGGTCCTTGGGCACAAATAAACTTTTTACGTTCCTTATATCCAATCACAAAGTTTGCATTGATATAATCCGAACCAGATGTCATTCCGTTTGTTGTGCGTTCCGATAATTTAACTCGCGTTTGATCGTACGCCTTAATATCGGGATAACGATTTTTGCACGAATTCTCTTTTGAATCGGAGTGTTTTGTTGTACGATCATTGAATCGATTCGGAAGCATTTCATATTCTCGTAAGAATCCATAGTCGGTATCCTTGTGTCTTTGAATGTATGCCTGAAGTAAATCGTTACGATGAATTGGACCGATGTCTGTCGGTTTCTGATGTGTTGGCCCCAATAAATGACGGCGACTTTGATTATTTCGTCCACCACAAAAACGGCTCAATGAGTCTCGCAAACTAATCACATCGTTTCCTTGTTGTTTCGTTGAATTCAAGCGATGCATTACGCATAATATTGTCAATAATCCAAGCACTAACAGAATTAAAACACAAAGAACTTGCGTCAATATATTGAGAATTTTCGATAAACTTTCATCTTGTTCCGGATCAACTGCATTTCTCATGTTCAAAAAATCCATATATTCGCTGTAATCGGTCAGTACTTCTTTTTCATTTTTATTTACTAAAACGAGAAGGCAAAAAAAAAATAGTTATAGTTGATTTTTTTCGTTTAAATGAATATCATGAAAACCCACCAATCACTTCAATAAAACCCGAATAAATGCTAGTAGAATCCAATAGGCCATCGAATACATTATCACTACCGCGTTCAATTTGAACACTTTCTGCGGTCTTTGGATTTGTTGTTGTGGTTTCTTTGCTAGTGTCGGTATTTTCTGACTCGATTGCATTGGAATTTGCTTCACGACGAACAAAATGCCGGGGACGACGACGTCTTGATGTTTCAATGGCATTCGAATCTTCATCGTCGTCCATACTTTGATGCATACCAGCATAGTCATAACTATCATGATGTCTATCGTGATATCTAGCATGATATCTATTGTGCGATCCATCGAAATATTTATCTCGATATCTATCAGGTGATCTTTCGCCAATGTCTTCAAATAGATCTATGAATGAAAATATTAACATTAAGTATACATTCGAAATTATACGATAAAATAAATACGCACCATCTGGATCATGAGAGCGTGATGAATAGTCTGAAGTCACATCACCCAATGAATGGGCAGGCGATGAAATTCGATTAGCTGGCCAATAGCCTTTGAGTAATTTGCGACATTCGGGATTCTGTATTCGTTGGAATCCATCGTCGAGATTCTTGTTACCATCGCCCAAAATGATATAACGTTCAATTGCATCGGCCGGAATAGATTCGGCCAGATAAACACCGCCATGTTTATTATTCTCCGCATGTACATCTTGATAACTGCTAATGTTTATTCTTGAAATTGGCGGCAATCTATGATTTTCGTATCCCGAAGTTTCGGGCAATCGAATCATATAAATACGATAACCACAAATCGGTCCATTTCGTTCTGACAACTCTGGCATGTCCAATTTAATCAAATATGTGTCACCCGAACGTATAGTTTCCCAGTAGACTGGCTTCCATTCCGGAACCGATATTGGTGTTGAACACTTTGCAATTGCCGGCTGTCCTGGTTTTTTGCTTCGATTTATGGCCGACACTTTAACCGTGTAATTTGTATTCAGTGGTACATTTTCAAATTCGGCTGCTAATTGAGTTTCCAATTTTGTTTTTGGTCCATACGTTTCGTTCCGCATAGTACGTTTCTTTTCCGAACGATAGGTTGCGGTGCCAATCAATTCAAGATTATAATTTTGAATGACACCTTTTGGTTGAGATGGTTCTTTCCACTCCACGGATATTTTGGCCGTCTTTTTATCATATGGATACAATTTACATTCGACTTTCAATTTATTTGGTGGACTGGCAATACCATCAGACGTTTCTCCCGTCACTGTAGCAGACCAATTGCCACATTGTTTAGTGAGTTCGTTACATGCACGTGTTCGAAATACGTACTTTGTGCCGGATTTTAGCTAAAATCAAACAATGATTTGAAATTAATAGCAAATCAATACGCTGGTTTCAAGAGAAAATCTCCTTGTACTTACTTTGTCAAACATGTATGGTAAATTTCGACTATTCTGTTGATGTACGGCTTCTTCAACGATTCGGGACTCATTGGCTTTTTCAGCGACAGTCAACTCGTAGTATTGTATGTATTTTAGCAAATTTGAATCTGGTGCAGGCCATCCGATTGTAATTGTGTCGGTGGTCATGCCTTTTACTTCATTGACAGGCACAAACACCGGATCTTCGGCAAGGGTTGTAACCGGTTCTTTAAGATCGTATACCGGACTTTCTCCGATTCCATTTTTTGCCTGAATTTTGAAATAATAGGTAGTGTTTGGTTCGAAATTTTCCAACACAACCGACGTACGATTTCCGTCGATTGGATCTTTATAATAATGAAACGTTGAATCACCATTTTTCGAATATTGAATAAAATATTTTGAAATTGGTGAATTTCCATTGTTAATCGTCCAATTTAAAAAGATTTTCGATGCACCCACGGATTGGACGAAATCAAAACTGACTTGTGGCACATCCAATACAACGACTGACGATTTTGCTGTAATTTTGGTAGAATTACCAAACACATGATCAACATCGTTGTCGTATGGTATTTCAACGACACACGCATAATCTCCATCGTCTTTTTTCGCAATGTTGGCCAAATCAAGTGTTATATTGACTCGTTGGCCATTCACGCGGCTGATATTTGTTCGATTCGCAATCAATTCAGATTTCTGATGTCCATTTGATGTCTCCCATTTGATATACTTTTCAAAATCGGCAAGTGGATGAGCTTCAATTACACAAAATAATAATACACTTTTACTGATTCGAGTTTCAATACGATCTGGACTCTTTTCCACAATTCGCGGTGGTATAACAGCTGATACAGTGAATTGCCTTTTCACCGGTCGCACATCACCATCAACCGTTCCGAATTGTTCGCATGTGTAATTGCCCGTATCATTTTCTTCGACCTTCTCAATGGTCAAATTATATTTTAAAGTCGGTATGTCGTTGTTATCAGTTCTCAAATGGAATCTATTTAATAGAAAGTTATCAAACATGAAACGATCATTTTATGTTTTCCGCAATTTCACATGTGATTTCAACAATGATTGAAAAAACAAACCTCTTATTCGATTCGGTAATATTAACACCATCTTTGTTCCATTTTATTGGTGTACTTGTTTCGGTTTCACATGAAATCGTAAAATTACTTCCGATCACAGCATATTTTTGATTGGATTCTATAAAAAAGCAGACAAAAGAGTCAAACACACACAAAAAAAATGTTTGAGGAAAAAACAAACAAACTGATTACAAATAGTTTATTATTTAATTAAGAATGCAAAGCGATAAAAAAATAGAACGTGATTTGCTTATTGAAACGATTGACATTCTGACTATTCATAATTGATACAATGAATGGAATGCAACTGAAGTACAATATGAGTGGGCGAATGTCAAACAAACATACAAAAAACACACCCCAGAATTTGAGTTGCTCAATGCGTCTGCACGGAATATAAAAAAAAATACATAGTTTTATTGTATGATCTAAAGTTGCGTTCATTACAATCGTTTCGTGCTGTATCACTCACTAGCCTCACACTTTGTCACTCTTCAAATGGATAAAATTTTACCTAATTGTTCGGCTTGTTGTTGCTCATTAGCGACAACCAAAATGTCCGGAATATATGCAATTGCAATGATAAATGCGATAAAAATGATGGGCATTTGTTTCATTTCATAGGAATTACAAATACAAAATCGACAGCCGAACATTATTAACAATGTCGCGTCTATTTATGTTATTTTATCTAAATATTCAATGCGATTGATGTTTGTTGTACTCTTCTATCTTTCTTTTTGTGTTGGTTTTTTGTTTCTCTTTTTCAATTTAAACCGAGTAACACTCTCCCACTACAGCCTCCTTGTACACTTTTAATCATACGATTTAACATTTAAAATTTCACATATGATTCACGATTTTGCTGTGGTAAAGCCATTTATGCTGAACTTTGGTATGTACTTCACAAATTAACAAGCACACAAAACAAATGTATAATTCACCAATAGAAAAAAAGAAGTCTCGGTTTCCTCCCTTTATGTGTATTTTGTTCAATTTTGCGGCTGCAAAAAAGCTTCACATATAAATCACACACTTCTCAAATCTATCAGAAATTTGCATTGTTTAACATTATTTAATGTTTTTTACTGCTCATTTTTGACTATAACCAGTCGCACATCATTTGCAATTGACAATTATTTCTTTATTGTTGATCCAAGAAACCGTAGGCTAAACATAAACTATACAAAAAAATAAATGTACACATTCAGTAATCGGCTACAACTACTAGCTAGTACACTTCTTTCATCTCTGGTGCTCTCAAAAATCGATGTGTGCATGTGTGCGTGAGATCGGCCATTGTATTAGTGTGCGTGCACATAAATGTATATAGAAAAATTCATTGTTTCGCATCGATGTCGCTCATCTTACACATGGACTTGCATACTCACATATACAGAATGACATACTAGATTTTTTTGTTGGCATTTCATGTCATTTTAAATAAAAAGATTTGATTTCATTGGCCAAAGTTCAACGTGATATTAAATATTTCTTCGAATTATTTTGATCAATTGAGTCAACGCGTCGATTCGACTAATTTCTGGGAAATTGATAATTTAAAGAGTTTGCGTTTTTCGGACACTTATCAGTTTAAGGTGTCTGTTATTATGGTTTTTTTTTTTTAAATATGAAAGAGATTACGTTAAATTACTCTAATTTTCGCAAATAATAACATTATCAATGTTTCATTCTATTTATGATGATGATAAGAATTGTTGGCAGCTCTTTTGACCATATTTGATAAGTATGCCGAGTGTATCAAATTGATTTTAATTCACAATGAAAAAATATACTCCTCCCTCACATCATGCAGTTAAATAAAAGTGGCTCCACCTGCATTTCATCCGTACTAATCGATGACACTTAACAAAGCTATTCGCCAAAATTGGTTTATTGTATTGGTGTGCGTATACAGCATTGAGATTACCAATTGATTCACACATTCAGTCTCATTTTTGGTGACGAACTAACTCGTTCAGAGAAAAAGAAATTACAACAAAAAAAAAATTAAGTTAAAAAGAAAAATTGTATCCCATTTCAACAGCAATAACAAGTGAAATTAAAACGCATCAAAAATGCCGAAGAATAAGGGAAAGGGAGGAAAAAATCGTCGTCGTGGTAAGAACGAAAATGAATCAGAAAAACGTGAATTGATTTTCAAAGAAGACGAACAAGAATATGCCCAAGTCACGAAAATGTTAGGCAATGGCAGATTGGAAGCAATGTGCTTTGATGGTGTAAAACGTTTGTGTCACATCAGAGGCAAACTGCGAAAGAAAGTAAGTTTTGATTTTCTTTTCATGGCAAATGAAAGAAAAATCACTAGTTTCCAAAGAATTTGACGTAAAATGTGCACATTTTCCAATGTTCGATAATGCGAAAAAAATACAATGAAATCGACAAAGAATTTCAATAAACCCCAAAAAAATGGCGCCGTTTTAAAAATTAACTATTTTTCGAGCAAATTGTGAAAATACCCAATAATTTTGTTTTGTCACATCGCGGAAAGTTTTAACATTGATTTTTGCTCCGTTTTGTTTTCAAGTGATTGAATGAGAGATATTTTACGCATAATTTCGTGATGACGATTTGTTTCCTAGACTGAAAATTGAATATATACAATGGTATGGCTGTGTGCATGTGCATGTGTGAATTGCATGCAGTATGCGACAGCAGTCTCGGCACGCTCCACACGATCATATTACTTTTTAATATACAACCTTGTATTGTCTGTGTGCATTCAGTAACTGTATATTACGGAATAGCATACCAACGAAAATGCTTGTAAAGAGAAATGATTTGTTAATTTCAATGAGTAATATGTGTACACATTTTCCGCATTTTTTTTTTACTATTACTTGACCTCGTTTAGAAAGGAAAAATTATTTTGCTAATGGATTGCGGTTTTTTTTTCTCTATGCGTCTTAGGTCTGGATCAATCAAGGCGATATTATACTGGTGGGACTGCGTGATTATCAAGATTCAAAAGCCGATGTTATCCTAAAATACACACCCGATGAAGCGAGAAATCTGAAAACGTACGGCGAATTCCCTGAATCGGTTCGAATCAACGATACTGTTACATTTGTCGAAGACGGTTTAGATGAAGACATTGAATTTGGCGATGAGATCAGTTCCGACGATGATGACGATTCCGTTGATGCTATTTGATAGTTCACTCCACAAATACTTTTATTTTATCCACATTATTATGTAATTATGATTTCTCTTCGTTTACGGTCTTAGTAACTCTTTTTTTTAAATAATTTTTTTTTGTTAATAGCGATACGAATAGGAGCACATGCAACTGTTGCGATATATCGTTAAGAAAAATTATGTTAAGCATAACCTCTATTTCTTCGCAAAAAGCTGGTAAAACACAATAGAAATTCAATATACAAATAAAAGTAAATACCAGAAAATCTAATAGCTCATGAGTGTTTCATTTGATGAAGGAATCCAATTTGATAAAGAAGTATTAACAATTTCAGGTTATAAACGGACAAATGGTCATTTGGTTACTTAATTTTAGTTATTTTAGATATCGCAAGGGATAGCTATTGAACGGAGTAACACAAAGTCTCTGCAGAAAAGTCATTATCAGTATTTATCACAGACATGCGGAGGTGTACACGTCAACTCTAGTTAAAGCCATTGAAATGAATGTGAAGGGGTATATTAAATTCTGCAACGGAAATACTGACTATGACTTTAATGCCATTTTCATGTGGTTTCGGAGATTAGCGATTTAATGGTTATTTGCAAATCCTTTTAACGCTATTATGTATCGTATAAAGTAAATAACGGCGTATATTTGTTGAATGAAACCGCAATTATCTCACCTAATTAAACAAAACGGTAAGTACTCCGCTGTAAATAAAACAATCTGAAAAGGCAAACAAAAACACATTCGATTTCCTTTTAAAAAAAGTTCTTTTTTTTATTTTCCTTCATTTGTCTATAATACATTACTAGGAATTGTGTTTGTGAGTCTATTTTGGTGTAAGTTCAGTAGCTGTTGTTGCATTTTCGTGGTATTGCTAATTGATTTCAAGCAAAAAAGAATGATTCAGTTAATATTTTATAGATTATTTCTGAACGGATACAGTTTTTTTGTTATTAAATCTTAAGCTTTCACATGTTACAAAAGAAACATTACTTAACAAAGCCAAAAATAAAACTGTTTTTTTTCTTTGCTACAATTGCCCTTTTCTTTATTTTTAAATATATACAATTTTTGTTCGAGCGAAAAAAAGAGCACGCCAATTATCCTAGAAAAGAAATGATATAGCGAAAAAATGATGCCTTCAATTTACTTTCACAACTGGATAAAACGATTTGTGTTTTGTCGTATTCGAATTTCATTTGTTTTTCAATAAAATTTTAATTGGAATCGACAACTGAACGAAAACAATAGCTTAACAATTTTTTCACGATGCGTTTCATTTGTTGATATTTCAGTTTTTTTCTTTCCCCTTTTTTGTAATTCACTTTCATTTTTTTTTTTGTACGAATGCTAAATAAGCTTACAAACTATGTTCCGATATTCCGTCGTTTCGATTCACCTATATGATCTTACAATAGCATATATATCTTTTAGTTTAGTTAGTAATACATAATTTTGTTGGGTTTTTTTCTTCTGTTTATTATTGTTTTCTTATTTAAATAGATGCTTGACGCCTTGATTTGTAAGTTACAATTAGAGATAAATAACTGCAATAATATTCGATTGAAATAGTAGTCACTTGTTCTCAGTGCTTGAAAGAAAGAAATGAAACGATAAACAAGAAGAAAAAAAACATAGAAAAAATGACAGCAAATATTGAGTTGAATAATAATTTTGAAACAATTTGAGAAGACTGAATTGGAAATGGTTTGTTTTTTTTGTCATGGTAAAAGAAAATATGAAAAAAATGTGCGATGAATTGAGATCTTATATCGCAATATATGGACGCCAAAGGTAGTTCTTGAAAGGAGTTTCATAAGGAGGCTCGATTTTCAAGGTTATGGTCGGAATTTACTGGATTGATTTATTGATTGAAACGCGTGCAAAGGGAAATTCATGCGGGAATTGAAATAAAACAAAACAAACAAAATAAAGGGGCGAACATAATTTTATTTGAGTTATTTATTTGAATGAGTTGGTTGGTTTTTGTTTTTTTGGCAAATCAAAAAAAAAAAAAATGGCGTGGAGAAACAAAAGAAATTTGAAAAAGCCTATCCTAGCAGTGAGTGGTCTGCATTTTAAACATTCTACAGGCCACAGTCTCTCATCAGCTCGATTTCGTACTACAATAGTTTTTTTTGTTCGGCGAAATTTGCATATTTATTACAATATATTTATATTACTTGAAGCTTCTACGAAATGTGTTTTGTTCTATTTAAATACGTCACATATATATTCTCCATCCACGGTTTGTTTTTGTTTTTTGTTATCGTCTTTTTACTGTTAAGGCATCCTTTATTCATATTCATCATCGTTAATGTTTTTTTTTGGTGTGTTTGTCTTTGTGAGTGTGGTACAGGTAGTATGAATTAAGATGAAAAACCATCAGTATGAATGATGGATGAAATAAGATGAAGAAACATTAAAACAGGAGTTAAAAAAAACCTTACACAGAAAAATGTTACACGACCATGATTAATATTTGATTTACGCTACAATGCTCGCCAAAAAAGAAACAAATTTCGTACAAAAGCCGACACCTCTGGTTACTTCACATAAAACTTCGCCGAAAGTAAACGAAAAAAAATCTATGATTATAAACAACGAACGGATGTTTCTCTCCCTCTATCTCGATTTTAATTAAATACTAATGAATAATTTAGTCTATGTAAAACTGAAAATTATAATTTAAATGTTCTACTCGTTTCTTTAACATACACTTCATCTCACTCGATGTCAATCGTACAATTTTATCTCTTTCTCACCGCTTCAACGTGTCTTTCATTTGTCTGTCTTTCAAATTAAACTTTCATTAAAATGTTTCGTTCGGAAAATATTCAGCATGCAATCATCCTTAAAAGTGTATTAAATACACCGAAAAAATATTGCCGTTTTTCTATTTCTTATATCTCTCTCTCTCATTTCTATGTCAATTGACACAACGATTTTTATTTGTGTCCATTTGTTCTTATGACATAATAAACTCATTGCGCGCGCAATTAGCAAGCATACACTATTTGTCACTCAATTTTTTTACCTTCTCTATATTCTTGTCATTTTACATTTTCCTTCAACGCAGCCCATGTGATACAACTTTTCTTTTTCTTCAATAAAATAAACAATAAAATCAAACACAATTTTTCAAACGAGTTTGATACAATTCAAGAATATATCTGGGCAAACAATAATCTCTATCTTAATAGTTAAATGCAAAAAAACAATAGGCTTGAAATCTCTTTAAATACAAAAATAAAATCAATTAAAAAAAGAGCGAAAAAAATAATGATATATCATATGATTTTGTTGATGATAGTGGTACTTCAAGTAATGACATTACATTTGATAAGTTTGCTTAATTACTGCGTTTACTGTATGTTGTGTTATTGTTGTTGTTATTAAGACCAAAAGATTCGCTAATGGCCTTTTGCAGCTTCTTTCGCCGCTAATATCAATGGCGTTAGACTAGCCAATGGACGCGCTAATTTCAAAAATGTATGCTGCAAATTCGCAAAAAAAAGAAGAAAAAAATAATACATCAATAGAGTAACGAAATATTTTGTTTTGATTTTGTTGTTTAAAATGTTCATTGAACTAAATTAAACTCACCTTCAATAGATCGGGAGCGCCGGCTCGACGTTCAACGTCTACTTCCAAGCACTGATCAAGAAAATCTTGAAATATTGGACTGAGTTTTTCCATTTCTTTAATTTCGGGTTTTCCATTCGTTGCAATAAGATACAATGCTCTCAGTGGATTTTCATTTAAATACGGTGGCTCGCCCTCGATCATTTCTATAGCCATGATTCCCAGAGACCATAAATCGACTTTCGGTCCATACTGTTTGCGTGTAACCACTTCGGGTGCCATCCAATCTGCATAGAAACAACGCGGAAAAAGTAAATTAGATTTTCTTTGAAATTGGATATTGTGGTTCTGTAAAATGTGGTGATTAACTTACATGGTGTGCCAACCATTGTGGTTCGTTTCGATTGTTCGGGTGATATTTGTGCACAAAAACCAAAATCGGTTAATTTCACACTTCCGTCTAAGCCTAATAGTATATTGTCACTTTTTATATCTCTATGAATCACTTGATTGCTGTGCAAAAATGCCAACGCTTGTAATACTTCACGGCAAACAGCTGCGATCTGTCCTTCGTCCATGCATGTTTCGGTGACGACATCGGTCAACGAACCGCCTGGCAAATACTCCATCACTACCCATAGCTCTTCACCAACCAAATAGCTGTCCAAATAATTTACAACATTTGGATGCTTATTCTCTCGCATCACTAAAATCTCATTGATGATTAGCTCCTTTTTGGGTTGTTGTGACAAGTTCATTTGTTTAATGGCCACCTCCATACCGGTTGAACTTTCAATTGCTGTATAGACCGTACCTAAGGGGAGAATCACAAAAGAGAAGAATTAATTTAAAATAATCGAAAAATAATCGACAAATAATCGGGAAATAATAATAGACCGTACCGCTTGCACCTTGGCCAATTTTTTCGATTTTCGTATATTTTCGTGTCGGATCACCAACGCTCACAATCGTTCGCAGTTTATCGAGAATTTCTTCGTCGGTCATTTTCTTCTTTTTAAGAGCACCATTATTTCGGGGAGTTGTTTGTGGTGCAGTCGGCTGTACTTGATTTAGAATTGTTCCACCACTTGTTGGCGTTGTATTGCTACTTCCGTTAGCTGTTGCCGATACCGGTGATGTTGGATGCACTGTAGGAACATGTTCTATGCAATTAAATTTTTTGATTTCAAATTAACCCAAAATCCATAACCACAGGAAGAAGAGAAAATTGTTACCTGGTGACGTTGGTTTTTGTGTTGTTGTTGTTTTCGATAGCGCCGCATTGTTCGCCAGTTTTGGTTGCATGTTATAATTAATTGAATTCGGACTATAAATATTGCTTGCATTGTTTTTGTTCTTATCAAGTGTTGGACTCTTTATTGCAACTGATGTGTTCATCAAGTTGTTTTGCACCGATTGAGCTTGATGTTGATAATTGATAGCACTCTCCGTTAGATTTGTGTCATCAAGTGGTCTTGTATACTGGGATAAAAAAAAAAAACAAAATTGAATTGTTAATGTTTTATATTCAATTTGTGTCAGATGAAATGACAGATGAAGCACATACAATTGATTTAGTTCGTTCGGGTCGACTAGAAATTGGTGGTGGCGGTGGTGCATTGTCATCGCTGGATGCCTCTTCGTTTACCGAATTGTCGGTAATTTGTAAACTTTGTTGCGTTGACGATTCACTAACCGCTGGATGTAATATTTGTCCACTGTGATGCGACTCAGAATCGGTTGGCGTACTACTTGGCGTGCTGCTGCTCACATGACTCAATGACGAGGCTTATTGTTGATGTTTGAGCAAATCATTTTTATTAATTTAATTGCATATGCCATTTAATGAACAGAGAGAGAGAGAGAGATAAATTAAATTTGATTTTAACACTTACCCGAATTTGTAGCTGTTGTTGGGGCGGTTGTATTAATCATATACTTTGAGCTTGGCCGTTGTTTGCTACTGTTTTCAAACCAATTTAATACATCTAAAACAGCCTGTGGATTCTTCTTTTGCTCTTGTTTGCTTATATTCGAGTTCATGAGCAATCGTGCCCATGCTTCGGGCATTCCCTGTAAATAAAACAGGAAAATTGAATAAATTGTTGTCTGTACGCTGAAAGGCACAATGAATGGATTGACGAGACAAAAAAAAGAAGATGGAATACATTGAATTTTAAATGAATCTCCTCCAATCATATCAAGTTTGGATTGCCTTTCTTTCTCATTGAATACAAGTCCCGTTTTTATTTTTGTAATTTTACTACAAAAAAATCGGCATGATAAACAAACTAACAACTCCTATAAACTGTTTCAATTATCGGTCAATTAACTGATATTTGTCTGAAGCATGCATTTTAAAGAAGGTGATACAAAAAAGGCAATACCAATTGTACGACGAGAGGAGTTCGAGAGAGGAAAAGAGACAGAGAAAAAGAAAGCTGTAACTTATTGGTGTTAAAAATAGCTTTTTGTAACCTTGCAATCGACAATGTAAAGAAAACCTCACGTAACGAGTCACGAACATGACTGAAAATGGTTCGATTTATTTATCGTTTTTGTCCAATTCGTCAAATTTCTTCTTTACAAATTTGCGATGTGCCAACGGCTACCAACAATATAAAACGTACTTACAACATTCCCAACACACAATTTACCGAAAAACAAAAACAAATAAATCCAAAACTAAAAAAAGAGTGAAATCTAAATAAATGACTGGACCACGGATGAAAATCACATACATACAAATATGTAGCTGAGAAAACGATACACAAAAACACACAATCACATCGTGCCAAATGAAGAAATTTTGAATAAATGTTTGTGTCAATTTGCACAAAATCAAAACAATAACAATAATTTACGGACAAGCAACGAAAACTGAATACTTACTTTCAAAGGCAGCTTGAAACGAAAAAACAAAACGAAATAGAACATTGTGTGAACGAAATCAAACGAAAAATCCAGGAAAATCAACCGAAGAATCAAATAACCAAAGTAAAACAGAATATATAGACTATTTGGTATGGTAACTTGAATAGAATATTAAATAAAATGAATGTTAGCATCGAATCGTGTCGCTTCAGAGAAGTATTCTTTCTCATTTTTAAAGAAGAAGAGCAGCCAGCACAGAGGATAGAATAAAATAATGGTAGAACTGCGTTGTGGGCGAAATTGGAGTGTTTAATTATTAATTTATTGTAATAATTTTTGTTCACGTTTGTTTCCGTTTTTGTATGCATTGTGCATTGTTCTTTTTCGTTTTTTGAATGCCCATTTTCATGAATATATTAAGATTGAATTTCAACTTTGAAGTGATGTACGATCTCATAGATACTGATTCAAAAATAAAAGCAGTTAATTTGTGAAACAAAAAGAACAACCGAAAATAATAATCCGAATAAAGTAAATCGTTTCTGTTTTTCCATTCTGCCCATATGACGTTAGAACTCGAATAATTTCAAAAAATAAAATTAATGTGCGCAATTATTTGAAAAGCTTTGACAAAAACGCAATTTACCCACCAAATGGCGACTCTATTTGATCTTAAACGCTTCGCAAACTCAATTAATTTTGCAAAAAAATAAAATGCATCTATTTTTTTTCTTCAAACAAATACTATTCATCCGATCGACTGATCAAAGCTTCAAAATTTCAACTAAATATGTACGGTGAGAATCAAGTGGTTTAAGCAAATTTTTTCGAAAACAAAAAATAACTATGGCATATCCAAAAACAGAGCACATAACTCAGAAAACATAACAAAACACAAAAGATTATATTGGTTTTAATTCATGGCCAAATGAAATGATCCGATCAAATATATGAAATATATAAAATGATTTTACGGATGAAAATCAGTCGCCGTAACTAAATGATTTGCGCCAAAATGGTAGAAAGCCAATCAAATGAACTAGTTTTACAAAAAACGCAAAAAAATGTGTTAGGCAAGAACAAACTCTTAAAACTAAATGAAAACAAAAGCGATTAGCAAATGATCGGCGACAAAGTATTAGATGACAATCAAATGAATGTGAACATACCGTGAATTCACCGGTGATAGCATCGAATCCTACATGAACCGTATGCTCGAAATTCTGTATTGTAAAGAAACGGGATAAAAAATCGAATCGTAAATCGTAATATAAATAATTGTGAATCAGGTAAACTCACCGTTGGATACGATATATTTGGTTTTGAATCGGTGCCTGCTTTTGGCATCGATCCTTTAGCTTTACTTTTGGAAGTTTTCTTCTTTCGATCGGCATCGTCAGGTTCTAAATTCAACGCAATGTTAGTATTAAATCAATAATAATCAGATTGACGACAAGAGAGGATAAAATAGATACGAATTGATTTCATACCTTTTGGCAGAGGTTTCAGTTCGACATTCGGAGCGCTGTCACTTCGATGATCAGATTTGCTAAAACCTTGATTCATGAAATGAATGACAAAAACAGTGTGTTTTTTTAAATGAGTTCAATCGGATAATGTAGGTGTAGCTTTATTTGCTTCACAGAGCTAATTTACGTAAAACGGAGCAATTGCTTTTTTAACGGTTATGGTTTAACGATTCGTTGCAAAATCGAAATCATGCATTAAAAATGCGATTATTCATGAATGTTTAATCGATTTAAATTGAATTACCTCGATTTGTGCTTGTTAATCGAACCGGCGGGGCGGGCGGTTTATCTTCTTCACTCGACATTTTTTTTTACTTTTGTTATGTTTGTTGTTATTTTCTTTAATTGTTGTTTGCTTAATTTATGTGCGGTGTTTTTTTTTTTTTTAAAAAAAAAGGTCAACAAAAATCAATTTTTTGTTTGACACCGATTTTCCGAAGCTAATTTAAATTGTCTTTTCTGAAAAAATTAATAATAAAAATGTAGATGATATTCTTAAAAAATAGTAGCGGAAACGAAAGATTTATTGTGCCTAATGTTAAGTGTCATTTCATTCATACACGAAGCAAAAACCATCGAACTTCATTCTTTTTTTGCTAGCATTTGAATCACACACAAATAAAAACAGACAAACACACATTATTTTCGTTTTTAAATCGTTGTCGAGCTCATTCATTCGACGCGTTTATCCAAAACAGAGCGAAAATAAAAGATAGTAAGAACCAAAAATATCTTTTCAATCGCTTAATTTCGTCAAGATCACGGCTGCACCCAATGACATTTCTGTCTGTATATACATCCGAATGCATTAGTATGAACATTAGTCGTACCAGTTGTAAAGTAAGTTTTTTTTTTCTCTTCTTTCTCTCTTTCTCCACTTCAACAAAAAATTGTTACTCATTCTCTATGAATCAATCAGTGTATTTGAACTGCACTGATACGCACGACAATTTTTCGTTCAACACTTGAATCACACATCAAATATGCATAACTTATCAGTTAATTTTGCAATCAAAATGTTCGACGATTGTAAAATCATAAACGAAATTATTTTATTTGATTGATGGTTTTTTTTACTGCTCTCTTTCACTCATAAAACCTTTGCTTACTTGTCAAAACCAAAAATATATCACACACATCAACATTTATAGTCATCTCAATTTTTCTGGTATGAGCCGACTGACTCAGTTCGGATGAAGTTTAGTTGAAGCGAATGAAAAAAAAATAAATAACTATATAAAATCACAATTGGAAATCGTTTTTTATTATGTGGTTGCTTAACAATTCATCCATTTTCAAACGTGTTGGATGGCCAAACAAAACAAATCGATAAATGCCAAAATGGAAATTTTCTTTCATGCATTCACAATTGAATGGAAAAATAGTCACAACATCTACACCATACGAACAATTCACTGCATTCTGAATGGAATTTTTTTTATTATTATTTTCATTTTTTTGCACAAACGTTAACATTTAATTTACGCACATTATTTCTGCTATTTTTGCAAATCTGATCGGTATAATTTTCACAACTCAAACGGTGTTTGAAATTAAAAGAACTAAAACAGAAATAGCATGAACACAACGAAAGAGAAAAACGACACCAAATCCAAAATTCACGCACATAAATTTTTCCTCATTTTTCCCATTTACACACACCGCAGAGCGAAATTGAAATGAAACGATACTGAATTGTAATGAATTCATATACAGTGAAAAGAAGAACGGCGCAACCGAGCACAGACTATGCCATTCGATTGATGGGCCAGAGCAAGAGCACACGCATACACTTTATATCGTAACGATATCAAATACGTGCGCAATGCATTTGTGTGAGTGATACTTTTTTGTAATTACACTGACTGTGTTGTCGCTGCCATATTTGATTCTTTCTCAGTATTCGTTCACCGTCATACAAATGTAGAGAAACATATCGCGAGAGCGAGACAATGTCTTTGTATTAGTTTTGTATCACACAATTCGTTGTGTGTAAGAATTTCTATTTTCCATGCAATACACAGACACACACATTGAAACAGCGTTACTGCTTCTCTCTCTGTCGTTTCTCTACTGTGAGCGCGAGCGAACATCGAATTTTCAAATGTCAAAATTTGCTCATTCGTAATGTCAACAAACGAAGGTTGCGTTCCGCATACCATTCAATGCGATTTCTATTTTATTTTTGTGCATAACATCCAAGGTGATGGGGTATATTTTGAAAGATTTTATTTTGGAAAATAAAAGTCGTTTATTTTTTTATTTTTGCATCTTCTTTTTAATACGTTATTTATTTCATTATTTTCGAGATTTTGTACAATTATATTAGTTTTAATCATTTGTTTTTCATCATATAATTCGCTTTCATCTCTTTTACATTCAGTACAATTTTTAATTTAGCTGTCTATTTATAACATAGTTGGTTTTTCTTTTCATTTTCCTTTCCATAAGATGAGAAGAATGCGAAAAAAAAAACGTTTAATTAATCCCTTTTTTTCTCTAAATAATTATTATGAATTCTTAAAGCTTTACAACGAGTAAACTAAGAATTTAGTCAGGTCATTTCTTTTTTATTCTTTGTGTTATCCATTCTAAGCCTTGATAAAGCCTGTGGAATAGATGAGAAAAAAGAGAGAGCGGAAAAATGCAATTAATTTTCACAATGATTTAATGAGCTAGCAAATTAATTGTCAATGAATTATAACGTGTATTTACCCATCGCCTGTCAATGCACAACACGATTGTATATGCCATTGGTGTTTTTTTATTGATGTTAAGTCTAATTGACGTGATATTTCTGCTGCAGACATCGCGCCTTTTAAGTCCTGTACATACACACAAACGGAAACGGAACAACCGAAAAAAGATTTTTTTTTTTTTTAATTTTGTTCATGATAGTTGCATTGCATTAATAATCGCGTGCAAACGATTAATTTTAATATCGAAGTGGCACTTACTTGTTTATTTGCGTATACGAGAAGACATGCTTTTGATAGATCTTCGTGTTGTAACAATGTATAAAGTTCTTCACGTGTAACAGCCAAACGTTCTCTGTCCGTGGAATCGATAACCATAATAATAAACTGAAATGAAGCAATAAAAAAAAACAACGTTTGAGAACGTGCGTTGGACTTTAAAAAATAATGCATCGTCTATCTTTTTATATGGGGCGGAACGAAATAAAAGGATCGCACGAAAACTTAAAATAGATTCCGTGAATCACAGGAACCATATATTAAAATCAATTTCCATACACACTCACCTCTGTGTTTGTGTAATATGTACTCCACGCCGTCCTTAAACTTTGTTGACCTGAAAAACATAACAAACATTTTGTTCAAGCTTTTTTATTTGGCTTATTTTGAAGCAGGATTTCGTGAAAATAAATAAAATTAAAATGTTTTTCTTTGATATAAATCCGAAAAAACCAACTATTTTTGTATTTCATAAATGTCGAAATAAATCACAAGTGAAATGCATGCTTACCTGCCAGATCCCATACTAAAAAGTGGATATTTTTCCAAACAATTTCCTCGACATTTGAACCGATTGTTGGACTGGTATGCACCACTTCATTCATTAAAAATTGGTATAAGATTGTTGTTTTGCCGGCATTATCCAAGCCTACCATAACTAATTTGTGTTCTGTAGTGAAGAAAGTGTAAAAGAAAAACCAAATTTATTAATATTGTACTATGTACACATGGGTCATTTAACAAAAAACACCACCAATTGCTTGTGTAATCGAATGTCAAAGTGCAATTGACACAATATACGGGGTCAATATCAAGTCATCAATCGATTATTGGTGTCTGTTCACTCTTTCTCTCTTTTTATTTTAACCAACACACGAAAGGCTACAAATTATTGTGGATAAAGTGGGTGCCAATGTTCCCAATCGAAACCATTACTTCTACATGAGTTATTTCATGCATATTAACACTGGTGTCCATTAAATAGCTCACGTAACCATACAATGTAAATCCATTCAACGCACATATTAATTGAATTGCTATTCAAGAAAAGATACGATTATAATGATTGCGACACATTCTAGAAATTAGCATTTTATGTAATCCTTTCAATGTTTGTCGTCAAACACCGATAAATATGCGATTGAGAGAAATAAGCATATTGGCAAAACGTTGCAAAACCAGAGAAAATGCTATTCTTGCGCAATATTGACATAATAACCAGTTTAGATATATAGGCAAAAACAACGCATGTAAACACAATTAGACTAACTGATTTAAAATAAATCGGATTTCGCTTAAAGTTAAATTCATCGATTCATTTTAGTTTTTTGCAAGGTAACACTTTGCATACTGGTCTCCGTTCGACTGCATTGTTTTTTTTTTTTTTTAAATGAAGCCTCAAACCCGTTCAAATGGATTTTCAATGAACAACAAACCTTGATTGGAATGAATTCATCATCAAATGTTATTCATGGATTCGCGTCTTTCGGATGTAAATTCTTCTTTCCATTTCAAACAACAATAAAATACTTAACGATGTCTTTTTTATGCTGTCTACTCTCATTATGAGTTTATGTTTGAAAAGAAGCAGAAAAAAGGCGATGAGAGCAGATCAGAGAAGAGAAGATGAAACGCATTTCGTATGTTTTTTTCTGGGTTGTGCACAATGGCAAGAACCTTTTAAGCAGCATGGAGAGATTGATTGCACAGCTGCTCTCGAAAAACGTGCAAAAGGTGTCCAAACCCACACACACACACATACACGAGCGATAATAATAACATGGAAAATTCGTAACCAACAAAAAATGACACAAACAACAACGCGTAGACCAAACAGTTTTTTTTGCAGTACCTGCTTTATGCAGTCTGTGTGTCGTTATGTTTTTGTTTGTTGCCAAGTATTTCTTTGTGCGCTGCAGAGCGAACATAATAACGAAATGAAGAAAAAGAAACAAGAGAGAAAAAAAAATGAAAGAAATTTGCGTGAATCATTGTAGCTGCCGTCGTCATCGGCATTTTGACTGGTGTATATGCGGTACGGTGAAATGCCATTGTGAAAGTGTATCTTTGTTTGGCCATCGGTTATTATAACGATGTAATTGCTTGATTGCTTTTACGAATTGCATATTGAAAATATTCGGTATGCAAACAATGTGATACTTTGTCGAATTTATTGAGTGTGGGATATTACTACAAATTCTCAATGTTAGACAATGTAGGCGAAATTCAATAACATCGTGTTTGCTTTTTTTTTTGGTGTTGCACAAAACGCACACGAATAATTGAAACAAAACACAGCATCTGAGAAAAGTTCAAAACAAAAAAAAAAACATCAAAAATATCAAGGTTTCTATCATAAAAAATTCAAAGCAGGTTTTCAACTCTCTCAATATTTGAAATGTTTTCTTGCAATAAATCACACTGCAGATTTGTTATGCTGATATTAAATTCCATTGATGGTGCATGACATGATGAGGCTCCTTTCGAAAGTATCATTCTTTATTTCTTTGAAGCATGGAATGCGGGCATATGTGTACATATAACAGCACCAGCACAAAAATGAAATGCGCTCAAAAAGACTGGCTGAAAGCCGAAACGAATCATTTCAGTTATGCATTATATGCTCTAGAGATCATCGCAACAAACCATTCTCACGCATAACACTTTGAAGGCACGGCGATTCACTGAATAATTATTACACATACGCGAGAGAGCTTCCATATTTCAAATGAAATTCGAGCAATTCATTCACTGACTTAATCAACAAATCGAAAGTCAACGGCATATCTGGGCTACATTGTGTGTGTACGTGAGTATGATATAGCGAAAGCTGCGAAAATATCGTTTGACGCAAGCGAGTTTCTTTTATCGGTTTTAGTATTCACTGCTACAATGCTGATAACAATTGCCTAGAGCAACAGCCTCGCCGATATCAATTATTTAATATCGCGATATTACATGCAATTAATGAAGAACTCAATGGACATTTAGACGAGCGTATTAAATAGTTTTGTAAAAGACAATTTACGAATAAAATTCCAGCCACATTTTTACTACAATTAACGAATGATGAACGTAGAAATTGTCATTGTGATGTATATTAGCATTTTAGTGGCTTTGTTTTTTTTTTATCTTGTTGTCTCTGAAAGTTGAGAAATGAGATTTTACGTCATTTGAAACGTCGTATTTATTGTGAAACGATACGTCTTTAATGGAATAATACATTCAGCTGTGTAAATTTGTGTCACCATAAAAAACCACCTCAAAAATTAAATGGCATCTGAAATGAAATATTAAAATGAATAATACATACCCTCGTTACCGAAAAGGCTCCATAATTTTCCAAATAATAGTCCCATATTGTTAAAATGTTTTGAATCAATAAAAGTGGTAACTAAATGATATTTTTGTGTCTGTATCTCTGTCTCTCTTTCTATCGCACCAATCAATATGGACTTGCAACTAATAATTACTGATTGTTTTGATTGATTTAAAACGATTGAAAAACGCTCAAAGGTCAAAACTTTAAATAATATTGTTATTTACATTGATAAAAATACACAACTGAAAAGCACACTTCAAAACAATTCAAGCACATGAGACCCGACGTATTAAAACAAGCCACTCATATATTTAAAAGCTCACTAAATAGTCTAATTTAATATTTTGTATGGATTTTTTTTGTTGGTTTTTGCACTGATGGTGGTTGTGCCTATTCTTGTCACATTCGTTCAAACCGCTGTACGTTTATTGACTTTGAAAACACGAAAAAACGAAAAAGAAAGACACGGTCACCAATTCCGTTCATTCACGTTTTTCGTATATTGTTTTTATTTTTTATTTGTTATTATTTAGTGCGTAATCTGCTGTTATTCTAATCTATCTATTCCCATACGGAAGCATTCACATTGTTTAGATTTGTCTGAAGGTTTTTGGTATTTTGTTTATTTTGTTTAGGCTGCTTTGCATCCTGTCTTCATGTATTGTATTTTTGTAGATATATCTGTTCAATTTGGTGATAATTGAATTATTATTCACATTTCTTTTCTTTTTCTTTGTTAGTCTGATGGAGTGTTTACAGTATGCGTCACAATGACGATTTCAGTGGGAATTCATTTATTAGATTAAATTGACAAAAAATAACCACTTGTCTGGATATGAAAAGCCCACTCGAAAACGTTGAAGAGTTCTATGCAAATTCAATACCTGACACAGTCAAAATATTTTGATATTGATATTCTGGTTCAATACTCCACTTTGGTTCGATACAATTAACAATCATAGAAGCTGAAACAAAAGGCTGACGAAACACACATTGATCTCGGATATGATTTCAAGACTTGTACTAGGCAAGTAAACACGCAACGGGAAATATTTTTTTTTTTGTTTGATGTTGTACTATTAATTGCAAAATTATTTTCCAGAGGAAGAAAAAATGATTGTACTTTCTTATTTCGTTTTATTTTTCACTTTTAATTATTTTCTACAGTTTTTTATTCGACTGAACACAGGCAATTTTACAAAATTTCATCTGGTTCAAAAAGAGACCCTATTCACTCTCTCGTATCGTCTCGTTTTGATGAAATTTGTCTACTGATTGAAATTGATTTTTTTTTTTGTATAAGCGTTAAACGAAATATCTTCACTCACTCAGTGTAAATATGCCACACACAATATCTATTCGAAATCTGTATTTGCTCTCGCTCTCTTTACTTAAAATCATTCGCTAAATGTGGTGTGTTCTACATTGGTTGAAAAAGAGAGAGAAAGAAATAGAGGGAGTGTGTGCATGTGTGTGTATATATGTGCGTATGTTTTTGATTTTTTCTCTCTGTCTTATCTCTGTGTGTTTCGCCATTTTTTGAGCAAATTACTACTTTACTGTCACTGCGTGCTACACAAAACATGACTCAATGTCTCCGTTTTTTTTTTATTGTATAAAAGAGAGTGGAAGAGAGGCGCATTGCTCATTCAATTTGACATTTGGCTCTCATTCACTTTTTATTTACACATTTTACACAATCACATATAAATGGGATTTTTTCTCTCAAATTTCGACGAGATTTTCATTCTGTCTTCCATCACAAATGAAACTTACAAATATATTTTTTGTTTGATGTTGATTTTCTTGAAAAACGAACGCACCCTCGTGTAATTTGACGGTTGAACGACTGTCAACAAATGTGTTCTGTCACATGAAAACAAATTAAATTCAATTCATTTTGCTTATCGGACAATTTGATGAATGAAAATGCTTCCGTTTTCGGTAAAAATGAAATGAAACCGAAGATTATATCAAGAGGAGGGTCCAAAGACGGTGCATCAAAATGCGGATATGGTGAGTTACCATTTAAAATAACCCTTGTGAAAAAATCATGACAATCGAACTAGTTTTAAAATGAATAACTGTAAATGTCGCTTTTACCACTTTAGTTGGAATATTTTGATAAAATTTAATTTAGAATGCCTCGCACAAAAGAACGAACTAATTATGATATGTATGTTATTTGTAGCATGGCTTCGGATTTCTTCTATCCCAACATGGGAGGTGTGGAGGCGCATATATTCAATCTATCACAATGTCTTGTAAAAAACGGCCACAAAGTTATTCTGATCACTCATTCGTATGGCGATAGAAAGGGAATTCGATACATGAGCAGTGGTGTTAAAGTTTACTATTTACCCATTCGCACATTTTATAATCAATGCATTTTACCAACAATGATGTGCAACATTCCATTGCTACGATATATTTTAATTCGCGAACAAATCGAAATTGTTCATGGTCATTCAGCATTCAGTGCGCTTGCACATGAGGTTATGTTTGTGGGAAAGCTGATGGGATTGAGAGTAAGAAATTCGGAATATTCAATTTCCGCAGTGAAAATCAATTAAAAATTTGTTCCATTTTTAGATGGTGTTCACCGATCACAGTCTCTTTGGTTTTGCTGATTTATCGGCTGTCGTTACGAATAAATTACTGGAAATTACATTGTCTACCGTCAACCATTGTATCTGTGTTTCGCATACGGGTAAAGACTAGAGGCAATTCACTTAAAAATTACCTTTCTATTATTTAATAATTTTTATTGATTCTTTTTCGATTATTTCGATTATTTTAAATTAATTCTTTTCTTTTGTGATTCTCCCCTTAGGTAAAGAGAATACAGTGCTCCGAGCCAAAGTTCGAAAGGAAAAGGTCTCCGTAATTCCAAATGCCGTTGATACAGCATTCTTTACACCAAAACCAATAAAAAGACCAAGTGATATCGATCAAAGTAAGTTCAATTTCAAAATGACAAAATTTGGCCGAAGGTTAAAGTTCTCATCATTTTTTTTACATTTACAGTTACCATAATAATAGTTTCACGTCTTGTATATAGAAAAGGTGTTGATTTAATGGCCGGTGTCATATCAAAATTAGCAAATCAGAAAAATATAAATTTCATTATCGCCGGAGACGGTCCAAAACGAACGTTATTAGAAGAAGTTCGTGAAAAGTACAATATTCAAGATCGAGTGACTTTGCTTGGTGCTTTGGAACATTCTAAGGTTTGATTGATTTTGCAGTGTAGTGGAATTTTTCATTTTAGGTGATCTTATCTTTCAGATTCGTGAAGTTCTTCGAAGTGGTCATATTTTTTTGAACACATCATTAACCGAGGCATATTGTATGAGTATTGTTGAAGCAGCATCATGCGGTCTTCAGGTTGTGTCGACATGTGTCGGCGGCGTGCCAGAAGTGCTTCCACCCCATTTAATTCATCTTACCGAGGCCACAATCGATTCATTGTACGATGGTTTATTGCAAGCCATTCAAAAGTTACAAAATGAAAGGAAAACACTTGATGCACACCATATGAATGGGTCAACAAATGATAATAGCTTGAATCATATGAACAACGGTTTGTCAAAGACAGACAAAAAAAGAACAAAGGTTCTTTGTCCATACGAATGTAATGAGACCCTGCGAAAATTGTACAACTGGAATGATATAAGCGAGCGCACCGAGCGAGTCTATAAACGAGTTTCAAAAGAGAAAGATTTACCATTTGGCGAAAAACTAAATTGTTATTTAAGTGCATGTATTCCGTTTGTTCTAGTCGTCTCATTTTCGTATTTGTTTTTAAAGTTTTTAGATCTAATTGAACCGAGACAAAACATAGACTTAGTCATTGAATCAAAGTATTATGCAAGTCGCCAACAACGTAAAAGAAAAAAACGTGTATAAATTTCCAGATTGTTTGTAACTTTGTGATGGAAATTTGTTTTTTTTTTTTTTTTAAATTTGTAAATTAAAAAAAACAAGCCTTTTTATTCGAGATATTATTCAAAATCAATTTATCCACACTTTATTAACACAAAATCGAAAAAAAATATGACCAAATGTGATTATATTCTAAATACCCGTAGAATCGAACAAAAACTCAGAGTCAATATTATTCATGTGACGTGAACACGAACACTGGCAACATCTGCATTTGACGGACTGCATGAATATCTCCCAGAATCTGCTAAATCGGCCTTTTGAATGAGCAAATGTGATATAGTTATATCGGCCTTTTCTGTTATAACGCTCACGCCACCCCTAGCTGAGTCAAAATTAATCACCTCATCTTGATGATACCAAAATATGTAAGCGGGCGGTTCAGTACTATAATTTATCGTGCATGTTATGTTTATCATATGTCCTTTTTCGACAAAAATCTCCGGTGCTCCCCATATAACAGCGGTCGGAACTAACAAAATTAATGAAAATTAATTTAATCGTTTTATTTGTTTTAAGAAAAAAAGCACAACGATTCTTACCAACAACTTCTAAGTGCACAAATAAACTTCGAACCGGTTGAGTGGATATTTGACATTCGAATAAGCCAGCATCTCGAATGGATGCCCATTTGATTTCTAATACACTTTCGCCCAAGTCTTTATTATAAGTGGCTTGAAAACGTTGATCCGTTGTGTACGTATAACTGCCCACAGTGAGTATGTGTACGTCTCTATGCCGAAGCCAAGCCAGCTAAACAATAACAAATAATTATTCCTTCGAAACTATATTTTCAATTTGATGTAAACAATGGTGACAAAATTGCCAAAAGAAAAAGTAATTATTACGGTTTTGTTTCCAAGATTCCGTGCTCGGCAACGAAGAAATGCTGACTTTCCGACGATAGCAGTTACATTTTGTGGAATATTTGCATCAAAATATGGACCGATTATTTCCGAACCATCAACAGATTCAGTGCTTTCATCTTGCTGTCCTCTACCATTCAACACTTTTTATGAGATAAAAATACGTTCCATTATTTTATTTTTTTCAAAATTTCGAACTATTTACAACTTACCGCAGCTCAAAGCCACAAAAATGACAAACGGAAGTACACGATTTAGCATTACTTCGACGATTACATCACACAGTTTGAGATTTTTATGAAGTTTCTGATTTATTTGAATGTTTCTAAAACTTTATTCAATAAAACATAAGAATTTCCGATCAATTTCATCGTTTGAATGCATTCAATTGAGCAAATTGTAAAGAAATTCAAATTGTCTGTAAGAATTATTTTTCTGTGTAAAGTAAAAATATTTTGACGTTTACTGAGGATGCAGCGAGACGATGCGACGACAATCGAATTATTTTCTCCTGATTATTTCAGGAGAGTGACTTGCATTCCGTTACCATGGCAACCGATTAAGGGACATCTAAGAGCACGATGCATACCATCTGATCACATTTTCAAGGCCATATACTGAAAATTGAAGGACAAATAAACTACACAAGACATTTATTTGGGCATCAATTTTATTGCGTTATACTATTATGATAAAATCTAGAGCTTTAATGTTAAATTAAAGTTATGCGCTGCATGAGCTCTGGCACTGTTGTGTATACTATTAATTTCGTCCTTAGTTCGATGACGTCCGATTTGATATTCGACTTTCAAGTTTAAAACGTATGTGTTTAGTTTTGAATTGTAAAATGTATCGTAAACATCAACCTTTGATTATGAAAAAAATGAAAAGCAAGCATAAAAATTGAGTAAAAAGACGTGATTTAATCTTTAAAAACATAAAAAGATCAAAAAATACCTTTTTCGCGGCATTGTCTGTGTGTTGAAGTATATATTTGCATAATTGGTCCGATGGAAATGATTCCAGGTCCTGATTCTCAGGAAGGATAAATGAAATGTGCTTTTCACATTTGGTCTTTTTCTTACTACCGTGTAATGAAGTTGGCTGCACTATTTTCTCTATAACACTTTTAGTTGCATTGTTCGGCGAACTTTCAATTTTCGTCTGTAATTTCTCTGAAATTTTCTGCGGTCTAAATCGATTTAAAAAAATCGGACTAGAATTCCACAACAATCGAATATCGAAAATATTGAACAAAATCATTGCCAAACGATCTAGACCAATGCCAATTTCCCATCCAGCACTATATTCGGATCGTTCACTTCTTTCGAAAATCTCGTTTTTTATAAGACCGCCTCCAGAAATTCGATACCAATCATCTTTATGATAAACTTCAAACACCGACGATGGTTCAGTGGCGGCCAAATTCGCATCAGTCCAACGATATTTCACATCTGTTCCAAGAAAATGCTTTGCCATTTCGATCAATGCCGTTTGATACTCATCTTTTAAATGCGTTGCCGTTTGGGCTTGTTGTGTCTCTTTCTGTTTACTCCGGCGAAGAAGTTTCTCGCAATTTTTTGTGCGAATGATATTCATGCGATGAAACGCTGGAAAATGTAGCTCATCCATTTCACATTGACGATACAAATCGCAAATCAATATGAAATTGTCTAAGCCCGATTTTAAATAATTCACTTCACGATTGATGGTATGAGTTCGTAATATTAAATCTTTATTTACGTAGAAGGCATTTGGCACCTTTTCTGTCGATGTATTCGGCTCAAGGGGATCCAAGTTTTTATGGACCGGCAATTCAATGGTATTGTCTATATTTTCATTGAACCACTTTTTGAAGAAGGCGGTCACTTCTTCGTGAGTCAAACGCAATGGATGATTTGATTTTGCGTACAGATTTGCTCCAACAAACGGCTCAAAACGAGAGTTTATATTTGTCCAATCGTCTGTTTTGTACGTTGTTTTCTGTATTAATAATTGTTCTTTTATTGATTTAACAGATGACGAATAACAGCGAACATTTTGCACGAATTTTTCAATGATTTTCATTTTTATTAACATTTTTATTTGAATATCAAACTTCCTAATATTTTAAGCAGAACCGACAATCAAATGAAATTTTGAGGTTATGACTTGTCGTAATAGAGATGTCAAAATAAATTGAAATAATACACCGTTTTCTTTTGTTATAATTTTATTTTGTACGTGAAAGATTTATATTCATAATAGTTGTTTGATACATTTTGGGTTTTCAAATGTTTAAAAAAATATTTTTACAATGCATTTTTAGGGGAATAAACATATGAAAGCGCCCAAATATAATTTTTTATAGTAAAGTTGAATTGAATTCCCGTTGCTACTTTGTGATGACGAAATTTCACGACACATTTTGCAAGATTTCATCTCTGCTACAAAATACCTGAAATTTATGTCCAAAAATTAGGCCAAACCAATTTATGAAAAAAAAATACTTTAATTATAGACAAAAAGCATGTTTCAACCTACTTCCTCATAATGCAATCCCCGCGAATCTGAATATTATTTTGCATGTTTTAAAGATGATTTAAAGATTCACATTCCAAACGATATTTACATGCATCACTTGTGTGAAAGAATAAATGGCATATGCGATAACTGACAATAGAAATTGAATTTTTTTTTATCTAAATTTTATATCTCAATTTAAAAATTTGTTTTTTTTTCTTCAAATCACTTAAATCAAATTCGCTGGATAAATGTCGAACAAATACTTACTCAGTAGAAATATGAAACAGCAGGAGCAACAACAGGAGCATTGCATTTTAACAATGAGTTTTAAAATAATGGTCGAAGAATCGAAAGTAAATTTGTTAAACTATTTGGAAAGTGTGCCAATGGTTAAAAGGTTATCTTATCTGTATAGTTATAGTGAAAGTCAAAATACTTATTTGTTTTAAATTTATTTCCATTATTTTTGATAATCACGATCGGTGGTCTTTGACCTCAAACTAATTTTAAAACTAAATAACACGATGTGTAACGTTGAATTCTTTTTCAACTTCATCTCTAATCTGCCAATGAACAACATTTACTTCATCTCTTGTTAGATCCCGTTCCATATGGCGATAAATAACGCGGAAGCACAGGCTATTTTTCTTCTCTTTCGGATGAAAGAATTTGTCGATTATTTTGACCTAAAAAAGAAAATACGTTGAAAACCGAACCATTTCAAAATATTTGATTTGTGATTGACTTACTTGTTCGACAAGATCGCCGCCGATATCACGCACAAGTGCGTAAAAACTATTGACCGGAAAGTTGTCTAATGTGTAGGTATCTGGTAGCCAAAATGACACATCCATATAGCATTGGTTATACTTTGATACGGTTTTGTATTGCATTTCGGCTGTTGTTTTTGTCTCATGAAATTGACAAAGGAAACCACTGTCTGTGCTCCAAAATAATCGTATGTCCGGTATATTGTATAAAACCATCGCCAATCGTTCCAATCCAATACCAAATGCCCAACCAATTGAATTTGTGATGCCACCTTTTTCTAAAATTTCATTGCGCATAATACCAGCACCCAGCACTTCCAACCAATCATTATTGTACCAAATTTCAAGCTCAAACGATGGTTGTGTAAATGGAAAGTATGCGTCGACCCATCGATATTTGATGTTTTCGCCAAATAAATGTTTAACAAGTCCAACGAGCACCGTTTTCAACTCATGCTCCGCCAATTTAACCGCTTCAAGTGTATGACATGGTTGTTTTCCTGCCTCTGCAACTTTCCCCCTCAGATCATTCGCTGACAACAGTTCACTGTCACTGCCAGGCACATAATTTGGCTCAAATATTTCCAATCCTTCGTGGTTCTCAAACAATTTATCACGACGAATTGTTCGCACTGCATCGACTTGATGAAAAACTGGGAAATGACTTGAATCAATTTGATCGCGACGATACACATCACCAATGACTAGGAAATTATCCAATCCCGACTTAAGTAGATCCAATTGATGGGCTGTACAATGGGCTCTCAGCATGTGATCACAATTCAAATAAAAACTGTCTGACTTTTTTCGGCTAACATGATCGACTGGTATTAATAAACTATCGAAATTTTGCTCTAGCGTTACGATTGGACTTAAATTATCGGCTACGCTGAACAGTGGATTGCCTCGATTCGATATAAATGATTTGTAGAAATGGTTGACAATCTTTTTTCGCACAATTGATAACGGATGATGGTCTTGCAGGTAGATATTACGATTCAGATAAGATTGTATTCGTGGCTTTAAGTTAGTCCAGCCGTCTCGTTTATATTCTACATTGTTCACTATTAATGGCTCTTGCACTTTTAACGGCTTTGCTGTTGAACTGAAATAACGGCAGTTGTATAGCGCCGAATTGACGACAAACAATCGTCGCAGAATCATTGCTAAAAAAAATGTTCAACACACGAATGTTTTTAATGGACTTTTGTTGTTCAAAATAACATTGAGGTTATGTTTCATTTTGATTTGACGGACAATGTCACAATATACAAAGGTGTAGATAATTCTATGAGGCCCTACAAGGAGTTAAAAAAAAGATAATTCTACGGGCGTAGTTTTAAATATTTGGCTTTTATTTTTGTTGAATTGGATGAGTTCAATACATGAAATCTTTGAAGTTCTAGGTAAATTAAACAAACGGTGCAATAAAAAAACAAAACCATTATTTGCACATTTATGTGTTCTTATTCACTTCAATGATACTTACATTATTCTATTTTTTTTTATTTAATTTTCAATATTCAAAATAAATTCTAATTATTGGAAGAATTCAAATATCATATTCAGCTTCGTTAAGCTGAAAAATGACAAATGCCAATATTACGTTTCAAGCAAGCCATGGGAATGGTGGTGGTTTTGCTGAAAAGTCAGCTTTATCGATGAACAATTTCAGACGCGCCTGACGCATTTCTTCTTCTTGCTCCCTGCACAGTGGATCGACATGAACCTTTTCATCCAAAGTTGTTAGCATAAATGACGTATTTCGAAACGGAAGCAAATCGGTTTTGACCAATTTCCAAACTTTATTTTCATCCGATTCAAATTCGTGTCGTCGTTTGCGCCGCTGTATTGTCGTTTTTGGTTTGTCATTGATGGCCTCGCTTCTAGTTGTGTTTTTGTTGGTGCTTGTCGTTTGCACTGAGATCAACGTTTTATGTCGACAATCAGAACATTCAAATGTTTCATTTATGTTAGAAACGCGACAGGCGACATGATTACCACTATCGCCACAATAACGGCATCTGTCAACCAACCATTGTCCTTCTTCATCATAATAATTGCGGCCTTTGGGACATCGGCATATTTCGGCAACGCATTTATACGTGAGACCCTCAATATCCTTGTACGCACCAGTTCGTTCCCAGTCTAGTGATAAATTTCATTGAATTTATTATATTTGAACTGTGTTCATATTTCAGTGATGTTTTATCAATATCGCTCACCTGCATCTTTTTCCGGACAATAAATACCACGTTGTTGCAAAAAATGTAGATATTTTTTTCCTTTCTCATCCTCAGCATTACCGCAACATGGACATTTTGCTACCAAGCCAGCAGTTCTTACGTTCTGTTGCATACATTTTTTGTGGAAATAGCCTTGATCGCAGCACGATGGGATGCTCGTAATTTTATTATATTCTCCCATTGGATCGAAACAAATTTGACACTTCCATGCAGCATTATGTTTTTTATACTTTTCTGTGATCGCGACATGTCGATGGCAGTATGTTCGGAAATCATCCTTGAATATAAACAAACATCCATGTTGTACACCACAAATGACGTGAAAAAACCGACCACATTTTTTTGTCTTGCAACGAACTGTTGCTCCAATGCCTTTGCAGTAATAACATTTGGTGTTATTGTGTTTTTCGACCAGATCTCGAATGTCTTTCACAAGGAAACCAGCCAATTCGGTGTCGTCGTCACCATTTTGCACAGAATTCGTTGAAAGTAACTGAAAAAATTGCAACAATACTCAATCAATCAAAGAGAATAAAATTGAATGTCGACGGTAGGAAAGATTTAAAACGGTACTTACGGCACAAAACAAATGAATCGTACAATCTTCGAATGTTAACCATTCCCCAAGATCTAGTATGTTGGTGTCGCTGAATTTACAAATTTCACAAACTACATGAGACGCCATGCTGTTACTTCTTTCTGTTTGTAAAGTATATCAAAAACCAATTTGTGTGAATAATCCAGAATAATCTATTGTCTTGTTTTAGTTACTACGTTGCGATTCAATTTTAATTTGATTTGTCGGTTGAAATATATATTTACCTCAAACTATGATACGAAAAACGTGTGCACAATGACAAAATTTACTCAAATCAAAATGAACTTTATATTTTACTAACGCAAATGTTTTATTGTCGCAATCCTAGATTATTTTATGTTGCAGCGCAAAACAGTCAGACGTTAACACAGCAATACGATGCACATTTCGAAGAAAGATATTTGACAGTTGCGTTGACGTTTCGTTCATCGATTTGAGCTACAACATTCGGGCTAATATTTTGTTTATTTCAAACATTCGAATTTGCATTGCCCGGGATATTGCACTAATTATCGACACTTTAGTTTTAATGATGATTTTTTCGAAAATGTTGTGAATTCCATGTTTTTGAAGTATGAATTTAAAATCAAAAATCATTTTTTTTTATTGGAAACATTGATTTTATTGAAAGTTTCGAACTAATTTACCGAATTTGCACAATGATCGAATAAAAATCTATGAAATATGTCGAATCAAAATGTCATTCATCAAAGATGCGTTTATAGTGTACATGATCCAGCACATTTCCAGCATGGATCACATTCAGAGTCCGAACTACATCCAACATACTGGAAACTTTGAGAATGTGCTCTGGTGGTATAACACCATTCACCGCCTAAAGAGAGATAAAGTAAATGTTTTTCATGGGCAACACATTAGAGATGGAATTAAAATAAAAAACAATGTATAACAAATATGTATTTCGACTTTTTTACTAACCGGTAAGACTGGCTCCACACCTACCAATAAAGAAATAATAAAATAAATTACTAATGTGTACGCGTAAAAAATTTGCATCGGAATCATATGAGAAAAAAAACTGTGATTGA
The DNA here is from genome assembly GCF_009176525.2 of Contarinia nasturtii. Lineage (NCBI taxonomy): Eukaryota > Metazoa > Arthropoda > Insecta > Diptera > Cecidomyiidae > Contarinia > Contarinia nasturtii. The sequence continues at coordinate 3,446,300 of NW_022198275.1, read as the reverse complement.
TAGAGATTGTTTACAATTACAAATGAATTTCATACCAAGTCCAACAATATCCTTTATGACAACCAGCTTTTGCGGCGCATTCAAACGCATTTGTTATTGATTTGGAAATCAAATCAACTCCAACGCCAATTCCTGCATCACTCAGTTGTCGTTTCGTTCGATTTAAACCTGTGTCAATCATCTCCAAGTCTTGGAGCGTGCTTGCTTTTGGATTCCCCTCGACCGTATCAATTGAAATACAAGCCACAGCGAGTAACACTAGTGCGAATACAATTTTCGGTTGGAATACTATATTGACCAATGGATATTTCTTCGATTTGACTTGATAGAGAGATGTCAGCTGGTGTGTATGCCTTGAATAGACTGAATGCAATACTACATTTGATGCCCATTTTTATAGGAAAGTGTTGTCTTGAAAATAATGAATTGTCATCAATAATTATGAAAAGAATCAGATAAATATTTACAATTTCGATGAAATTAACAAAAAATAAAAAAGATCTCTAGAGAATCTAATGATTGCAAGGAAAAACCAGCATTTTTATTCATTCCAATTGTCGTACATCATTTGGAAAACCACAATTTATTTGCACAACACAAAATTGAAAAATCAATCGATGCGGTTTTCTTATGACAAACAAGGAAAGAATTGAACGTTCAATAACATTGATTAATAGAAAATCCAACACAACAATGGAATAATTCAACTTACGCTGCTATATGGAGGAATTTTGATCTCAAGAATTCAAGATACATCTTAACACTTTAATCACCTAATGCAGATCACAAATAAATAATCAATGTAAGAATTACAGCTCACTTTTCATGAACCACATTAAATTCCAATAGTCTTACACTTTTTCGAATTATAATTGAGTATAACTCAATGAAACGTAAAAAAAATAAATACATTCTTATTATACTTAGCAAAATGTATTATTTTATTAATATTTTGATTTAATTTGTGTATATAATTTTATTTACTCATTAAATCTTTTAATTTCAAGAAAACATAATGAGATTAAATCTGGAATATAAAAAAATCTGGAATATTGTTAAGAATAAAATTTGTGAAAAAAATCAGAACATTTAATTTCTATATCAAAACATTGTTCCGTACAAACAATTATTAAATAAATATAGATGTTGTGTATTCAGCGACAATTTGTCTTAATTTGTTCATATATTATTCCATAATTAAAACAAAAGCCGTGTCTGATTAAATGAAACAAAACCAATAATTTGAAAATAAATTTGATTTAATTCTCATATTGTGTGACTCATACAATGTAGTATAGAGTTATTAATAATAATCCATAGTTTTGGCTAAAACTTAAAACTAAGTTCAGTACGACACATTCCAGAAATAATTTTTTATATAATTACAGGAAAATGACTATTATAATAAACCTAATACGCCCAAGTGTTTACGGAACAAGGAAACGTTCATAATTTGCGTAGATTTATATGCCAAAACGTGTCTATTACGTAGAGTATTTGATATCGCAATGATTATATTGAACTTGAACTGTGAATAACGATCCTTCTGCTTATCAGCATATGTAATATATAAATATGAGCGGATGAAAAGCATACAGTTTGCAATCAGTTTTTTTAACGATTTAACGCATTTGTCAGGAATTTCGGTGTAAAACCACAAAAAATGATTGCATTAAATTTCTTTATTTTAATGATGTGTGTTTTGTTGGTGAAATGTAACGAAGGAATTGACTGCTATGAAGCAGAACATTGTGATGTATTTGATTTAAAACGTGGGAGAATTTGTTGTCCAAGTATTGACAACGATAATGGCGTCATCGTATGTGATAAAGAGAATTTCAGGGGAAATTGTAAATTTTATTCAATGTACGGAAAACGGTGCTTAAATTTAGATGAAAATGATTCGGCAAGTTCGGTGAACACACTTGGAAAATGCTTTCGAGTATACGAACACATTAACTGTGAGGGACGATCAAGTCCAGTTCTGCCTGGCAGCCCATCACACAACAGCCTTACAGTTCTGCACATGAATAATATCATCACTTCTATTGGACACTGTCACAAAGATTAGAGTCATTATCTAGTAGAATTTATTCGCGTTAAACGATTGAATAGTAAATAATTTAATTATTGTAGATTTTTTAAATTTCACACATTTGTACATTACATAATCGAACTGAATGGAATAGATTCAAGTGTAATAAGAAAAATGCATTTGTAAGAGATAAAATTAAATATCTATTCTGAAAAAACGTTTTCGTAGTTTTTTTATACATCCCCAAATGTTTTCTAATCCTCGTCGAAATAAACTATGAAAATGAAACAATTGAAAGTGGAAATCATAGATGGGAATAATTTTTATTTCTTTAGAGACATTTTGATAAAACAATGACAATATTTATGACAAACTAGTTAAAAAAATGGTTTTATTTTAAATATTCCAAATTTTGACCAACTCACATTCATTATTACTAGATGTGATGTGGGGGTTGCAAATTGTTGTGAAATTGCAGTGATGATTAGTTTTTTTATATGTTCCCGTTGATCTTTCAATTCCTTTTGATGTTCTTTACGAATTTTTGCTATTTCACTATCATGCTCTTTTTGAAGTTTTTCAGCAATTCTATATTGACCGGTGTGAATATTGTAAGCGGATGATCAATATGCAGGCTTTTCGTATCAACATAGCTGTGATTCGGTATCCAATTCAATTTGATCGATTTACTCGTTGACCAGAAAACCGATAATAATTCTTCTCCGATAATTGCCAACGATACTGGATGATTGATGTATGATGTGTTTCACCTGAAATTTCTAAGTGTTTACTTCCAAAATCCATCACATTCCAATGCAATTAACACTCACCATGAAAATCAGTATATGAGATTTCTTTTAGATTCTTTTAGTTTGTGATCAGCTACTATTGAAATGGCTTCAGTTCCCAATTCTTCTTCAAGCATATAGTAATACGGACCTCTACCATTTGGCGATATTGCATCAATGTGTGTAATACACACTGTGTATGGCCGGACGATCGTAATGCCACGTATATTTTTCCGATTTTTGTAATCGCAGCCAGTGCAATTGGAATTTGGGCTCCCATGAAATGTTGCACTACTGCACGCTGTCGAGTATTAAATGAATATAATTCGATTGTACTGCGTTCGGAATCATTCCAATATAAATTGTTGGTTTACCGAATGGCAATGCGAATGCGGTTACTTAGTTGATGTTTTTACTCATCAGCACCTTTGTTCGGGCTCACTTGAATGATGACTTTGCATTTGTTATCAGCCACAATGAAATTGCGATGACATCACATTAGTATGGTAATATTTTTCCCATTGCCGTCTTCATGTCTGCCAAATGATTGATGCTCGAATGTAATTAAATGATTTCAATGTCCATTAAAATAGTCTTTTGCTTGCCATTGGATCGGCATATGTGTTTATCGGCTGTTAATTCCATAGATTTTGGACAATCGCATGTATACGAATCGTTTGTATTGAACAAGCATAAATGACTACATTCGCTTGCAATGCAAAAGTTCAACAATGATAAATATGAATATCATAGATTAGATTATCTCGAATGATTGTTGTCAGATTTTTGCCTGTGAATTTATTACACAATTGACAACTCTTCCAATCCCAATCGTATCAGTATAACGAATCATGGAAAACGGCAATACCATACGGACACATCTTTGATTACTTGTGTTCGATCACTTCCATAGAGTCGACAAATTTCAATTGTTTTCATCCATTAGGTATTAAAGAGATTAAAAATTGAAAAAATAATAAGGAATGTGTACGAAAGCAACATAATTTTTGTTCAAATTCGCTAGTTCGTTCTAGTTTCTGCTAGTTTTTCTAGCGTGAATAACCTCTTGCTTCATAGTTAGATCACTCTTATTATTTGTTTTTGTCAACTGTCTGAATGTATATTCTATATTGTATACATAATTATGTAAACTACTAAAGTTTATATTCCAGACCGTTCCAGACAAAACAATTAAGGTTTCGCATAAAACGATTCGAATCTTACTGAGCAATACTGTTTATTTGTCATTGTTATTTTAAGAAAGATTGTGCAGGCATCGTTTACTTTGTAAGCATAGTACATAACTTAGTTGATTTGTGGTGTAATAAACGAATATAACGAAAGGAAAGTCAAAAATTTCGTTTTTGTGTTCTTTTTCCTTTTTGGTGTTCAATTTCAGTCGTTTTGCACACTTGAAACCGAACAAATGGATAAAAGAGAAAAAAAAACAATAAAATTAAATCGTACGTAAAACGTGAAACCTTTTTACCACATCGTACGTTATCTTCTTTTCTGTTTCAGCACCAAAGTTGAAGTGTAAATATTCACATAACTAGGATCAAAGTGTGTTTTTACAACTAACTTTGTATATACTGAACATTTGACATGCATGTATGATTTTTGGTCTCCCATATCAATATTTATATATGTATGAAGAGAGCATTCTAATGGCGCGCGTGCCGGTTTCATGGCTACGTATGTGTTAGTGTGAATACATTTGTTTGTATTATTATGAGTGGTGTACGAATATAAACCAAGCGGACCTCATTAAGTTAACCAAGCACTCAAACTTATCAGTATCGTTTTAAGCGTCCAACGATTTGCTGTTTGGATAAAATAATTTTTGGTGAAAAAATATATTGGTCATTTCCTGAAAAAGTCCTGAGATTGTTCATTTGGATAACTATTCCACTATGAAGTGAATTCAACTTGAATGCCGTTTAATGAAGAATATGGAAAAAATTATCTACATCAATTGAAGAAAAAGTAAATTTCTATGTGAATTATTATTATGTTTTATAGTTAAGGCCGTCAGTTCACAGGCTCTTTCAGTATAAAATTGCCAATTCGAGTGTGCATCCATCGTACATATTAAAATATACATTTCTCAAATCAAAATGAAAATTGTATTCAATTAATTTTATCATTGCACAATACAAATAATATTAAAAGTTGTCTCTTTCATTATTTCAGCAACCAAGTGCAACCAGAATGGCCGAAAACATTGAAAACACTTCAGATGCTATGCAAAATTCGCAAGAATCTTTTTCTAGTGGTGATGAAAATGATGAAATTACTGGAAAAAATGACAAACTATTTTCGCTCATTCGAGAAAACTCATTATTGACAGAAATAGAAAACGTATTTTCAGTGCGAGGGGTAAATATAAACTATGAAAATATCAATGGGGATACACCATTACATGTAGCTGTAAGAAAAAAGAACCCAAATATCGTTGAGTTGCTAACTGCTCGAGGAGCAGACGTGACTAATTGCAATAAAAAAGGAAAAACTCCTATTGATTTGGTGAAAAAACGTTTGCAAAATAGCCCACACGATAAAAAATTGCAATCAATTGAAGCACTCTTAATTAGAGTTCGGCCCGGTGTATCCGGAATAAGAAGGCCGAGTGAAGAAAACGAAATGGATGGGCCCGATCTCAAAAAACCAAAAATTGAGATACCTAAAACTAATGAAATAAGAGAAACGTATCCTGGTCGTGGTTTAAAACTCAACGTCCATGGTACACTATATCAATCCAAATTATTGGCACTATTCGTTAAGCGTGCATTGGATAAAAAATATCATTTTCGTCTGGCGACAGAAATGGACGACGCAGAGAAATTTGATGATGTGGTGCTTAAATACAAAACCGATGCTAAATTGGAAACTTGGACTTATCGTTTTTTGCAAGCGAAACACAAACAAGATGGCATCATGAAAAAGATCACAATTAATGAACTGACAAGCATGGAAGATCACGATTTTAGTCTACAAAAATACTTTTTGTCATTTTGTAAGATCAACGCTAAAGATCTATTTAAAAACGCCAATTTCGATGATTTTACTATCCTCACGAATACAGATTTTAAGTTTATGGAAATCTCTGACGATGAAAAAACGTGCGATGAGCTTGTTAAACGTTGGCGACGTGTTTTTTCAAAGTGTACTGACTTAGATGGTGATAGTATTTTACGTGTTCGCGGCTACAAACCCAAAAAATTTCAGTTTGCGGAAAGTGAAAAGAATTATCTAGCCGATTTTTTCAAATGTGATATACTTAAAAGCGTTTTAAAATCACCGGAAATTAAAGAATTACGCTTTGCTACAGAAAAATTGAACATTTTGGAGAAAATTTTCCATTTGGAAGATAAAATTCAAAAAGCAGAATATGAGATTCGGGAATATAAATCGAATATGAGATCGAGAAAAGGAGAATTTATGAACATGATTAAGAAGTTTATAGAAATAACGGAACAAATTCGAAATGATAACAACATACACGAAAAGTGGACAAATTTAGAAATGAAAGTCAAAGAACTTCAAGGTACTAATGGAGTTAAAAAAGACTCAAAAAACCAATGCAAAATCTTAATGAATGATATTTTTTGTGATGTTGAGATATTTTTGAGGGAAGCTAATGAGATTCTTAAAATGTTTAAAGAAAGTTATGAACAGTACCAAAATTCGCATTCAGAAAAATTCAAAATGTTAGAAGATGATTTGAAAATACTAAATAATGATGATTATAATTTAAGAAAAATTTGGAAACAGATTTCCGATTCGAACGACATAGAATGGATTAAAAATGAAATTAAAAACAGTAGTATATTAAAACAAAAAGAACGAATCACAAAGAGCACATTCATAAATATCGAAGCGATAAATGCATCAATTAAGGATGTACAAGATATTATAGACAGAAAGTTACAATCCATTGTTTTAAACATTTCATTTATAAAATTGGCATTAAATGATGATACATTCGATACGTATCTCAAACAGTTTTTAGAGAAATTTTGCATTATCACCAATTATCCAAATGAAAATGAATTGAGTGAGATTATTCGACAAGAGCTGAGCGAAGAATTTAATCTATTGAACATTGACGTAGTGAGCAATTCTTTTGAAGTGGAAATGATCAATTTTCTCAAGGAATACGACAAAGGAGTGGCGAAATTTTATTATGGAGAAGATGGTGTGAAATTTTTTGAACAAATGAAGAGGAAGATCGATTCAATGATGAGTATCGGTTTATGCAAAGTCTATACGGGAAAACTCGAAAATTATGAAATATCTTTCGAAAAAAAATTTCAAAAATTAATCGACTTTTTATCTGATGAAAAACAAATCCTTCATCTCACAGCGCCGTTCACGCGATTATCTGCAATAAAAGTACATCGAAATTTATTAAATTCTAAACAATTTAGTGAAGAAGATAGTTATATTTTCATTCGTCTAAAGGTTATTTTAGAAACAGAAAAGATACGTAAAATTATTTTGAATGCATTTAAATCTGGTCTAAAAAATAATGCTTACAATGTTTGTATAATTGAATGTCACCAAGAATGCGAAGAATTTGTTAAAAATGTAAACCTAATACATGGATTGTTTCAAGAATTTTTAAATATTCTATCTGCTAATCCATCGAAAAAGTTGATTCTAATTTCTCATGAGAATGAACCATTTTCTGACATATTCAAAGATAAATTTGAAAATATAGAAACATTCAGACTTTATTCAAGTCAAGAACAAGAGGAAAATGCACAAGAGGAATCAATTAAATATAAACCTATAAAGGACAAGACGTCATTTGACGATTTAGATCGCCTTTCGCAAATTAGAGTACTAGAAAGAGAAGTAAATTTTCAAGGTCAAAGCCGATATTTAATTCAACTCATAGACAGAAAAACAGCAAGTGCTGTAATTAATCCCGAAAATTTATTGAGATTAATTGAAAGGGAAATTATTCAAATTGGAGATGAAAAGGCATTCAGTTCTATTGGTTACGTGAAAGATTATTACATCGATAGAAAGTTTGATTGCATACAAAAATCAATGGTTTTTGATGAAGAGGAATTAGTAAATCATTTTTGTTCACAAAAGATAACAATTTTGGCGAACTATGCAGGCATGGGAAAATCCACGGTTCTAACTAGTTTTGCAAACAAGATTAGAGAAATTAAAGATGGACTTGAAAATACATGGATTGTGCGATTAAATTTAAGTAATTATTATTGTGCCTTAAGGGAGGCTAAATTTAAGACAGGATATATAGAATTCGTAACCAAAATTTTGTTTCGTGGCAAGGTCGATGCCAATGGTGAATTTCAACGGAAACTTTTTAAAGTGGCTCTCGAAAAACAGATGCATGACAAAAAAGGTCGAAAGCCTCAAGTAATTATTTTGCTCGATGGGTTTGACGAAATCTGTTCCGATTGTACAAATAATACAATCAAGCTGATTTCTTCTCTAAAAGAAACCGATATCAGGCATATGTGCGTTACTACCCGTACTCACGAAGCAGATCTCTTAAAGGAAAATCTCGATTCACCTGTTTTTTGCTTACAACCTTTGTTGCCTGAAGAGCAAATCGATTTTTTAAATAAATTTTGGAAATGGCATTTGTTAAATTGTCGGTTAGTATCAGGTGAAGTTCGTCCAAGAAAATATAATGATATTAAAAATTATTTGAAGGATATTGAAAATTCGTCAAAAAATGAAGAACTTATCAAAACGATCAATACCATTCAAAAAGAATGTCCCAATAAACGCTTTGAAAAACAACTTAAAGAAAGTTTAGGAAGCCTTTCATTTGAAAAATATTTAGCAGAATTGATTTCCCCTTGGAATGAACAGAAAGAAGGAATGTTTGCGTTGAGCGATGAGAATTTTCACGGTACTCCGCTACATTTAAAAATGTTAACGGAAGTGGTTTTTGCACAGAAACAAAGACACATAGAACTTCTGACAAACTTCGAACCGTTACTGTTGTATGAAAAATTTATTGAAATAAAATACAAATTGTATAAAATCGAAAAAGCAAAAATCAAACGTGGTAATCAAACTGCAAAAGAGATACATGAAAGTAGTACAGAAATTTTGAATGGAATTCATAATGCGTTGGCCGTGAAAAGCATATTTCCAAAAGAATATGAAAAACAAGAATTGCCAAAAATTACAGGGTTGATGAACTTAAAAAAACGTACTGAAAATGAAAAAGAGATAGAGGAACGAGTTCTTAGAGTTGGACTGTCGGAGGTGCGGTCGGATCAACTTGAATTTAGTTACCGTAGTTTTGCCGATTGTTTCTTAAGTCGATATTTGATTGAGAATTCCGAAAATGAGGAAGTTCAAAAACTTTTAGTCGAAAAAATTCTGCATGAAAATACTTATGGAAATATTCGTCAATTTTTCAATGACCAACTGAAAAAGCCGGATACAAAAATTTTATTCACAAGTGATGTAAAGCACATAGTTCAGCGAATGAGTTCTGAGGATAATATACTTGATTCATTGACGAAAGAAGGTTGTCACAAAATTGTTGATTGTTTAATGGAAAATCTATCAAATTGACGAAAGTTATAAATTTGTACAAATTATACTGTTTTAAATTTTGTTTTAAGTTTGAAATATGGTAATAAATATCGAACTAATGTTTGTGTGTCATTTATTTCGAATCGATCGAAAAGAAATGATGAGAAAAATGTTTGAAAACAACCTGTTATCTGTAATGTATTTTGCTTACGCCAGTATACTTCCAATCAGACGTCGAACACTTCAATTTACAAATCAAAACAAAGAATACATATCATGAATAAAAACAAATAATTAATGTGCGAATAAATGAGTTTTTTTTTATTTTCTGCCTCTTTGTCACTTTTCATAAAATACATTTTTTGGTTTAAATTGATGACAACATTTATATAAAATATATTTCTTTTTCATTAATAATTTGATTTAATTTGTATATATAGTGCTATTAGTTTTAAAAGTTAGCTTTACTCGGATTAGATCATTTGAATACAAATACAACAAAATGAGATTAAATTCTTCTTAAAAATAAAATATGAAAGAAAAAAAAAACAGAACGTACATTTTCTATGTCAGGGCATTGATTCTCATAAATAATTATTTAGATGAAGTTGTACGTTGAACAAAATTTAGTGCTATTTTTTCTAAAATCTTTTAAATATGATAGTTTTCATGGTTTATACTCGTTTAGAAAAACAAAAAACTGTTTTTTATTAAGTAAAATAATAAAAAAAAACATTTGACAATAATGTAAATTTGATTTTTGTTGTACATTGAAGTTTTAACATTATTTCCCTAAAATCATACAGTTTGAGATAGAGATACTTTTAATAATTCATAGTTTTGATTCATTTGGGCAACACAGATTTCTACGAACAATTAGATAAAGAAAACGTGTAAACCTTCCATCTAATTCATAATAACATACCTATGTTTACGTCCATTTCGAGTGATTTGTAAAAAATTGCAACTTTTTGCAACTGGTTCCATTTTGTTGACACTCAATGTCTGTTACATTTACTTCATTGGACTCTCACTTAATCGATGTTTGGCTGATGCTGACCGTGGTTTACCGCATGACCCACGCCGCAATGAACTCACACTACCTCGAAAACCCTCGTGACCTCCATCAAGGGATTCCGTTGAAAAAGCTGTAAATATACATTTGTCAATCTACCGTTATTTACAATGTATATAAAAAAGAATCAAAGTTCAATGCTAAGATTCTTATCATTATAGTTGAACTAAAAATGATCCCGACAATTATCAATACAATGTCATAGTACGTTAATCAATCTATTAATATTATTTATACTACCGGCTGATCTTATGCAATTGTAACTTATGGCTCAAGAGAAGAATATAAAAAGGCAGTTTTTTAAATTCCGTTTTGACTGAACAGTCCAACAAAAAAAATACCTTTATCAGTTGGTGAATTCAACGTAAGACTGCTTAAGCTGCAGCTTAAATTATGGTTCCTTGTTGACACGTGTGTTCCAGGTGAATCTTCAATTGGTAAGCATGTTTCTACCATTGCTTCCAGGCAATTTACGAATAGTTCAGACGACTCTCCCATCAAATTGTACTACAAATACATTTAAAAACTAAAATAGTTGCCACATTACATCGCAAGGCATAACAAAGTACTTACGTTTACGCTTGTCTTTGGGAATGGGCCGGCAAAACGCCATAATCCACCAAAACCACACGATTGTAAGAAATGAAGTTGTTGTTGCGATGGATCTTCAGTGGCCAACATATTTTGGATGATACTTTGAATTGACTTCAAAATAGTGGCATCATTTCGAATCGCTTTCGAAATAGTACTGTCATTCGATAGAATATTGTTGATTTTTTGATCAAGCAATGAATGGCTGCGAGGAAAAATGAAGTTAATTTCATTTCGATTCATAATTATTTCAAGTAACAGCACACTTACATAACTGGAAATACTCGTGGAAAAACAACAGAACCTTCAGCTAGGTATTGGTACAAAACTCGTGTTTCGTTCTCGTTGCCGGTGTACTTGACCAGAGTGGCAAGCACAGTCAATACTAATGCCTGAGTTGATAAATCTGGTATGACTTCCGGATCAAGTAATACATTCGATTCATTTGATACTGATGATCTTGAACCACGTTCCTGTTCATCAATCATGCCGATGAAGAAAAAAATTAGTAAAATATTGTTTTTGGTCTTAAAATTATTTGACGCATATTCATTTCGAAAAAAAAGAAACATATAAAATTTGATAGTTGTAGTTAGTCTTACATGCTAAAGTCTGATTTAATTGTCTGATTCAAATAGATGAAATCGATGGCATTCTCAAATAAAAACATAAACAACACAAACATGCAAAGAAAGGTATAAAATCTTCTGAATTGAATAAGAATCGTACAACGAAAACCATATAGATCTAGACTTTTTTTTATAGAGACAACAGTCACTGAGGTACATAAAACATAGAGAAAAATTGTGAGACAAATACATGTAGTTTGAGTGTGAAATTTGGATAAAAACAATGGTGCAGAAATACATATTCTCAAATTAAAAATCGAAAATTGTGATCACATTGAGAATATTGTTTGTGTTTTGAATTACGAGCACATTTGCAAACAACAATAAATGAGACAACAAAAATTTCGTAACATGAGCCCGATGATGGAAGACAAACAGAAAACGAAACGAATACAGAAGGACAAAACCATAGAGTCGAGACAGAAAATAGTAGATTTTGATTCAGATTAGAGGAAAAACAGACAAAGATTTTTTTTTGTTTCAAAAACCAATTTGTAAAAGCGAGTCAATATGATGGTCATGGTGATTTTGCTTTGATTCAAAACGACAAAGAAAATAATAATTGTACAGAAAAAAGAATATAAACATCCGAAAACTCCATTCGTTTATTTAGAGAGAAATCCAAATGCATCTGTGTAGTGTGTGTTGTGTGTGTTCTGTTTGTGTGATCGATGAAAAGCTTCAACATATTCAAATCTTAGTCATGATGAAACTTTTCATACATTTTGTGTGTCTTGTTTGTATGTTTGTGTGTGTGCTTTGTATTGTTTGTCTTGGCAAACATCTTATCTTACTTTGACTGTTGTAATTTTTTGCAGACAATCGACATAATTACAATCATCACCGTGCTGATGATTCGGTTCATTAGAATGGTTTGGATTATTTGTCGCATGTTCAGTGGAGGAGACGGTGTTTGTCGAACGATTTGCTTGTAGCTCTTGTGCTGGTTCAGAGGCGGATCGACGATTTTGAAAATCGTGCCGTTGATAAATGGGATTTGCATTCGGATGCACATTATGGCCCATTTGATTTGCATGGGCTACACCATGCGCCGACGTATTTGTACTTGTATTATGCATCGCATGAACTAATTGATTATGATGACCGTGAGAGTGTAACGTTAAATCTAAACTTCGCCATGATTTTCCTTTGATTGTCGTATCCTAATTGTGATCGTAGTACACATATATAGTAGATATTTAGTGAGATAAATGAGTTTACGAGAAAACAAATGTTCATATTATGTGAACAATTTTCAATTGCTGTGGAAAATGAAAGATCTATGAATGTGGCTGTGTTTTTCTAACAGTTTTTCTTTTGATCAAATCTAGGACTCGGTGAACTAATTTACAAATGGACAAAATACACTTTTAAGTTTTACTTATTTACAGTTTCTGAGTCAATACAAAAGAAAAATCTGATTTATTTCGTAAGTTTTTTTATGATTACTTAGCGGATCACAATTTTTTTTATACAAAAATTAAACATTGACGCAAAAAGTCAAATTACTTCTACATCTACGTTATTTTGTGGAAAAAACTAATTGAAAATAATTTCGCTGATTTTGCATTCATAAAAATAAATCGAGGTTCATGTAAATATATATTGATTTTTTTCTTTTCAGCTATATTCAATTAACTACTGGCTAAGATCGCGTTAAATGCACCACTAATATATAGTAACCTTCTTTAAGTCAGAGTATGGCTAGACCAGAATGGTCAGTTGCGGTTATTGGTAGTTGCTATTTACAGCTACTGGCCACTTGTCTCGCCATTTAAATATTAATGGAAACCAAGATAAATATCGCGCATTCATATTAGTAAGATATTAAGAATGACTACAATTCAAAAAAATCCGATTCATTAATTCAAGGTTAACCTATGTTACTATCTTTAGATAGACTATAGTGCAATGCGACTTTAAATAGTAAAAAAAATAGATATAATTGGCTCTGAGCCCTAGATATTATTATTATTATTTTTGTAAAAACTGTGAATCCATTTAAGAAAAAAAGTTGCGAGAATCCACAATGAGTCAAAAACCAAACATATAAATATATTGTAGGTAATCGCTTAGAACATTGATATCACAATAGACTTTAGTCACAACAAATGGATCTTTATATACAAAGGTTTGGGTATTTACGTCGGTATTTTTTAAAAAAGTATTTACAGATTTCTTGTTTGTTTCAAGGTTGGTTAAAGTTTAGATTAGTTATTTGTAAAAGAAATGCATTCCATTCTACTCACGGTTTGGTTGTTAATATTTTCGGCGTCAACGACGATTAAATCGGGCTCGGCTTCCACTGGCCATCGAGGTAACGTATGCTTTACATGACAACGTGAACGCACTTCTTCCGAAACAGCAACAAGAGCTGAAATTGAGAAAAAATATTTTTATTTGTAATTCAAAAAAGTACAAAATGCAGTTAAAATAATTTACCGGTTAAATAAGCCACACTATCTGAGCTGACTTCGAATTTATCGCGTTGCATTGGTTTCGCAACGATTCCCAGCAATACGGTAAGAACTCGCGATGTCCGAGACACAGTTGTTGGTGTCGTATGCCGAAAGCCTTTCAATAAATGACCAACCAAAGCGAAATGGAAATTTGATTTGAAAGATAATCCAACAGCGTGATCGAGTTGTTTAAAGTGCCACTCAAGTGGTTCACGGGTAGCCATCATAACATCGCTGATGTTCTATAAAATTAAACGAGAACGATTGGCATCAAAACAAGAATTGCCGCATTAAATTGTTTTGCATAATAACTTACATTTTTATCAAAAACTCCTTGTGAACTAAGCGTATGTAAGTTTTGTTCGAGTAATGCCAAACCAGCTGCGTACAGTGTTTCATTATCTAATTGAAGAACGGATGTGGCAACCCAGAATAGTGCACGATGAATTGGTGATTCCTGACAAAACAAAATGATTATTAACTTTGGAAAAAGGAAACGGTCCTGATGTAAGAATTTACCTGTCGCAGAACCGGTTGGATTCGTGTTAAGCACATGACAAGAGCTTCAATTAAGACAATGAATTCGTTAAAACTTTCCAAAGCCTTAACCAAAATGCGTAATATCTCTTTAACGTCTTGATCGGTGACCGATTTGCTGATGCATCCGTAGACGATGAGCGCACGCGGTTGCAGTGCCGGATTATGACAAAATGCAAAGCTTCGTGATAACGAAGTCCATGTATGTAACCAATCACAATTAGGAATATCTCTCATACACGTCTCCATGATTTCAAGCAAAGCGTCGGTGATCACTTCGAGAGAGGTCAATGCAAGACGTTCACGATCTGGTGGTTCCCTTTCGTTACCCAGCCATCTTTCATTTGGATGGCGACAACTCGAACGGAATGCAGTCACCGCTGCCGATTTAACTTTACTAATACCGAACAGTAAATAGAATTTTGGCAAGGAAAATTCATCAAGAGCCAATCGAAGCACACGCTGTGTTTCCTCTGTTCAATATTTAAAAAATAAAATAAAATAAAATTACAACAAAGTCATGAAAACCGCCTTTTATGCTTTGGAATTTACCTGAAAATGATGCTTTGTGCACTTTTTTATCGGGGAATTTTTCATCCTCAAGCGATTGGGTTGTGCACGTACATAGAGAGTGAATGATGTTTATGACGAGACCATGAGTTGAAGCTCGCATCGAAAGTGATCCGGAGCATACTAAAAATGTAACTGTATGAAATAGATATGGCAAATGACGGGCAACATCTAAACAATTATTGAATGACAACATAAGTAGATAGCGCGATAAAATCGATATATCGTCCCACATCATGTGTTGTTCCAAGTACTGCGTTGGATTCGTGCATGTTTTGTCAATCACCCGACACAAGCGTCCAATCACTTTCTTGGCCACAAGTTGAACATTTGCCGATGCCAATGCGACGGCAGTGTCTGCCATTATTTCAACTTGCGGCGAACCCAATCCCGATATAACTGATTTTTGAATAAAGTTATCCAGCACCATATCGATGAGCTCCGGAATTTGACCGATCGCACCCCAAATCTTTGCTTGAATTGATGGATACATTTCTTTTTGTTCAATCGTTAAATTGATAAGACGCTCCAGAATCTGAGAAACTTTTAATTTTTTTGTATCGTCGCTCGACTTGCAAAACCTGCATAGAATACAAAAATTATTGTTTTCCATATTATCCATTTCAAAAAAATTGGAAAATAAAAACAATCGACAAACCTGACTAAATTCTTCAGCCACGGTGTCATGTACTCCAAGCATAAATGTTTCAGTTCGATGGTACTTCGTTGAAAGCCTTGAATACATTCTTCAAGAAATTCAAGCGTTAGATGCGGTTCATTGTTGGCCAATTTCTCACTGACTTCTTGAATGAAAATCGTGTTATTCGATGGAATGCACAGTCCTTGAGTTTCGAGTAATTGTCCTTCGATTTTGAGATCAAATGTAGCTGTCAGTGCACACAACTGATTATATGCGGCCGTTCTCAGGTTTGGATCTGACGATCCAAGATTTAATAATGCCATATTTAAAAGTGTTCCGGGTACGTCTTTGGGCCGAATTTTTTGATGCACAACCACCGAATCCGGTTGGCTAAGCTCCCAGCGATTTCGAATGTGAATGATTGCTTGAACAATATTATCACAATCATTGTGAATGAAACTCAATTGAGAACTTTCATTGGCAATTGACAATGTAAATTGATTATCGTCGACCAGGCACACTTCCTCAATTTCGGACGCATAATAAACATCGTTCAGCAACACACCATGCGAAAGTACTTTGGTTTTTTCAGTCGCTGTTATTTGCAACGCTGTGGGTCCCACTTTAATTTGGACTTTTGTATCTTTGTGGCTTAATTTCAGTGCATTGTTAAACACTTTTAAATCTTCATCCAATGACAACGTCGCCCCGGGCAGCTTTTGTTCGTCATGTGCTATATAATCGGATATTGTTTTTGGATCAACGAAAATCAATTTTCGATTACCTTTTAGCGGTTGGAAAATTCTGTCGTGATATTTCGTGTACTCACGCACCCAAGAATTACAATTGTAAATGTAAACTGTATTCAGATTTTTGTACGCTACACTTGGCAGAACGGCAAACCATTTTGCCAGAAATTCGGTGCGAAAACGATTATCGGAACATGTGTGCGTGAAATCGATGAACACTTCATATTGTTCATTTAAAAATGGTTTAATGGTTAAAATGACGTGATAAATGAGGAGATCACCATTTGTTTCACCAATTTTATAACGACGCGCAATGTAGTAGAAGACTTTTTTTCCATTTCGACTTTGACCCGACTGATAGAATATATTATTCGACTGCAACGCTTTAAACTCGTCCCTTTCGTGCGCTTGGAGTTTATTCATAAGGTCTTCAAAGTTTCCGGACGCAATGTCCAATGAACTCCAATTTAAGCTACAAAAAATATTTGATTTTCATTCAATAGACTATTATTATTTTGAATTCACCGGCAATCTTACCAAGATTCGGTTTTGTGTTCGGGCGGTCCAAGGTATGCAAGCAATGTAGCCATTTTATCAAATGGTCTTCGTCCGACTGCCTTGTGATCTCTACTACTTGATAGATAATCGCCAATCTTTTCTTGGTGCGTCCACAACAATCGATGCAATGCCAATACATTCGCATCGGATATAAAACTCATGCTAGCCACATTGTCCAATGATTCACAATCGGATGCAATTTGAATGAAGAATCTAAGTGCAGACAATTGAATGAAAAATTAGTTGGATTTTATTTTTAATTTTGAATAAAATTGCAATCTAGATTGCAATAAACAAGTGATTACCTTCTTCCAGCTTCAACATGAGCTCGTAAAAAGTCGTTGAAACAAAGCATATGTTGTTCTTTAGAAAATTCAACGTGGTTGGCAATATTTTGGAGGATTTTTGACATTAGCATTAAACTTCGCTTTAATACTGGAGATACGGGTACGTTGACTATCCCATGTTCTTGTGGACTGACAATTGCTGGATTGATAAAACGCAAAAATATTACGGTTCCAACAGCGCCGATATTATTTTGCAAAAGATTCGGAAAACGCTTGCTCAAAACCTGTAAAATTATCACAATTAACGATGATTTCTTAGAATTCAAATAGTTAAATAACTCTACCTGATACAAACAATGGCACATCGAGCGTAATTGAGGTGGAAATTTATCTGCAGAATTAACGATCGCATCAAACGTCTTTTCGGTCAATGCGATCAAACTCTTTCGATTCTTTTCGAGATCATCTTTGTTACATAAGCGTGATGGGTCAACTTCATAGTCAATATTTTTTAGCTGAAGCAATGGTTCAATTAGCGGTTTCAAGAGATCTTGAAGATAAGTCGTTCCGTAAATCTATAAGAGAAAAGAAACACAAATGTCACAAATAAATTCAATTATTGCGTGCGGCATAATGTATTTAAATGCATTGAAATGTACCTTAAAACAATATGCCATAATTTTGCTGCCAAGTGAATTGCCTCTGAATAAAGTTTGCATGCAATCGGACACCTCGACTTCACGATAGAACATGTTCCATAATAATGGTGATAGTAAGTGTTTTGCATCAAATAGTGTAACCAATACGCGACTTAATTCATCCATTTGTCCAGTCGTCACAACATTCGCCAGGGCCATTGCAATTGGTAATTCACCCTTATCACTGATCATCGTAACCAATTGAACAAGTTGTTCAAATCGATCTGCAAGTACTGTTTCAGCGAGTGTATCAAATTCGGTGCCTTGTTGTAGAATCTGTGTTAATACTTCCATAAAAGCGGCTCTTGTTTGTAAATCACTATTATACCCCAAGTCAATTGAATGCATAAGACCAGAGTCGATGTTTGCACTCAGCAAATTTGACATCGCTTGGATAGTTGCATTTCGAAGTGCGGTCAATTTGCCAGCAGTGATTCGTGGCCGAATGATGGGCAATGGTGCATTATTAATGTCTTTATCTGCCTCCGTAATATCCACACAATCGTTCAGTAAATTCATGAACAATGTGAAATATTTCAAAAACAATGCACTTTTTGCATCCATCAAATCACCACGATCGGATTCTTCTGGTTGTAATGGTAAACCGCGTAATAAAGCCGCAACAGCCTCCATACATGCCGAATCCAGATCGCGAAATATTAACGTTGTATTTGATATAATTGAAATATCACCACTGTTTGACGGTGCAATTTGATGTGACGTTCCCATAACCCAATCGGTGAGATATTCAACCAATTTGTTTCGAAATTTCATTTCTTGTCGAAACGACATTTCATCTCGTCTTTTCATCATCACTTCCACCAATTGACACAGTTTGGTTTTTATGTGAATTGCGTGCACGGTCATATCCAAATGACGTACGTAGCGCACTATGCCCAACATCATTCCTTCGATACTGGTTACACCTAAATGTTCGGACACCGTTGGTTGTTCGTTTTGCTCTTTATTTTGAAGACCGCCCAATATCGATTTCATTATATAAATGATGTGCTCGATGAACAATGTATTGATGTCGGTTACAATAACCTGAAATTGAAATAAATGGAAATTCCGTAAAAATAAACCGTACACAATAGATTTGACTTGCCGGTCTCACTTGTCCTTGCTGATCGAAGAATTTTTCGACAATGCCACGAATTTGGTCAAACAACAGCGGATACAAATCCGGTGCCATTTCTTCACCCACCAATGTTTTAACGTGCTTCTGGATTTGTGGTCCGAATTTTTCATTGCTACACACAAGCAAACGGAGAAGTTGACTTATGAATTGTGTAACGGGACAGTATTGAATTTCTTGCGGGCTGGCATTCAAAGTGACCAACGACGTTGTGCTTGGATGTAACGAACCACGACCGGAGCTAAGCGATGCATTTAGCGATGACATCGATTGTTGATGTTTTAACGAATCTTCTGATTGTGAATTATTTTTCGGTGGTCTTCGTTTGTGCAAACATACACCACCGAGCGATAGTAAAAACCATGTCATATTCGCCCATTCGTTGATTTGTTCTTCTAAATCATGTTCGGAACTTTGATGACTAGCCCTGCGTTTTCCGATGGCACGATGAAATATCTCTTGACCATCTTCAGACTTTCCTTTGGGATATGATTGCAAAATTTTTGAAGTTGATTCCCAATTTCGAAACGTCTCTTCCCAAGCCGATTGTACCCCTTCATCCCAATACTGGACGTTACGCAACAAGGCCATTATTTTCTTTTGAAGCGAGAAACGACCTTGATTTTGATCATAAAATGAAAATTTCGTATCTTCACGACTCGTTGGATGTGATGCTTTCACTGTGTTCGCAACGTGTGCTAATTCTTGATACGACGGGTAGTTTGGCATTAAACTGACATTCATTAATGGCGATTCATCAGCACCGGACCGTATGTCAACCTCTTCGCACAATAGTCCAAAGCACGATAATGCGGTAATAACTGCTTCCAAATCGACTGACCACAAATATGTAAACAGCACAACCACCAGTTTATTGTGCGCATTATAGCAAATCATAATTTGTGTCCCGACATTGGCATAATCTTTGTGTCTTTGCAAAAATGTGTTTCGACAAATTAAAATCTCTTTCAACCATTTTAAGACGTCCGTGTAGTTAGCGATTTGATGTTGCACCAATTTCTGCGAAATAGAATACATCACTTGCGAACTGAGATCCCAAAATGTATTGACTGGCGCTTCCGGATTCCAGATTTCAATTTTATCGGGTGCATGTAATGCCAAAAGTGCTTTCCATTTTTAAAAGAAAAAAACAGACAAACAATTAGAATAGAAACTCTTCAACCCTAAGCAGGTTGTTATTTACCAGCCATAGCTTCTTGAGCAACGTCAGGCATCGTGGCCTGATGCACCAAACTAACCAAACCGTTTATCAATTCAACCGTTGAACTGGACACATCGTGACCGATTCGCATGATTTTCTAATAAAAAAATAAATAAACACAATAATTATGATTATTAAAAAAGTGAGCTTCTTTTGGATCTAACGATTAAACTCACCACATCGCTATTCAATTGATCGCTGTTCGCTCGAACGTTCAACAATAACATTGGATCAGTGTGAACAAGTCGAACCATAAGCAGAAGCAATGTCTTGTGCGCGATTCCATCTTCGGGTCGTGCTAATCGATTCTGACCGTCTTTGGGTTTGAGCGCTAGCGATGTAATCATTCGAAGTGGTGTGTGCGCAATATAACCTTGAGTTGCCTTGTTTAGGGTGTCTGTAAATAAATTTCGCAACGCTTCCGAACGAGCATATACCAGGTCAATTTGTGGCCACCATGGAAGACGCGGTTGCGTAACAATTCTGAATTGAGAAATATAAACGATGTGGAAAATTACGCATTGTAATTGATTTTAGAAATTGATCATCAACTGAAATTACCTTAGCAACGAGCTAACAATGACAAAATGATAAGCAGGTGGTGCGCTTAATAGAAGACAAGCCTTTTGAGCTTCGGCGTTGTGCGGTGTTATTCGAAAACATGCCACCATACAATCGATCATCAGTTCAATGTCAGAACAATTTGGGCCTAGTGCACGTGCAAACGGTTTTGATGGATTGAATAATAATGCCTACAACAAAATCATCAAATCAATAAAAAGTCTTTCCTTTTATCACATTTTTCTCCTAATTTATTCAATTATAACTCACCTTAATATCGCTTATGACGCATTGAACCAGTGAAAAAGTCACATTTGTTGATTCACTTGTTGGAATATATGTGGATATCTTGCATAATTTAACACACGCAATAGCAGCCGATTCGGTCAATTGTTTGGACGTTGCGTGTGTCGTTACGCCTTTTTTAATTGTATCAATAAAATGTTTTTTCTTCAAATGACGCGGAGAACATGGAGCACCGCTATCCGCATTTACTATTTCTTCCAACACTTTCTACGTGGTTCATTGATGAATTTTTAGAAGAAAAAAAAACAGACAAACAATTAGAATAGAAACTCTTCAACCTTGGGCAGATTGTTATTTACCGGCGATAAAACCAATAGTAAAATTTGTAGTGGCCAAACAATGGCTCTCATCTTCTTGTTGTCAACGTAAGAGTCCATTATATCAAATAAAATTTCACAGCATCTAAGGTTTTTTAGAATAATTTTCATTTAGTTTTGCAATTTTTTTTGTTTTTTTTTTTTTTCTGAATCGCTTACTTTGCAAGTTCGTCGTTTTGATTTCGTTGTATTTCGGCAAATTCCATTGGATGGTACTCAATCCAATTCCAAACTGCCCTTTCCAGTGAGGTGAGTAGTGCTAAGTGTGCCGATTTCTTAACCAACCGGAATTTTTGATTTATTTCTAATGAACGAAAATAGAATCAAGGTCAATTCGATTGGAAATATCCATTCAAAAACAAAAATACTACACACCAGTCAATAGTTTGATTAATCTCAGTATATCCAGGTCAATGTGTTGAATGAGTTCAATGTCACCAGAGTCTGGATTTTCTTCGGATGTGGCGCTGAGTTCTTGTAATCGTGCACAAATTCGATTGAACACCGCACCGAAATGATTTTGTGACAGGGCAAAAATGACTTTTGAAGCGAGCGCCTTTAGCGATTGTGCATTCGGAATCGATTCATTCACATCGATAAATTGGCACAATTCACGAAGCAATAATTTGACGTTCATTGCTTCCTCAAAACGAGATGTATCTTTGGTTTGATTGCTTAAACAACGTTCCAGCGTTGTTAAGATTATCACTAATGTGTCATGATAGCATCGTTCTGCTTCTAGCATTTGTCGAATCGCACCATTTGACCACTGTCATCGAATAAATATGTTCAGTATTATTAAGGTTAAATTGTCAATAAGCAAAAAATAATTGATTACCGATTCATTTGTACGTTGCAGCGCTTTGGTCAAACCAGCTAAGATTAATGAGAATTTATATCTTGAAATTTGTATCAAACATGTCATCGTATGCTCATAATTTTGACGCGTCTGTGGGCTATGAATCCCAACGCGTACTGGTAGCTACACATAAAAAAAAAAATTAGAATTAGCAAAAATGTGATAAATAATTCTAATATTTCGTTTAAAAAATGCCATTAAAAAGTTTATCATTTCGCAGTACGTAGTATAAAATGTTTTTTCAATCATATCAAAGTTCATTTAAAATGTTGCATTTAAATAACAAGTTAAATGGTCAAATACGATTAAAGGCATGGTTTTCATTCATAAAACTGGTGCCAAACAAGGTTATCAATTCATTATACTGATTTAATAAACAAACAAAATTAAAATTGGCCCATTTAAAGGTCGCTCCTGAATCAATAAGCAAGTACTTATTTTATACATTCCATGATGCTATTTTGTTTGTTTTTATCGATCTCACTCAATCATCAATAAAAATTATATTCCTTCATTCATAAGAAGGAAAGAGAGAAGAGTTAAAGCGCACGCGACCAAACGAATTAAAAAGCAAAGGGGACAAGCGAAAAAAACACACAACAAATCATAAATATTTCATTCATAAAAGTTGAAACGCCGTCGTCGACGACGATGTTATAAGGTGAGAAGAAATATAGAACCACGACCACCACAAGCTTAGCGATATAGCACAACAGAATATGGAAAGTACATCAACAACAGTGAAAATCGAATTAGACACGAAGCAAAACGAATGAACGAATTCATTGGCACATTCCTGTACACAGGCGCACAATGCACAACCACAACGATGAATGAGCGAATGTATATTCGTGTATGGTTTGTCATTCAGTTTCACTTTTCAAGAATAAAAACAATGCGCCCACGCGACTTTCTGTGAATGTAATACACCGAGTTCGATTGACACAATTGAGAGGAAAATTCATTCATACAGTTTTAATATCGTTACAACAATGACGGCGACGACCACAACAACAATATCCAATCATGTACGGTAATGCTGTGTGGGAGTGATATGGTACATTGATTGTTATGTGAGGTGTTGCGTCCGCTGCTGCTCTGTTTACAACAAGTCCTATCCATACATTCATATATGTGGATGAACGCACCAGCTATACACACATTCGAACACGCACATCCATAACAACAACAGCAGCAGCAGCAGCTTTTGGCCCATGAAGCGCACGATAATATCGATCGATAAACACTTTTTTTTGCACAGTCTCTTGAATCTCAATTCACTTTTTACTGGGTTTCGACTTTTTTTCCCGTCATCTTGGGAGTTGACGTATGAAAATTTTATCTCCATATCTTCGTCACATATGCAACTGAATGCATTGATTCCAATCATTTTCACTATGATTTTGGGAAAATTGATAAAAAATTGTCTGTACCTGCTCTTCAAATCGTGACAAAATGCAATTGGCCCATTCGCCTGGCTTTTGCGTTGCCATTTTTTTATCCACACCCGCACTTTTCACGCACAACAGTTTTTTATGCAATTTTTCTTTTCACTTTTCATTCGTCACAGTTATTCACATTTTCTTTCACAATATTTTATCATATTCGCAATATGGAATTTTGTTAAAATTTCTTTCTTGGAAATCAGTGCGTCCTTTTCCCTTTTTTTCTCAGTACTGAAGAAAAGACGGAAAAATTTAATGGTCTGGGTTGTGAGCGTACAGGCAGCACAGGCGTTTCACATAGAACTGTGCTGTGCGACCTAATACAATATAGGAATTCACAATGAGACTAAATGTCACAACAACACACATACTATATGCTGCTTCACAGATGTGATTCTTCTCCAAGTTTAGTTGCCGAGCATTATAAAAACAATGCTCAGACACATTTTGACAGCGTGAACGTGCACGAAATGCACAAGTCAAGCAAACGATTGACAGCTCTCGAAAAGTCAAGCTTTGTTTTATTTCATGTGTTGATGACAACAGACGCTCTCAACTGATATTTTTACTACTTTTTGTGGACTCAGTTTTGTTGGGCATATTTTTGAAGGTTTTGACATGAATTTTCAACTATTTAATGAGATTTGAATGCAAGAAAAAAATTATTTGTTTTTCAAAAAGAAAGATACATACTCACGAGAAAAATGGATTACCTCAATTGCTTCATTTGTAATGCAGAAACAAAGTTAGAAAATAGTGTGCGAATTCGAACAAAAACCAAATATTCGGGCATCGGTGTTCATGGCATTTTACAGAGTTTTGTGAAAGAATCGAAACGTTTGTCGTTCAGTCCGAATGACATTGTTTGTGAACAGTGCTTTCAGAAGGTGAATCAGTATGATTTAGCATGCCGAATGGCAGATGACATACAGCAAGAGATCACAAATGCTCTTTATTCGACTGAACAAGAGTATTTGAGCGAAGAGGTCGAATATTTTGAGGAATCATTGTGCGATAAACAGTCAAGAGTCCTATTGACAGCTGATTTTGAAGAGTAAGTTTTCTGTCGCATCTATGTCTGTCCACATATTTATAGTAAAAACTTAATCGAATTAAAACAAAATATATAGATTCCAGGAAAAATATGACGTTCAATATTCACAGGAAAAATCCGATGAAAATGACGATGTTGTCATTTCAAACATTACCGATGACGTAGTTGTGGAAGTTTTCGAACCCTCATCAACAGACGAAGCAACCGAACAAAAGAAGCGGAAAATGCTCACGCGCTGTGAAATATGCTACACATCACTTCATACGAAGAGAGACCTCGAGGTATAACAATAAATAAAAGTAAAAAAAAAACTATGACTAATTTAACTTTTTGGTTCTTATGCAGCAACATCAATTGCGATATCATACACTCAAAAAGTGTGGCGTATGTCAAGTCGTGCTTAAGAACCTATTTGAGTTTAAAGAACACATGCGAAAAATGCATTTGATCGAACACGGTTCGAATGATGAAACCGAAACCAGCGACCGAGATGGACCGGCGGTTAAGACTGATTTTCGATGTGAAATCTGTGGAATGTCGGAAAGCACTAAAAAATCGCTATCCAAACACATTGCATTGCATGACAATCAATTGAAGTGTGTCATTTGCGGAGCAATATTAAAACACAAAGCCAACCTAGTACTTCACATGCGAATTCATGTGAGTGTTTTCATTTCGAAATTTATTTACCAAATTGGAACTGAAATTATATTGTTTTATATAGACTGATAAACACTTTTTCAAATGCGATAAGTGCGAGAAGACCTTTGTCCATAAGTCATCGTTACGTATGCACTTGCAGACGACCCATACGGAGATACGCAATAAGCAATGCAGTGAATGCCCCTTAAAGTTTAAAACGACGTCACAATTAAATCAGCACTTGGTATGCACCGAACATTCAAAGTTAATTGGAATAATTAATTCATTTTTTCATCTTGCAGGTCACACACAGCGGCGTACGAAATCATAAATGCCCAGTTTGTCAAAAAGCCTTCGGGCAAAAATACAATATGACCGCTCACTATAAAAATCATTTTGCACAAGAATCAAAACAAGCCCGAGCAAAAGCGGTGCCAAAATCATCGATTAAAGTGGAAATGGAACTGTGAAATTGAACCATTTTATCAACAATAAAAATTTACAAATAATAAAACAATTGAATCCAATGAAACTTAGTTTATATGAACTCTGAAACTGCGCATCAAGTGGCGCCATCTATCGCAGAACCGTGTCTGTCTTCATAATTTTAACTTTGACATTCAATTGCATTCTTCGAACGATAGACACGTGCATCTCTGATTCTAAATAACATTTCGAAATTTTTGTTCATTTTGTAAATAAATTGGTGGTAAAATAGAAAATGCCGAAGGTAATAGCTGAGAAAAAGCACCGAATCCACCAGGATGTGCAAAAACAAGGTTTGTAACCATTGAAACAGTGTATTTGAGCTTCCAAAGTAATTCGGTTCAAAATTTTGTCACAGGAATTGTCTTCAATAAGGATTTCGGTCAACACATCCTCAAGAATCCGCTTGTTATTACGAGCATGTTGGAAAAATCAGCATTGCGACCCACAGATGTTGTGCTGGAAATTGGTCCAGGTACCTTTGCAACCCAAAAGTTTTTATTGCCAAACCTTTTGATTACTAATCACTGTTTATCGAATTTAATTATTTAAAAAAAGGTACTGGTAATATGACAGTGAAAATCTTAGAACAGGCAAAAAAAGTGGTTGCTTGTGAAATCGATCCGCGGCTGGTGGCTGAATTACAGAAGCGTGTCCAGGGCACACCGTATCAATCGAAATTAAATATCCTTATTGGTGATGCATTGAAATCAGAATTTCCATTCTTTGACATTTGCATTGCAAACGTACCGTATCAAATCAGTTCACCGCTTGTATTCAAATTATTGCTTCATCGGCCAATCTTTCGATG
The DNA here is from genome assembly GCF_009176525.2 of Contarinia nasturtii. NCBI lineage: Eukaryota > Metazoa > Arthropoda > Insecta > Diptera > Cecidomyiidae > Contarinia > Contarinia nasturtii. The sequence goes on along the minus strand of NW_022198275.1, from coordinate 3,419,306 downwards.
TGCAGTACTAATGTTCCAGCGTGAATTTGCACAGCGTCTGGTTGCCAAGCCGGGCGATAAACTCTATTGTCGCTTAAGTGTGAACACACAATTGTTAGCTCGTGTCGATATGCTCATGAAAGTCGGAAAAAATAACTTCAAACCACCACCAAAGGTCGAATCATCAGTTGTACGAATTGAACCGAAAAATCCACCGCCAGCTATAAATTTCACCGAATGGGATGGCCTAACGCGTATTGCATTCACGCGAAAAAATAAAACATTAGCCGCTTCGTTCAAACAATCATCAGTTTTACAGGCACTTGAAAATAATTACAAACTTCAAGCTTCACTCAAAAATGAGGTAATTATCCTATGTTTTATTTGACAAAATTGATGGGTTCAAAGTAACATACAATTAGAATGAGTCAATTTACTAATATGTTTTCGTCGTGGCGCCTTAATTTAATGCTTTTTGTCTTTTGTTTTGCAGGAAATCAGTCCGGAGTTTGATATTAAAGAGCTTGTAGAAAAAGTATTGCAAGAGGCGGAAGCTGACCAGAAACGTGCCCGCACAATGGATCTTGATGATTTTATGAATTTATTGTACTGTTTCAATAAACATGGCATTCATTTTAGTTAGATTACCTTTTTGCATATGAATAAAATGCTTTTTCTTGTGTTAAACTTGACATTGTCTTCTTTACACGTCCCCGCATTTGAATGATCTGAATTCCTAAACAAAGCGGGAACAAAACATGTTCAAAAAAAGATACTGATAATACATTTGTTCATTTGGCTATGTTATTTATTATTATGTTATTGTTGTGAACGATTTTATAATAATAATGTACATGAAGAATAGAGCTCCGGGAGAAACAACGAAATTCATAAGAAAAGAAAAATGTTCTAAAGTCATGAGCGGCTCATTGTCAACACGAGCACGCAGCATATACAAAAAAAGGGAAGAGAATTTAATAGAATTGATATTTAAATTGTTTTTTTTTTTTGTGTTGATGGTGTTGTTGTTATTGATGATAAGAGCAAAGGAGATGGTGGAGTGTTTGTGTAGCCGCAACTTAGAAACCATGCACTTTCAGTTGATCTGATTTGGCTAAACCAGCTTTAGTAAGCCATTGACATATGTTTTCACGTTGATCACCTTGCAGTTGCAACACTTCACCATATTCCGGATGCTCAATCACTGTGCCATTGCATGCAAATTCCTTTTTACAGGCACGTACAATTTTCTTCAAATCATATTCGGATGATAGACCTTGTACCGTTGTTAATGTCTTGCGACCACTTCGCTGTTGAATTCGAATGTGCACGAGGCCGTCTTGTACGCTGTCATCAGCACCCTTTGTTGCTATTGATTCAAACACACATACGCAAAAACGAAAGAAAAAAACGAAATACAAATTAAATTTTATATTATTGATTGACGCAGATTAGAAGAAAAAGATCCTGAGAAAAAAAAACAATAGAAAATGATTAGAATCACAAATCGTGCGATACAAAGACACAAATGTGACGTTTGCATTAATTAGTGGGGGGATTATAATACGGAAACTCATTGAGTAGCTTGATTTTAATATATGGTGATTATATGAATCATCATCATAGGTTGCTGGTATATACATATGCACCGATTTATGGAAAATAACCTTAAAATTTCGAAAGAAAAAAAATTGTTGCCATTTTTTTCATTCCAATGAAAATTACAAAAAATAATCACCGAAAGTATTTTGGCTTTTACGTCGAATCAATTAACGACTCGAAATTGTCTATCGAGAGAGATATAAATATGCTGATTCGTCATATCTAAGGTTCACATTGTGCACTTTTGAAGCATTTATTTTCCATTGTGAAATCACACCTTTTGATTACTAATCACTTTTTACCGATTTTTTTTTTTTTTTTTTTTGAACAAAAGTTTTGAGAAGCATTCCGCTCATTAAATTATTTAAAACGAAATAGTTTTTTACTTACCATCAGCAAATGGGTCAAAAGTTGTTAAATTTTGGATGGACATACGATAAACAAATAAATCGACTGGAAAAATAAATTGTTTCTCGTTTGATTGAGTGTTTTTCTAGCTTTTGCAAAGAATATCTCGGCTTTCTATTTCGCTATCTTATAGTCGTTTATGTCTTATACGCACTCTTAAATGCTTACTTTGCGAACTTTTTGGCTACTTAATTTCGATTGAAATGAAAAACGTGAACAAAATCGCACACAAAAAAAATGCCAGCAACCAGAGTGATCTTACTTAATGTGTATGATAATCGAAAATGTCTGTCGTTCGTCGCGTGTCACACAAGAAAACCAAAATCATGTACACATGCAAATATGGCTGCGGTATTCAGTGTCTATGTTTGAGTGCGTGTACTTGTGTATTTGTGATGTGATAGCGCTGGTATCGGTAAAAATTTCCATTACCATTTCGCGCCATCTTCGCATACTTTATGGTCAAATAACTATTTAACAACGCAAAACCGCATCGTTATAAATGAAAACAAAATAATTCGGAATAAACCGATAAAATTATGCGGAAACATTTCAAAAACCAATTTATTATTTTATTATATTTCACATGTGAATGAAATCGAATGTACTTAAACGTTCAATTTAAGTATTTTGTGCGCCCTTAGAGTAACACACGAGACTCAACGTTTGACATCTGTCATAGAAATGTGTGCAGGATAGTTAGTTCTACATAAGGAAAATAGAAGTTATGTGAACATTCAACATTGTACGTTCAAAAATTGAAACGCAATTAAATCGCAAAAAAGGAAAAAGTAATTTTCAAACGAACAAATTTTTTTTGAAATTAGCCACAAAAATGGCTTTTCTTCGTACATCCACACTTTTTACTCTTCGACGAGTTCAAAGTGCTCCAACCGCTTTCTACCACAAAAATGTAAGTGAACAATTCCGTTTGTTGTGTGCAATCAAACATTTAACAAAAATAAATCGAAACTATTTTTAGGTTTTGGATCATTATGAAAACCCACGGAATGTTGGCTCAATGGATAAAGCGGATAAAAACGTTGGCACTGGTTTGGTTGGAGCTCCGGCTTGCGGTGATGTGATGAAATTGCAAATTAAAGTCGACGACGATGGTAAAATCATTGATGCCAAATTCAAAACATTCGGCTGCGGATCGGCCATTGCATCCAGTTCATTGGCAACCGAATGGGTGAAGGGAAAAACTCTTGACGAAGCTGGTGAATTGAAAAATTCCGATATTGCTAAGGAACTTTGCTTGCCACCCGTCAAATTGCATTGCTCAAGTACGTATCAAAACAATCGAAATAGAAATGATGATAGCTCCTATTTGTGAAACGTAGTTAAATATTGATTTATGAACGATGACTCATAGATAAAATATTTTTATTTCCATTTTTAGTGCTAGCCGAGGATGCAATTAAAGCTGCTCTTGCTGACTACAAAATCAAACAGAACAAAGCAGACAGCAAATAAAATAAACTGATTAAATGATATATATATACGTTTTATTTATGATTTTCAAAATTGAACCAACTAATCAATCACAGTCGTTCAAAGACGATCATACATCACACTCATCCCACTCTCTGTTTGCATGCACAACAACAATTTTGAAAATAAAACTATTTGCTTGTTAAACATCAGTTGACATAAAAAGTAAAAAATTTCCACGTGAGATTAATAAAAAAACCTCATTAGTAGAGGGTTAAAGCAAGTTGACTCGACTTTTCTTTTGCAAAAAACTTTTTTGTACATTTTTTTGAAAGTTCTTTATAAATATGCGAATGAAACCAAAGTTGACATGAAGAAGTATTTTTTTTGTATTCAAATCATTTAAAATAACTTTTATGAAGCAAATTATTTTTCTACTTGTTTTCACGCGCCAAACAATGCACTGTTATTCGGACTTCAAATAAATAAATCAAATAATTAAAAAATTGTCATCAATTTATTTTAAATTCTGAACAACATCCTTTGTTGCGCAAACTATTATCCATTAATAAGAATGTTATACTTTCTTTCAAGCGTTGCTGTTTTTCGAATTCTATCGCGTATCATCAAAATGGATAAAATACACAATAAAACGATAAATATGTAAATAAACAGTTGAAATCTTTATTTATAAATCGATTTGTTTGCTAAATGACTAATTGTTATAAATTGTTTGATAATTACACAAATTTGGTGGCGATAGCCAGAAGTTTTGTATAGTCAGCACCTTTTGAATGTGTTTTTTCTTTCATGATTGTTCGCAACACATTTGGAATTGGACAATGAATACGAGTTCCAAGTGGTGTTCCGTTGTCATCAATCAAAACAACATTATTCGTATCAAACCGTGGCATTTTTGGTTTTTGTTGTTGTTTACATCCGACGAGAATGCCTTTCTTCTTTTCACCTTTTATGGCCAATAATACCATGTCACCAGTAAATCCAACCATTTTCTTATTATAAACGTGAATGACACGAGGTGGCTTTCCCTCAGCCATCGCTTTTTTTCCAATTTCACAATTGTCCACCACTCTTAATCTTGCCATTTTCCGAATCTCATTGCATACAGCGGTGGTGTGAAATCCATTCGTTTGCACCGATGTTAACGTCTTCGGTATCATCCGATTCAATAACATTTTGATATCTAGAAATTCTGATCGTGTTTACAGAAAAAAAAAAGATTTTTAATTCATTTTCATTCACTTAAAGGAATTGAACTATGTTAAATTACTTACTTTTCCTGGTGCAAGTGATTTCGACCCGTGTATATACTTGGTTATGTTTCTATTTTGGATACTGTCAATTTTTTTATTGTGTGACTTCACAGCGATTGCAGCGCCACCGTTTTCAATTTCAGTGGAGCAACAAATGGAGACGGTTGAGATGATCATTGATGTTAAAAGTTCGAAACGCTTTAATAACGTCGCTTAATAGAAAACAGTGAATTTAAAAAATGGATATGAGGGAAAAAAAGACATCAGATCTATATTATGTATGAAATTCACTGTCGAGAAATAAATATGTTTGACTTTTCTAAATGGACTTCAAACGAGAGAGAAAAAAATGCATGACACATCAAAGAACGCACAGAGGCCAAGTAAAGATCTAACGCTTCAAAAGTAAACAAACAATAGATTTTCTCTGACAATGCATTTATTTTGAAAAATGCGTCGAAATGAGCAAAAAGGCTCGTTGCACGTTAATGACGTAAACGTTTAAAGACTTTATGACATATTATCACAAAGAATCATCATAATGAGGTGTATGACAACAGCAGAATTTCTGATGAAATTATTAAAATTGCTTCGACGCAACGATAAATAGGGCGACGAAGACGATGGTGATATGCAGAAGATGGAGAATATTTTATTCTCTTCAGTCAGGTTGATTGTTTGGCGAAATCAACGAAAGTGTGTCTGATGAAAATAAAAACACATGCACATACACAACAAATGATTATTACTGCAATTTTGTGCTTGTGGAGCGTAAGTGTGAGCTCCGTTAAACTCAAAAATGCATATTTTATAATAGGTGCTCACGATGTTTGCGCTTGAACAAGCAGTTAAGAAAAAAAAACTAAGTGCTATCAAAGCAAAGGTATTGTTATACGATGCCGTTATGCTCAACCTCCCGAACTAAGGTTGAATGCTGCACGCGAAAATTGCAAACGCAATCACCTTGAGGAAGAGAATTCATTTAACGCAAGAAACGAAAAAAAGATAAAGAGATTTATTAAAAAATAGAGAAAAATTGTAGTTTGCATATGAACACTTGAAATTCCACTAAAAAAATACACGATGGTGAAGTGATTAAATTGCTGATGTTGGACGATCGAAAAAAATCAGGTTCTCTTATTAAATTATGTAAAACGTGAGCTCACAAGAATTTGAATTTCTTTGAATTATTCAAAGAACTTTTGAATTTGACTGAAGTTCCTGCCGAAGCATGAAATCTTTCATTAAAATAAATCATCGGTCATATAATTTGCCCATTAAGTTAGATTATGAGTATTGTCCGGTTTTTTAATTTCTTTCACATATATCCAAAATGTATTCGAAAGCCGCAATTCATTCTTCACTACCAGAGAGTCAGTGGATAATATTGAATATTTTTTTTAATTAAAAATACAAATATTATTGTCCTCACTACGCTTGAATTGCAATTAAAAACAATACTGCGTATACACATTGAATGACGATGGCTATAACGAGCAGAAACCACAAAATGGGAAGAAGAAAAAAAGTGTTGCATTTTCTTTGTCTTTGTGGAAAATTATTACTTTTTTCAATGCATGTGATTCCTTTCCATTCCATTCCGTTTTATAGCAATATCTAAATGAAGTCTTGTGGCTTCATGCACGTATGAAATATGAGTCGAATTGTATGCTCTCGATGATTTTAACGCAATTAAAATAAGTGAATGGAAAATGACACAAATGCCTTGAACATAACCGTTAATTCGACGCAGAAGAAAAGAGTCATAATGAACTAATGTCGGCACACATCCTGTCTTTCACATCCATACAGCACACGAGATCACAACCGAGATGAAGCGATTCAAAAGACATCTCGTTCATATTTTAACGTTAATTACAGTCATTCCATCGCTGAATTATATGAAAATGATAACGAATGACACATTGCATTAGAAATGATGAGCTTCGCTTCATGGCGAAATGCGTTCCGTCTCCTTTGGCAAATTGAATGCCATAACTAAAGATAGTGATGTGAATGTAGGTCTTTCACACTTAGATAACGCACTCAGCGCAAATTAGAAAAAATGTAATTTCATGATTCAAGTGCTCGGTCTTAATTTTCTTAACATTTTCACAAGAAAATTCCACAATTCCACAGAGTACTAGTTCGATTCAGTATGATGAATTAAAGAATATTGTGTTTGATTTTAAGTTTGAATCACATTCTTGATTTTTCCAACATTACCCATTACAGGACTGAAGTTTATCGCACGAATAATAAAAAGTGTCGTGCATTCGATGAGAATTGTGTATTGAAAGATCGTGTATCGTTGTCATTGTCGCAGTCGTCATCGTTGTCATCATCACCATCGTTGAAGAAAGTAGAAAACGTAAGAGACACAGAAAAACAATATTGTGGAACGGGCTGGGCTGTGTACTGCGTGAAGTAGGGTGGTGCTAATGGCAATGAGAAAAATGAAAAAATGGAAGAAAATACAGAGGCGAATACTTTTTGTTGTTGTTGTTGTTGAATGTTTTCTCGAATGAGTACAGCCAAGTATCAGAGGTGCTTTAGCGGAAATAAATTATACGTTTTCCATCACACATTCGAATGTAAATAGAGACGAAAGCGAATGACTTTTGCACCTCACGATCTATTTGCACGGTATTTTTTTTGGTGAGAGTGCGAGATTTTCAATTGAAAATCTCTGTCGTTCATTTACTTTGTCATTTTTCTTAACGCTTTCAAATTTATTCATTGCATTGAAAAATCTCTAACGAAGTTTCCAATTAGTGGCAGTTGCTAAGATGAAAAACAAAATGGAAAAATTCACATCGAGAGACGCAAGAGAATTTATTCAAATTGAATTGAAAAGGATTCAAATTGCGAATGTCGCAGGAAGGTGACTTCATGCCGAACACTGCTGTGCTGCTCCACGATTGACAATTGCTAAATTATAATATTAATGAAATGATTTTATAATTTCATAATTCTAATGTAAATTGAATGGTGTGCACCGTACGCGGCACATAATTGTTGAAGCACCTTTTGCAAAACGACTTCACAATTACACAAAGATCTAAAAAGAAAAATATATTGACGCTGAATGAATGAGTCAAATGCAAATTATATTCACGCTCATTCTTTGATTTATTCAATTTTCCATTGAATTCGCAATTAAATTTAATGATGTTGTTAATCAATGTTCGTCTCCACAGAAAAATGCGAATTTTCAACGCTTTTACCATAAAATCAACCGACTCTCGATTATTATATGGTATACTTAACTTTGACATGGCTGGTTGATTAACGATTAATTCAATAAACGTTGAATTTCCATGAAATTCCAAAATGCGAAAATTCGCATTTCAAACGAATGACATGAATTGAAAAGGTGCTTTTATTGATCGAACAACAAGTTCAATTTCTAAACTCATTATTTGTCAAATGTCGTCTTAAATCAATGAAAAATATCGAATTACCGTTTCACAAAAAAAAACGTTGATCTTTGAAATACGATTAAATGTTCTAACAAAACTGCAATTATTTAATGCGAGAAAATTACGTTGCGATAAAATCCATCGTCGAACTTGACATCATTCATCAAAGAGCTTCTCATGTAATGAATACGCTGCGTATATAAATTTACAAAATAGACAAACTAATCGAGCAACAATCGCTCTTTGATTTGAATAACAACCAAAGACAAATCCAAAACCAATGACGAAATGTGTACTACACACACTTTCAAGCTCCTTCTCTCCCTTTCGCTCGTTCGCTCTACAGAGAGGCTAACATTTTTTTATTCACACGTTCACTCCAGATCAATTCATAATTAGGATCAAATTTCACGTCTTTTTCTTTTATCAATACACCATCCTTTCGTCATCTCAACTTCATTCAATAAATAATTCGACTCATTCCTTTCGAAAACCTAATACTTCTTTTTTTTTACCTTCGGCAACCACAAAATTGAGGACGCACACAAAGTGTGAACGAATAACAAAAAGAATTGAGTTAATTGTCTAAATCAAATCTCATCGTCACTTTTATTTAAACAAATGCCCAACTACTGCTCTCGTTTAAATTCTGTACAACTTCTATATTTTGGCGCTTTTCAACATGGTTGGTTTTGTTTGAGTTTCAGTTTTCTTTTCTTCGCTTTAATCGCAGATAGGAGAATCATTAAACAAATTGGATTGAATGAAACCACACAGCCTTTTGTGTGGGAGCCTTTTTTTGTTGCGCCTTAAAACCAATGACGAAATGTTTTGATTGATATATCAAAACATCCTTTGTTACCTGTGAAAACAGTGAAAAGGATATCTGTTGTTCGGAGTTCTTTTTCTCTAAATTTCTATATACGTGTGCATAAGATCAGAACTCTTGAAAACGAACAAAAATATTATTCTTTTTTTCAATGAGAATAAAAATTAATTGTAAATGTTATTCTCGTTCAGTTCAACAATGAACTACACGATTTACGGGTGTGATTTCTGTTGTCTTTGCAAGGATTACATTTACAGAATTGACTAAATATTGTTTTTTTTTTATATATAATTAATCTTTTTTACCTTTTACATGTAATGATCCAATTGAATCTATAATAATGAAACGAGCTCAGAAGAAGTTGAATCTTGAAAAAAGTTCAATAGTTCTGAAATTAATGATAGTTTTATCAAATAAATGAATACTTCCATTAATAGATTTAAATAAAAACGCCCAAAACATTGAAAGTCTTTGAATTGTCTGACATTATTTTCTTCTTGGACTAAAAATCCCCTGAACAACATTTCAATAAATATATCATTTGATTATTTTAAACTAAGTATTTTGCACATTTTGAATATTTTAAGAATTAAAATCTAAAATAACAAGCTCTCACAGGGATAGAATTCCCAAATTGAATCGTTTCTTTTCAAATAAAATTGTAATAAATGAACAACAGTCTATCATTTGATAAGTTTCATTCATATTTATTCTGCGAATTCGTTGATCATTTGGTTTTGTATTAGTTTGAATAAAAACCACATTATTTGTTATACAAAATGCCACTTTCATTTTCCAATTTTTTTTTCTAAGAATTTGAATAAGGTGAATTGTTTGCAATTCTCTTGCTTTCACTTGGCTCAACATAGATGGTGATGTTTCAGTAGCTGAAGTGCCGTCGGGACATTGCAAAAATCACATATCATCGTCACCTCAAAATGAAATGTTATAAAAGAGTTTTATTTTTATACTAAACAATCGTATTTTATTTCAAATAAGGAAAAATGCCAACAATAAGAAAATCTACCTGAAAATGTGCATTAAGGAAATGAACTAGACGAAATCCATAAATGGTAGCTCACAAAATATGAACAAAAATTATTGTTGAGGATTGTAGTAGAAAATTGATACAATTTCTTCAACAAAGCGAAGAAAGACTACATCAAATGCAGAAATGGGCGTCGAAAATTGCATTATTCGTGTGTTTTTGACGTCATCGTGTAATGTTTTCATTGCCTCTAGTTTCTAAGTATTGTTTGTTTTCTAATAAGTAGTTATGCACTTATGTTATTGGGCACTTTCTTTGTGGTGTCTTTCACGAGGTATCACTTTTTGGTTTGTTTAGTTAGAAGTGCGGAAATTCAAGACAGCAAGAAGATGTATGTGTTTATGAAAAATGATTCAATATTTGTTTCTTTTGGCTTCCAGTTTTTATCTTCGTGAATTCAAAAACCAATACGGTTGCTTTTTCGTCTTTCATTTCTTTGCGTCGACAAAATGATGTAATTGTATCAACTTATTTTTGATTCGTACGCATTCAATCATTCATAATCTTGATGAGTAATTTTCGTTTATTTCCCTGCTGTTGTGTCACATACGAATATTTCGACGCCCTCTTGAATATCGTTTAATAAACAAAATATCCAATCAACAGATTAGATGACAAAATTTGAATTTAAATGCCATTTACAATGAAAAAATCATAAAAATTGGGGGAATCTGCATAAAAATGGTGAATCCCCGAAATACACAACAATTATATGAAAATTGATGATGATAAATAAATTGGGGATTGAATATTGTGAGGATAAGTTTGGAAATATGTATCGACACGAACAAATCAACTCGTTAGCAGCTTGAAAATCGTTCAACAACAAAAAACTACGCTACCAAATGTAATTTTTCGATTTATTTTCAATTCGAATGTTCAATTTATTAATAATAAAAACGACGATGAAGATGAAGAACACTTGATAAACAAACCGAATCGAAACGAATTTTAAATACTTGAAGATTTTAAGGACAGAATGTGTCAATGCAAGCATAAAATAAGATTTTTGATTTGTTCATCTGTTCATACAAACTGATCTCATGGTGTACGTCTTCGTTTTCAAAACAACTCGTTTATTGTAACCGCAGAGCTTTATACGTTATGTTGAATTCAAACCGATAACTTGTTTTCCATATGCATGCATCTGCCTTCAAAGTTTTATTTTGCGCTTTGTTTTAGCGCAACGTATTTCTTGCCAAATTACAGTCGTTACTGCATCCAACCCTCAAGCGATGGCGCTGTGCAAATTTGCAGGCTTTTTTAAATTTTACTCATCGTTGAAAGTGTACATGAATTCTATTTTTTATGTCGCGCTAATTGGAGCTCAAGGCAATTTGATTTGGAGATAATTGTTATTAAATTTCTATCTCGTTGAAAATTGTTCTTTTTTTTTCATAACATTTATGTGCAGAAATACTTGATCCTAAGAGGTTCATTGTTTAAATTTTTTAAGGGGAAAACTGCTCATTTTTCAATTCAAAATATGAAACAAAATAAAAGAATGTTTATTGTGTAATCAATGTGTAATAGCCTTACAAAAAAAATAGAAAAATAACAAAACAACAAAATTGGATAAAATGTGTGTTGACACTTTGACAAATTTGACAATGTAATACATATACACAAGAAAATAGAACCTTTAACATCTGTTCGAATCACTATGTTCAAAAATAAATATTAACAAAAACATGTTTGATATCTGATGATGTGTTATTTTTTTTGTCTTCATTGATAGAAATCTAAGAATCGACCGATATATTTATATAAACATGAAATTTTACACGCACTCATAAAATCATAAATAAAATAGAGGACTAACGTTTGCCGGTTTTGATTGTTGTGTTGAATAATCGCAAGTTGTAATATTAAATGAATGAATGATGAACGAACGATAAAAGAGATTTGGTGCTACTTTTTAATTGGACGACATCATAATTTGTACAGATGGCTTTTCTACACAGTAATGTGACATTATTAATGTTTGAAATCGAAAACTTTTAAAAATGACGAATCGAAAAATATTCTTCGAAAGTTTCTAACGATCGATTTGAAACCATCACTTTTCATTAAAAATTCATAATAATTAAACTGAAATGTGTCAATTTTTTTGGTATTAACAGAAGAGGAAATAGATAAAGGCTTTTCAAGAGTGTTTTAATTTGAGCCCTTGTAAAAGTCTGTATATCGTACGAAAACGATAATCACATTAAGCGGATAATGGAATCAGTCAGAGAAATTAAAAGTCATTGATAAAGTTTTTTAACGTGATGGCAACTTTGCAAATTGAGAGGATAATGTTTGAGAAGTAATTTTCCTTCCACATCTACATTTTAATCGCTTTTCCGCCGTTAAAATATTACCGATGATGTTGACGATGCGATTGCAAATGAAGGAGAATGAATGGCAGCACGAAAAAAAGTTTACGCAAAAATCAGCTATATTCATTTCAGCACGATAATGACAATATTCAACCCATTCCATTTTGCAATTTTACGAAGACGATGTGAAAAAACGACCTTAAATCTATGACGCAAATACGGAAAAATGGATGAAAAATCTTTTTTTCTTTCATTCTAATGGAATAAATCACATCATACAAATAATCGTTGTACATTATGGTGTAATTACAAATATGGCTGCCGAAGCCCTCATACACTTATTCATTTATGAATGCATAATTTTCGTTCGCTCCTCTAGATCGAGAGCATGTATTTTTTTTTCTCTATCGAACGAGAGCAAAAAAATGGTTTCCGCCTTTTTCTCGAGCGAGATATAGTAATGCGCGTCAATAGCGCTCATACTGATGATTATTATGACTATTCCGTATGAATTCTTTCTTCTTTTCCGTCTATTTTTCTCTTTGACTGGTTTCGATGTGCCTTCCTTCTCTCTGTATACGTGCAACGTACATCATTACGGCTTCCACACATACACACACACTCACATTCAAACTCGCATTCATCAAACAGCAAAATCTTATTCAGTCAAAACTCATATATCGCAGCGTTCTGTTGTCGAAGTGTTCAACATCTCACTCCTGCCAACGTGCATCAATGTGATGTGAAGCACATCTCACTCTTGCCACAATGGCACATTTTCGATGTCATGCATTTGCGTTTTGCGTAATATTTAAAAATTATGAAAATATTCTCTCCGTCTCCGTTCGTTCTGTTGTTTCGCCCCGTTTCATTCATTCCGAAAGAGAGGGAGTGAGCATATATAAAAATGGATAAAAGAAATACAGAAAAAAAAACGTCGAGCAGATTGAATAGCACGATGAATTATAATAGCGTGGCACTGCACAAGTCTGTAAACAACGTCACACAGGAGTTGCCGTCACTTCATTATGCTCGGTAATTTGGTACTACCAACCCTCAATACGTTGGTTGAAGAAACCATCGACTACATGCACACCAAACACAATCATACCCAATTGCTCAACGAACAGTCGCTCATGATTTGTGATTTTTGGGGTCGGATTTTTTAAGCATGTACTGTATATAAATAGCACAATGGGCATGGTGAGCAGCCGCAACATTTAAAGATCGACTCCATTCGAATAACCGCCATAATTTTTTTTTCGTTTCTTTTTTTCCGGTGCCATTGCAAAACCTCACGAATCAAATACTGCGAATAATGGAATCAACCGTACAATGCGCAAATACGAATGATTTGTTGTCGCTTCTGCTTTGGTTCTCCGGTTCGTTTTCAAAAGGATAAGAGAGAAGAAGAAATGAATGGTCCAACATTTTAAAGCGATAGCGAACCATTGAATTGAATTAGAGCCATCATGCGCTTTGCGTAATCACACAAGGTATTTTATGCATGAAAACACTGATATCTACGTATAACACTGTTCAATACATTTTGTATTTATATTTAAAATTTATTTTTGTTTTATTTACAAATATTAATTCATTTTAAATTTATTTATAAAAATGTCATATACTTTTGACCAAATCCAAATAAAAAAGAATTGAGATAAAAAACACTTAAAATTTTTAAGTCAGTAAGCATGTATTACACTCAATCACATCTCTTTTGTGGTAGGCTAAAAAGCTTGACAAAGAGCGAAACTAAAAAAAAGTCTTATTCTTCGAAGAGTTCTAGTATTCATTGTAAAAAATCAGACAAAATTCGATAGTTTTGGTATTTTCTGCTACCACAAATGAAGTCTTTGTACCTTTTTTTCTAAAATGTAATTTTCTTATCACACAGCTCTGAGCTTCTTTCTACCACTTTGTGAAAAGCATTAGGCAATATTCCAAACGACTAACATTCTTAACCATATTCGAGCCAAATCGTTACGACCATTGATAAAATAACCAATCGTAAGATTTCTCAATTTGTGCAAAGTGCGAAAAGCATTATTGAGAATCAATCATCAGAGATGTGTGAATCAAATGTGCTGAAAAGCACCATTTTACAAATGCAATCAATTTCAAATGTCTATTTTCCATGTCAATGACTACTGTTCCTGTATTTTTTTCTGTATAGAGACTCTGTATTTTCTCTATTTCACTCTCTTTCTTGAAAATGGCTATGTAAAGATTACTTGCAACGTAAATGACGATGGTACAGTCAAACCTTTCTCAAAAGATCAATGAATATGTCAATTTAAATGTTCGCCTACGAATGTATCTCATAGAGATTGTTGATTTATCGTATGATTCTTCTAGTTCTAATTAGTATGATGGTAATTGTTTCGTAAAGTTTTACTTTAACCAAAACGATATGTAGTTGTACCCAAAGTTGTACACAATTGATTTCATCACCTTGAAACAAATTGCAATGCTTTCGAGAGAATAATATGCCATTTTACACTTAAGTTTCCCATTTTTTCCTCCTGATGCGTCGTTTTGCAAAGTGATGTTGATTCAACTACCGGAATAGCAATTTTTGCCTTTGGATAAATACAATGTGTGTCGAGTGGTTCGGAAAACGGTTCGTGTATATGGTGTGAAGTGATATAACACCAATAGAAGTGATTCTTCACTTCCGAGAAATATTCCAAAGATGTTCCATGGCCCCAAAGCAAAACAGTTGGTTTAACACATCATTTCAACACATCGGGAACTATATCAATAATTCTTAGTGAATGTCTTACATTAAATGAAATCGATTTTCAATTTGAGTGTGCTTTGATGTCTTTTCTCATGCGATGACACCAAAACAAAGCAACAAAATAGCGACAAAAGAAGAGCAAATACTTGTTGCCATCAACAGACAAATACAAACCTATTTCATATTTTGATTTATTATTTCATTTCATCCAATTCAATTTATTTGCTCAAGATTCTGAGGCTCTTAATCCAAATGGAATTACCGCATTCACAGCAACGTTCTGTAAATGGATGTTCCATTTTCACCACAAAGCTGTCAATCGAACGTAGATTTCGCATGAGTGATTTGCACTTAACCAGTTTTCATATTCTTTTTCCTTTATTATATCTTGAGAAATGATATAACAGCTAGTTCATTATGTGACGAAAGGGAATTTTCGGAAAATGTCGATGTTTATTTTGTACCACGTATGAATAATCCGGCGTTATTGAAAATGATTTATTCAGATCTTTTGATACATAACATTGACAAAGGATAAGTTCCTAATTACATTTAAATGAAGGTTTCAATGCAAAATTGCTGAATCAATTCAATGAGAACCAAATTTTCTATCATACGAAAATTGCTGATTTAAATAAAAATTAATATCAACTCATCTTTTCATATAAATTCTTTTTATTCAAATTGATTCATATCGGACAAGTATGGTTTAAAAATTATCATTTTAATAAAAATGTCCATTTTCCATATTTATGCTCATGTCCATTCTCATCTGCATTTTGTGTTCATAAAAAGTGTCCTTTCTCCTTCAAACACTAGCGTTGCTTTAATCGTTATAAAAAAAACCGAGTATGCAGTATACCATTGCAAATGAGGAAAAATTGAATATCTATTGAAATGTAAAACAAATAAATTGCTGATTTGAATTTCAATTCTAGTGAAAATTTATAACGAACGAATATGAAAATTCAATAAGAATGAGCGACAAAACATGAATAAGATTTCGCCTCCTTCATATTCCATTTATCTCCAAATGTCTTTTGCAACATACAAAAATTGCATTAAAATAATTCTCATATTTTTTTCACTCACAAAGAAGCCAAAATCAGGTCGGAACGAGCCAAACAAAAAATGAATCAATTCACATAATAACGATGGAATTAAATTTTCAACGACAATGTCGTTGAGTGACAAACAAGAAATTGATCGAAAAAATGGTAAAACGGTCCGTTTATCAAGTGAAAAATATGGAAAAAGATTTTCTGGATAATAATCACCATTCAAAATGACGTAAATGCAAAGTAATTTCATTCTTTTTTTTTCTTTAACTCATTGGACTCTTCAGTTTGATCGTTAATCCAAATGACGGTAGATGTGAAGTGCTGCGGCACAATTTATTTCGTTCCATTTATTCGCCGTTTTTTTCTTATTTGTGTCAAATTATTATTGCCACAACCCACATTTAAAACCTCTTTCCCCCCCTTTTTCAAATGACATTATGCCGAAAATGCAAATTTTTGCGGTAAGTTAAGCAGTTATAATGACAAACCGTTTAAATCATTTCTTGCTTCATTTGATCGACTGAAGTGGTTTTGGTTTTAATCATTAACATTTTGGAAGCACAGAACGATTTATTATGAAAAAAGATCTGCAAAACGGATGCCTGTTATATCAACGGATTTAGAAAATTGATTTTAAATTATTTTTGCATATTCAATCTACCATTCGTTATCTCTTACGTTAGATTAGATATGCAACAAAACGTATGCAAGACACGTTTTGCTCAGATTGCTATTAATTGGGAGAGTTCTTTTACTTTGAAATTTAAACATAAAACTCCTTTGACAAAAATTTCGTTCGGAAAATGAACTTGAAAATTTTTGAAATACCTAGATAGATTTGTTTTTAAAAAAATGTGAAAAAAATCAACCAAAATCCTTCATCTTCTGTTAATGATCTACGAAAAGTTAAATGTATTTACGTATGCAGTTTTAATGAAAATGCAAGGTGTAATTCATTATTCGGTGCAGCATGCGATTTTAATGAATAACCTCATTTTTCTCGTATACAATTTGAATTTGTTTATCCAACTGAAAGCAATTTAATCCGTATCAAAGGATTTTGCATTTTGGATTTGTAATTCAATGTACAAACATTCAATGACACATTCAGACTTACTTTGAGAAAGCATTTTAATAATTTAAACATTAACCAAAGGTGATCGCTTTTCATTTACAGTAAAACCATTTTAAAACAGTCGAATTTCATTAGAATGTATTTCCACAAAAAAGTGCGCTTTTAAAATGAAAAAAATACTATCAAAGTTTGTATCAACATGAATCATATTCGATCAATTTCGAGTTCACTGTGGCATTTCTTTATTTTTTTACATAACGAAGTAGTTCCTTCTCTTCTTATCCTGGTTTCTTTGCATCAAGCTTTTCACGTTCCAATTGCACAAACAAAACATCATCAAGCGAGATTGCAAAAAGCATAAAATGCTTTGATCTGTGAGTCCTGTCAATTGAGAACCTTTGACAAACGAAAACAACCAAAAGAGAAAAAAGAAATATATAATGAAAAGAACATTAAAATAAAATGAATGAGAAAATTTACCCAGGGATTTATATTTAAATTAAAAATGGAAAATTATTTCTTTGATGATGAATAGAGAGAGAATTTTCTGATTTTGATTGTCGGGCGTTGTTGATGATTTGGCTGATGGTTTGACATCGTTTTGATGCATCCAATTGCATTCAAATAAACGTGAGTGGGTGTGTTGATTAAACGTTGCAATGTAAATTGTCTGCTTTTCTGCTGGTAAAAAGAAATTTTTTAATGCGTTGATGTAAAAACCATTTCTTTTACAATTTTCAAAGGAGCGAGAATGAG
Source organism: Contarinia nasturtii (assembly GCF_009176525.2). NCBI lineage: Eukaryota > Metazoa > Arthropoda > Insecta > Diptera > Cecidomyiidae > Contarinia > Contarinia nasturtii. The sequence goes on along the minus strand of NW_022198275.1, from coordinate 3,401,351 downwards.
ATCAAAGAGTAACGGAAATGTTGATTTTAAATGGAAAACCATTAGCGTTTTCGCTAGGAAATGATTATTATGTGCATATTTTCTATGGACAACGTTTCAGCGGAGAGCGAGAAAACGAAGAAATAAATCATTTTTCATTTCATTTCATTTGGGGCTGTAGTGTCTAACCAAAGCATTGTAATAGTAGATTACTTTGCACTGATTTAGCATTGATTTAAAAAAATCGTTGTTACATAGATGTTGATCGTTATATCTTATGGGAAACATATTCATAAACAAAAACTAACCAGAGAATTTTCATATTCAATGATGCTCTTAATTTAACTTAATTTTGAGGAACTTCGATACAGAAATCTACGCAAAAAAACTACCAAAAATCAATCTGAACTGCAGATTCTTCCACAAATTCAGAGAAATCAATTCATTCCTATTTGTATAATATCATTTTCTGTCAAAAAAAAAACGAAGTCACTCTCGAAAGTTATCATCTATAGCAATTAAATTGGAAAATGATATTTGTTTCACTTTATACGATGTTTTCTAGGGGGCCGACACGTGGAATAGGATTAGACTTTTAGTGTAAAGATTCGAGAAATTGCAATGAAATAGCAACGTCTGTGAATGGATTCGCGTGGAATAGCGAAACAGTGCATGGAAATTATTTCACTTCAAATCCATTTGACATTTATTTGGACGTTTATTGATGGATTAGTGGAATAGTGCGGAATAGCAGAATTAGCATTTTTGACGGAAACAGTGCATGGAATAGGAAAAACAGTTTCGATTTGACATTTGTGTTTTTGTATTAGTGGAATAGCTGGATTAGTAATTTATATAGTGGATTCAGAATTTATTCTTTGGTATCTCCCCCCTAGGATGTTTTCAAAGGTGTTCCATCACACTATAAATCTCGAATATTGATGGCAATAGAATATCAAAACGGAAAATACCGAGGAAAAAAGGAAAGTCTTTCGTTTTAATGAGTATCACGAAATAAGAGTGGTGGAAACATCACGAATTTGGCAAAAAGCCAAACAACGACAAATACACGCAGTATATATCAATGTGTTGACTGTCGTGCTTGTTTGTGCTGTTGTGTGTTACATTGAGCCTGATTGTTCCGGATGTGCTTGACATCATTATTCTATCACAACATTATGATATGATTTGTTCAAATTCGATTTGTTTGGTAAATTTAATAAACGTTCGTGCTGCAGATTTGGAACTGCTGTTGCCTCACCTCCAGATAATCCAATAATATTGTTCAACGTTCCATTTTTCTTGTCATTCTTTTTTCTTGGATTTGCTTCGAAACAAGGTTATATCTTTATGATTAATATCATTTGTGTTTTTCCTCGTTTTTTTCGCCTTCCCTTCCAATTATTCGCATTCGTATGCTTAATTCGAATGCCATAGAAACGGGGAGGACCTGGATTTCAGTAGAATTATTGTGAATTCAGCACAAAAAAATCGTTTCATTTTTTGTCGCACAAAGTTTTCACACAGAAGCAAATCGAGAGCCGAGAAATCTCTTAGTTCATTAGAAAATCAACATCATTTGCAAATTTATAAAATGTCATTTGCTCCCTTTTCTACCTTGATTTTCATTTGTTATTCAAATTAGATAAAACTTTCAATTCATCACGTTTTTACGTTGCGTTGGGTTTACGATATTCTCAAAACCGGAAATTCTACCGTTTTTGTTGAGCGCATAGCCGCAAATTTAAAAGTATAAATAAAATGTGATTTCGAATAGAATCATTTCTCAAAGGTGAACATTGCAAATGATAAAACTCGTAACTTTTTTTTTTCATTTTCAATGTCCAAGCAGTCCGAAGTTGATTTCGTAGAAGTACATTTCATGACCACAATAAAATGCGATGGAATTGAAATCAGCGTGGGAAATGTCATCGGCGACAATTTGAATATGAATCGAATTCATTTGGTGTTGAAAAAGAAATCGTAAATAGTTTATTGCTATCGAAGACTCACACTGATTGAATGTTCAGTGTTCACACAAATGATTCGACACAAAACGATGTAAAACATTGATGAATAATTTCCAAAGAATTCAAATCACCATAAATTGATTTCCAGATACTTGCATTCACTCCTACTGATTCTTTATTAATCAACAATTAGATGACTCAAATCATCTGACTAAAGAGCAATTTAAATCGTTTCGTTTGTGACTGTGTGAGGAAATTGCGTTCAATTCACTTCTCATTTTCAGTTCATTAAACGCATCAAGTTACTTCAAGTGCTTAAATGTGATATTTACGAATTATCAATATTCATTTCATATAATTACAACATACACACACTCTCTCTTTCTCTTCGTTTCAATAGAGAATGAAAGGATATTCCATAGTGGATGGTTATTTTTGTGTTTGAATACAGATGACGTGTTAAATCAAAACAAAGCGATCGCTCTTTTTCACTTCTGTTGTGCGCAGTTCAAAATGTTCAATCGTTCACATGACAGCTACCATTGAATTTTGAAGTCATTTACCAAAACGAGCATATCCTCCATTCAGCATTCACTCAATTTACCAATCACATTGAAACTCATTATTCTCGCCTTTTTATCCACCATTTCTCATTCTATCTGCATATCATTTACACAATCCCGAAAAAAAATGACAATTAAACAAGACAAATCGTGAATTTAACGTATCGCTCCGAGAACGTTTTCATCATCAGCAAACAACAAAAAACAATATATCATGATCAATTGTACGAATAGATATTGGATAATTTCCGCTCTCCATTCGGCTATTGAATTCGTAGTTTCACTAGCAAAGTGTCAAAATTGTTTGAAAACCATTCGAAAATTGCTTTGAATTTGTTTTTAAATGCATGCTTTTTTCCAAAGAAATGGGTTCTCGTTCATCGAACAATTTATGAACAAAAGTTTGGACGTACAGCGTGTGAAAACAATAGAGTACATATGAAAAACTTTTCAACTTGTCAAGAGACCTAACCAATCCAGTAGATTATTATGCGGATAACAAAAAACAGAAAAACCTGTCAACCATCCATGGAAATATGCTCGAAAACGAAACCGAAGCCAGACACCACGAAAATGAGATTAGTTATTTCATTAGAAGTTTTGATTTTCCGAGCATAGTGTCGATTCATTTTGCTACAAGTAGGCATCGGTTACTGAATCGCTTATTGAATTAGCGATAGAATGACACAAAACTGCACGATGTAAAACTCAAATAATGCAAGTAACAATATGAATAACAAGCAACAAATTGTTTGCCACCCAATTTTTTTATTTATTCGCATCGTATGCAGACGATGTGACAGAGAAAATTGGATCTAAACTCGTGCATGGCATGTGTCATATGTAGAATGCGGAAAAGATAAGTGGTATCATTTTGCGATAAACTTGTTTCAAAGACTAATATCATTTTCTACTTCGACACATTATTAGATAAATTCCGTTTTTCGGTGATACATTTAACCGATGAATATCTATCGATATTCGACAACAAACGTGATGAAAAGGCTAAAATCAAGCATCAGCAAGTGTGCTCAAAACTATTATGGATTTATGTTTTAACAGTGGATGCTACGATTTTTATTTAAAAAAAAACGAGTTGCCTATCGAAAAAGTGTGAATTTGGTGGTTTTTTTCTCTGAACACTATTAGATGCAACAATTCAGAGTCTGCGTCAATTAATATATGTGGGCTAGTATGGTTTTTGTTTTCTAAGAACACTCAAAAATTCGAAAAAGATTTCATATTTTTTTTATTTTTCAAACGAAAAAATGTTTCATTATCGTCAAAATATAATCTATCTGTCTCTCTGTCTCTTTTTGAGAAAAAAAGTCGTTGACAAGCCATTTGCAACAGTTCACAATAATCCATCGATGATAAATTAAAACAGTTAGATTGTTTGACACTAACATAATGAAAAGTCAACGAGTGTATAATCGAACGTACACATCATTCGTCGTATATTCGATTTGCCTGCGGCGATAATTTAAGGGTGTTTCGACTTTTGCTGCAAAAAAAATGGAAATAATTTGAATACGAGTGTCGATCAAGAGGAAACAGTTTTTTTTGTATGTATGTGCCTTAATGTGTGTACGTTAAATGCGTCATTTCTTGTTGCCCTCCATTTGTCATATTCAATAATATTGTGACTTTTGTATGGACAAAAATAGGCGTGCGATGTGTCGCACGTATGTGTCAGTAATTGGTTGAAAAACGATTCCATAATGGGCTTCATAATTAAGTTGTTACTAAAGTGCTGTAACATGATGGTAAAAATCGACGACAATATTTCATTTTTCCCAACATCATCGTTTTGTCACTGGTATTTCAAACATTAACTACGATAGAAAAGTAACACGCTGCACTAGATTGTATAATTGACATAACAACAGCGAATGAAATGCGCCAAAAGAGGGCAAACTATTTATATCTTGAAATTTGCCTTGTTTATTTTTTATCTTTCTCTCTCTGTCTCTTTACAATTCTGCTTATTTTTACTCTTCGTCCACGCATTCAGCACGTACCAACACAATAGCCGATCCTTTATCGGATTGGGAAATCATTCATCGCAATTACACAATTTCAATGTGCAAGAGTACGATGCGTCTCACCACCATCATCGTTATTATGCTGATAATCGCGCTCTTTACGGTACGTGACAATTCACTGAAAAGTCTTAATTTTCCATTCGAACATCACTTTTTCCACATTCATGCTTGATAGTTCTTTTTTATTGTTTCATTTTTGTTGCGGATGACTTTTTTCCCTTCAATTATTTATTATTAACTCGCCGAGATGTTGGCACAATGCTTTTCCAAGTGGACTGAAATTGTAAATGGGATTATTATTTCAAGTACTGTCCAGCGTGAATTTGTCATTTAATTCGTGAGTTTATGACATTGAAATATGTTTTATTGTTGATTTGAATCGAGATCCAATTTCTTTGGTTTCTCTTTGTATTAAAGCGATTTAAATACGATATTTTACCACTTACATGTTCCTAACGCCATCTCTACGCGAGAAACGTTTACATATTCTTCGGTCGGGATACAACTATTTTCCACTCGCTCATCTAACAAGCTTTCGTGTTTTGCTTTATAACTCGTGGCAGAGCTGAACACGAGAAGGAGGTATTCGAAGAATTTTGGTATTTCATTTAATTCCGTATGGATGAATTTGATTATTTTAAGATAGAAGCATAGATCTTGAGAAAAAATTGGTTTGAATTATAATGAATTATGGTCTATTTGCTGTGACATTCGACAAACTAAAATGATTTTGTTAAAATTAAGAGAAAATTCCATGCGGGTGAAATTGTTTAATTTAATTTGAAAACAAAAGAGTATTAGCTCCATTGAAAAAGCTTCATCTGTTTGTATTCCATTTATAAATTAGTTACGCTGAAGAAGTGAATTTTATCGAAGATTTTAAAATAAAACACAATTTGTTTTAAGTATATTGACTTTGCCAATTTAATTTCAAAAAATTCTATTCGAACAAATAACATTAATTGAAACAATGGTTCGGATGCATTTCGACAATGTGTCAGCGAGTACATTCAAACTAAGCAAAAATATAAAGTGTCGCAAGGTAGAGAGTGGAATGAGAGATGTGACAAAAATTAGAACAAATACTATAGTGTTATTTGAAAAAACGTTCGACTGATTTAAATAACGGTGATCTGATCGGAGCGTCCATCGTGTTCATTGACACACTGCAGTTTAAGTACATATAGATGCTCTCGTAAGCATCAAGTAAAAAAATTGTGTTTTATTTTAAAATCTTTGACATTTGATGGACTTTGCGGATAAAGAGGTTTTTTATTCTATCTTCGAAACGAAAAAATAATCATCGTTCCTACCAACGTAGAAAGAAGAAAACAACGAAACATTTTTACGACAAATTTAATTCTTGTTTTTTATTTTACAAATATTTTTCTTGATTTTTTTTTTATTATTTTGGGCATACTACAATTTGTACTTGAGGAGAGACAAATATTTCTTACAGAGAAATTTTTTTTGACACATATTTCATCCTATGTATAAGAGAAAAAAATGAAAGGCAACTATGACTATGACATGAAACCAATAAAAAGAGTATTTTGCCAGAAATATATGTATTTTATGGAAAACGACTTTCTCTTTATTTCTCGGAAGGATTTTTTCAATAGAAAAAATCTAATTGAATAAAGTTACGATTTTGCGCAAAAAACGAAGGTAACTTAACATAAATACGTAAAATTGAAAAGGTGAAAATTGCGATTTTTCCTAGTTTTATTTTGTGAACCGGGTTGCTTTTCTACAAAAAAATCTGCCTCTCGCATACGATCGATATCATTTTCATGGAATTACTTGAAGTTCACTTCTATTTCAAAAAGGACGAAACACAGCTCAAGATTTCAAATTAAATTTCAGCATTTTATTTATATTTTATGCTTGGAAAATGTTTGAAGGATTTCAAATGGTAATTATATATTGTTTGGGGTTGTTAGTCTTTAAGATTTATACCTTATCCTAAGAAGAGGTGCTACGTAAAAATCATCAAAGAAAGTATAAAATAAGTATTAAATTATATCTTTGTAAGCACAATTCAAATTATACATTCAGTTGGATTCTAAAAATTTTCATTCCGTTTGTGTACTGTTTTTGAAGATTTGTTTCACGTTTTTCTCATTCATTTCGATTTTTCTTCCTGCAAAGATGAAAGGATTTCGCTTCTTATTAAATATTCCATTAAACAATTTTTCTTCGGTAAAAAAACTCATGGTGCAATTGTTGTTCATTTGCGAGCAGGTAAATTGATACAAAACAAAGAGAAAAATCTGCAAACATTTATCCTTAAAGACTTGTATATTCTCACTCCATGCCATTCAAATCGAATCAAAGCAAAATCATAAAATGTAAATGGTTTTCAATTCGAAAAAAAAAATATAAATCAAAAAGGCGGAAACATTTACATCGTCTTTGGAGTCTCTGTAAATCCTTTGATTTCCCATTTAAATCCATAAAAATCTACTCGCTCATGGCATTGTTTGGCGATATTTAATTCCGTAATCGTCGTAAAAGTCGATTGAACAGTACTTTTGCAGAATGCGATTATCTCATCTTCATTATAAACTGATAGAAAAAGACATTAACCATTCACATATGGCATTCTCTTTATCATATATACGTCGTATCGTCAAGGAGAATTCTGTCAAAAAATCGAAGAATGTAAATAAATAAAAGATTTAATTTATTGGAAAATATGTACAGTTAAAGGCCATTTTGCTGGGAGTTTTTGATTCGATTCGACGATTCATTTTGTTAAAATGTCACATTTTCCATGCGAAAAACGATGAACGACGAACAAAAAGCAACATCCTAACGATGCTGATGCTCGCTCAAGCCAAAACCTAATTCAATAATAGCAACAAAAGACCGAACCGAACATAATTTCATAGCTCGATGTATTTGAAACATGCAACCGACCAACACTTGTACACACAAGGAGACACACACACACACACACACATGATACCGAACATCGTTTCAATAAATTGAGAATTGTGTTGTGCTTTGCTTTGCTTTGGTTATCACTCAATTCGGTGCTCTGTCTCTCTCCACTTTATCCATCACATATCGGTTAGATGATGGAACATTTACTCGTGCATTATTTGCAATAATACGAGCAATTCACTCGAGCAATCACTTCACAGCGTCTTGCACAAAACTATAACTTAGTAAGTGGAAAATGTCCTTTGCACACAGAGCACAAACGAGACACACATCTCCCAAACTTCAAGCATATCTATTCGCATTGAAGACACACACACAATTCTCTTGCTATTCTCAAATCCATTGCGGTAACACATACGAAAATTCTTTGTCAGATTTTATGTTGTCTCTGAAACCATACGCAAAATTTATTGAATCATAAAATCATTATTGTGTTATTAAACAATCGTTTGAAATTTCATATGGCCATTGCTTGGCGATGGTGACGTGTGTGTGCGCGTGCTTTCATTCTCGTTGTTCAGTTTTATGTTCGACAAATTAATTTTTGATTTACAGTGAATCGCATAAAAAATCATAGACTGGCAAAATATCGCGCACTGATGCATGCATAAGCCAATAAAATGAAATATATTGAGCAATTGATCTAATTATTTGTATCCCATTTGAAGTGAACGCTCATTTTATATATATTCTATTGAAAATTTCGGCGAATTTCTCAATATTCCGCATAAGGGTTAATCAGCAATTCAAATATTAATATTCCATATAATACACTTCAATCAAAACACACACGAAAACCCGAAATCTATCCGTGATATGCTTAGATTTATGCTCATAGCTCACAACATACCTTTTTCACTTCGATGTCAGTCAGTGTGTCTGGGATTGAATTACATACCCGAAATCGTCCCGACCAAAAATTGATATGGTTGTTGGTCCGAACAAAAAACAAAAAACAAAATGCAAAACATCATCTTTATATGTGTGAACACATTCCAAAGCGGAGATGAACAAAAGTGGAACAAACCCGATGAATGTCTGAAATATTTGTTAAAATGGCCTTTTATGGTCATTCACAATTGAGCGCGTCAAAATGTCTGCAAATTCACTTTTCAAACGAATTTGATATGATTTTCTTCTTTTATTTTGGCACCTCAAACGACAAAAGGCAACATCAGCAATACACAGTTTTTCAAGAGTTTTTGGTATGGTGTGTTTTGTGCTTTTGTTTGATTGATTTTATTTGCTTTTAATAGGCTGTGCATGGAAATTGAAAAATATTAAGATATTTCTCGACGCTATCTTAGGAATTCAGTTTAATTGAAGTAATTGTCTTCAAATATCTTGAATTATAATTGGTAGCCATTTATAAATGTGAATAAACAATTCCGTAGTCTCTCCGCACACAACGAGACTCCTTTGTTCGAATCGATTTACTTAACAAATTGACAATTATTAAATTGCATCCAGCAAATAAAGCGAGCTCTTTTGTTTTCCTTCTCGATTTTTTCTTCTCTGTCTTTTGCCCATTGAATTTTGCACTGCACTCGTAAAACAATCGTTGAATGCCAATGAAATACGAAATTCCCAATAAAAATGATATAAATGCCATTTCGAGTAAGTAATTGAATATAAATATCACATTTCGTTCCATTGTTTATCATCGTAACGGACAATTGAGTGCAGCGCTTTTTTCGATATTATTTGTTGTGGTGTTCCGATTTCGGTTCGGTTGAATTTAATTTGACGTGATTCTTGTTGTGTTTACAGCGGAAAATGCATTTGAAAATCGATAGAAATCTATGAAGAATGGATATCAATTCCAAAATCTCACAGTATGTAATATGCACTACTGGAGAAATCAACAAAAACAATGGAGATCACACAATAGAGGTAATGAAAACTCTAACGAACACTAATAAATCGATTAAAAATGCATTTCTTTTTTCCCACCAAACCAAGAGCCAAGGAGGATGATTTTCACCGCATCGATTTCAAATTGTGTGTCGTATCACATACGTAATGGAGGGATGATGTCATCATAAAAATCGCACCACACTTTTGCAAAAGAAAAAGAAATACATTTCAAATCCCTCTTGTGATTTCCTAATTAAAACTGAAATCTCGAATTAAAAAATACATGAAAAAAGAAGAAGAAATGCGGTGATGTGCAGCGATTGCATACAAAAGCCCATTCGAAACAGAGCAGAGAAAAAGGTGTTCAACGTTGAATGTTAATGGAAGACATGAGGAGAAAATTAGAAAATTGTAAATTATTATTATTCACTGCTGAAGCTAAAGAAATCTGAATGTGAATACGACCACGAACCCGAAAGCCATTGTGTGTATTCGCCGTGCACTCGAATGGCAACGCATACATGCACACAATCGCGTACATTTTCTTATCGTAAATCCATTGAATGTTTGCATCTGACTGTGTATGCATCGCCACGCACTTCGATGAGGTTGAGTCTTATAGCGCCTATACCATTTAAACGAAGCGCAATGCTAAAACTCAAAATAATAATCGTACACAAAAGAGCTCAAAGAAAAGAATGCATCGCACACATATGCACGGCCGATTCGTCATTTGTTGGTTTTCCGTCGACGCCATATTTCTTTTTTTTCACTCCATGTTTCGTTCTCGTCTGTTGTCGCAACCTGATTTTTATCGCATTCTTATAATCTTCATTTCCATTTTATATGCGCTTATATAAATACATGCCGATATGAGTTTTGCTTGTGTGCTCTTTCTCTTTCGCTCTCTGATGCTGTTTCAATTCTTCGTCGATTTACATCTTTTCAGAGAACTCTTTTGTTTAATTCAAGAAAAAAATCATTTTGCGGATGAGAACATTTTTAAAAAGTACAAACACATGCACCAGTCGTCAATGTACGAAAAAAGAAGAAGAAGAAATACAGCAAAGTAACCGGGCATTGAATCATTTTATTCCATCTTCGTAAATGTGCATGCTGGTGTAATTGCTTTGGTCGTCACAACACTACTTTAGCCCTGCAATTCCGGTTTCCGAGCACCGCAAAATGCAAATGAAAGAAGTAAAGACAAAAACGTAAAAATCATCACCACACATAAGCCGAGATAAAGGCGAAGCTAAATTAAAAAATTACAGATCCATCAAACGCTCATTGCACATCACTCAAATGCACAGCACACCGCACAATAATAAAACAAATAAGCCGCTTCACGCTCATCTCAATCGTTCTCCTCAACCAAAACACAGACGAAGCCTTCCGTCACTGAATTTCTTTCATGAATAAATAATAATTCTATTCCAGACTACATATATTTGCCTCGCATTTTCAAGCAATCATACCGGCGTTTCTTTCACTCGCACTTACTCATGCTATTGCAAACATTTTAATAATTCGCTTTTTTAATAAATCCATCACAACAAAAAAAGGTATATGATGGTATTTTTTCCTCTTAGTATTAGCGTTTAAAAAAAGTTTTCCATTATTTTTTTTTTACATTCAAATCAAGTGAACTACACTTGACTATCGCCAAAAAAACTTAACTAACATGGAACTCTTCCTAATTTAGAAAACGAAATATTGATTTTCTCGCCTGCACGCAGAATATTTTCAGAAACATACAAAATGAATTTTTCTGATTGAGAATATAAATGAAATGCATAAAAATATCTAATTTAAAAATGAAGTAAGTATATCATTTTGACATAGCGTTATCCGATATTACATTTTTAATTCAAATCAGTATTTTTGGTGGAAAATATAATTCTTTGCTTGATTTTAATAAAAATATGAAATTTGTTAATTTTACAAACAGTTACCAATTTATAACAATAATGATAAATTGTAGAGAATTCAACGAAAATTCATTTTTCTTCAGTCTTTGAAATGAATATGGAAACCATTTTATTTTTTAAAGATATAAAATAAAATAAATAATTTCGTCTCAAAGCTGATTATCTCAATTGCAAATTCATCAAAATAAAAATTCAATTCCGACATTATCAGAGAAGTAAATAGAAATGAATGAACTGAAGCTACTGTTTAATCCTGTGTAATTGGCGATTTGACTTTCATTTTCCACTACTCGTAAAATATCGATTTCCCTCCATCTCTACGCAGACAGTATTTGTAGCATCTCGTTTTAAAATGCAAACAACGCACAGCAGAAATGCAAAGAAGAACTCAGTGCAGAAACGTGCAAGCTTTGAAAAATGAAAGAAAAAACTAAAGCCATTTGTTATCATCCAATTAGTCAAACGTGTTAAATGAATTATGTGGAAAAAAGTTTTTTATGGGCTGTGCACTGTGTATGTGCACATCATATAATAAGCCATATACAAAAAAAATGACGTTCTGACTGAAAATATGTTTCAAAGTAAAATGTGCGCTTTGTAAAAATGAATTTCAATACTGAACTATCATTCGGCTACTATATATCAATACAATCGTCGTCATTTTTCGCCCGCATATCATCAGATATGTGCTATACAATCATAAGCATATTGCAATGTGAGTCGATTTACGAAAATTTGTATATTCACACATTTGTACATCGACAAAAGCCACAACAGGACCACATCAGCAGTTGAATGTTCGCATTTAGTAGAGCAACTGTATCTCTGACACACCAACGTCGAATGCCAAAATTGGTTGAGGCAAAGCGAAAATTCATCGATGCAGCCAATCGATAAATAACTAATTACTGTCTTAATTAACATGTTTCCATTGTTGAGGCTATAATAAAATCACGAGATTTTACGAATTTAGCCTTTAATCACCATCGTTAAAATCGTTGCGATACCATCTATTTTCGTGACGTGTTTTTTGACTCACTAACACTTTCATCGCATGTATCTCTCTTGCTTGCTCTCATCCAACACGCAATACACCATTCGCATTCATATTGACATCCGATTTGGTGCATTTGCTCGCATTCGATTTGAATGTTGAATACAATGGAACAAACAAAATTACAGAGCAAGCGCATTTGTGTTCGGAAAAATCGGAGAAAAACTAGTCATTCTACTCGGATGTACACGAAATGCCGTATATTCTGTTTCGTTTGCACAACGAATCACCAGTACAGATACGATGTGTTTGTTCTGCTTAAGAACAAATACGATTTCGAACAAGAATGGTAACGCCTTTTTCGAAAATTGAATTACCGATGTGACAGAGTGGGGGAAACAATTCGTTCCGAATAAGCTGCACGTATTCGCAGCGATTCTAAATGTGATTAGGAAATGTTCTTATTCATTATTGCCATTTATGTTCATTTACCACACCCAGCACTTAACGTACTCACACATACAGAGGGAGAGAGTGTGTTGCGGATGGTTCGTTCAACGTTTTCAGGCGAATGCGTATGGAATGAAGGGATACAGACATAAATCCAAGTAACTTTGCCTGCACACATAATCACATTTTTTTTTCTCGTACGGTAGCTGTACTAGCCTTGCGTTGTAAATTAGTCAATTTGGCTGGTGTGCATGGGACGTACCTATTTATCCCTTCCAATGCGAACGTGTGTAGCGGCGACCTGTGTATCATCAATATCATCATTAATGCTAATGATTTCGTTCTACGCTGTCGTTCGTCCCGTTTTCGTATGTGTTTACTGTTTGAACAATTGGCGAGGGCGACCGAATTCATCTCAATCCGACGTAAACAAGACGCGTGTGTATTTTCAAACATTGTACGACAGATTTTTAATATTGTGTTAATGCTCCGGCTTGTTACCGCGAGCATCGTACGCTGATCATCATCATGATGATGATGCATGTTTGTATTACCGCTTCGAAGCGATGTGTAAGAGAGTGAGTTTTCGGTCGCGTCCTCGTGAACGTTCACACATGTTGTCATTTGTGTTCGGTTCCTGAAACTGATGTGTGCATCTTCGTGTGTTGTATTTGTTTTGCACAATATCCTAATCGGTTGCGCCGCGGATTTGCCTCAATGAAATTTGTTGCGCCGATGATGTGCAGCACGGTGCGACCGAAGTGAATATGCTATCACCATTAGCCAGTTTGAGGGGTTGAATTGTACTGGCGACACACACAGAGAAACAATTTCGAACCGAAAAAAATATAATAATTCCTTGCTACACCAAAACCAAATACCAGTTGCGATCGAAAAAATATTATCATCTCGTGCATGGACACAAACAGTTCGACAATTAAACGACATAAAAAAAAGAGTTCTCGGGTTCATCATCAGCGATAAGCGATTTAACATCGCTACACACCAACCAATTCGAAATTAAGTTCGCTTTTAGTGGCATCATTTTTATTTATCATATTCAGTGTCATAACGTTACCGGCTACAGCACCGACCAGACGCACATACCAATCACTCTCTCATCATATTTTTAACGAACTTTTTTTTTCTTCAATCCAACAACGATAAAACGAGTTGTATTTAATCAAATATTTTTCAAAAAAAAAATTTCATTGGAAATTTATTAAATTTCAATAAAAAAATTCTTATTCTATATCTGAATTGAATTTGTGCGATTTTTTGAATAATTATTTTGGTGAATAGATTTTAAAGCATTTATTTTTTTTTCGTCGGTGAAAGTGTTTCGGTGATGTCAATTTTTCAGACATTTTTTACAAAAGAAAAATATTTTAAAAAGTGTTTACCTGAACGAATTTTCGGAAAAAAGATGAATTATTCAAAACATTAACAATTGTTAAATCAAAAGTGACGCAAATCCACATTTACTTGAATTAAAAAGAACGAAATGGTTTGAATTCATTCAAAAAAAATAATTGCCGTCGGCTTGTTATCGCATCGTAATTCAATAATTTGACGTTATTATATTGACGTAGAAGAATTGTGGTGCAAAAACACGTCAAAATTAAAAACAGATTAAATAAGAAATAAAATTAAATAATTTTGTGCAAAAAGTGTGAAATGAACTTAGAATCAATGCCGCGCCCAGAAACGATACACGTTACAGCTCCAGCTGCTATCAGCCGCCCAATGATAAATTCACAAACATTGCCACAACGATCACCGTTTGCAATTCAAGAACTGCTTGGCCTAAGCGAATCATCTCGATCAACCAATTCAAACAACAATCCAAATCATTTGAACACCAGCTCAAATAATAATAATAATAACAGTGGAAATGGTGCTGTTTCAGCAGTGACACCATCGCTCTATTCAAATGTTGGTCAAACACCGTTTGTTGGCAGTGATCATCATCAAATGACCATGGCTGCATCTCGGATGGCATATTTCAATGCTCATGCTGCTGTTGCGGCGGCTTTCTTACCACATAACATTCCCGGAGCTGGAGGACATCTTGGCTTTCATTCACAAGCACCAGGTAAAACATTTTTTTTAATGATTAAAATACAGTTAAAAATATGATTCATTTCATTAATAAAATGTGTCCAAAACAATTCCGACCGAAAAATTATTTCCGAAACACTTGTTCAAACAATCTAATAACGCGTCAATTATATGCAAAAAAATAGATGATATTTAATTTCGAACAATTCAGTGAGAGTTTGAATTTTTCTTAAATGTAATTTTTCAAATTGCCACAGATTTCAAGGAATTGAATTCATGTCAACAATTTAATGCTGCTCATGTAATTAATTCAAAACGATATTGACTTTTAACACCGTCAAACAAACTTCTGTACAAAAAGAAAGCAACACATTTTTACTGTGCTTGAGATGCATCTTATCTGGATAATGCTATCATAAAGAAATGGAAATTCTATTGAAACCGCAGATGCATCGTTGTTCAATTCTCTTTTCATTCGCGCGAGAGCGTTATAAAACCAGCATAAAAATACGGCACAGAAAAAATGCTGTGCATAAAGAAATCTGTTCTGATTGTAGCGTTAAAATTGAGCCTAATTGAATTGGAAATGTTTGGTGCCAGAATTTTAACCTTCATAATTTTCGCAATCATTTTATTTCCATGCTCATAGCTGTTTGCATTCCTTTTATTTCAATTTGGTTGTGGTGTTTGAAACGTCTTGAAAACATTTTTTTTTCTTATTCCTCGATGAATACAAAAACGAAAGAAAAAAGGCAACGACAACAACAGCAGCAGCGCCCGAGAGAACAAAACAGAGAATGTGTTATACCTGAACGCTTTTCGATTCTATTCAATTCACGCGACTCTATTCAAAATGCAGCATTCCATTGTTCTAAGTCGTAATACGACTCTGTATTTGTACTCATTTCGTATAAACGGCTACCAGCATTTGGACACACATATTCCATCACAAGCACGACAAATCATCCGCCAGCGTTGAAGAAGAAAAAAACAAACTATGCAAACATGATTCAGATTTGAATAAAATAAATGCATGCCAACGACACTTCGTTCATCTCACAAGAAACTATCACACATAAATATGGCTCGATTATTCATTCTTTTGTACGCTGTGAGGGAGTCTGGAATGCCGCATTTTTCTTGAACATTTCTTTGATTGACCTCTTGTTAAATTGCTTTAAATACCAAAAACCATATTCAAATTACAGTTATCTTGCAGCAGTATATAATATTGCCTGACCTCAGCGACCGCATTTTGGTCAGATTTAGAAGTTTTTTTTACGCTTTTTGTTGTCGTTGCAACGAATTTTATTTTTGGCTCACCGAAAGTGGCTTGCATAATTTCAGCTTAAAAAAATGAACAAAACAAAATTAGCACGTAAAAAATATACACAGTATTGTATATTCATGACATGTGACCTTTAGTTCTGCTCCTGTCAGCCGTAATGTTGACACCTCAATTAGGACTTTTTTCTCTCCTATAATGTGGCATCTCTTTGATGTTGGAAAAAGTGATTGATTTCAACGTGTATCGATAGGTGATTTCCCTTTGAGCAAAATGTCGAGATGTGGCATTTCCAAATGGTCAGATATGACGGCAATTGAACAATTTCATACCACATCATTGGAACAGAATTAATAGATTATAGTCACTTTGAAGCCATATCGAATATCACAAGATAAAAGCATTTTATAGTTCAAATGCAAATGCGTTTTGTTCTAAGCCAATTTCAAAATATTCCTTTTTTTCAAGTCACCAATTTTCGTTAAAACTTACATTCAAACACACATCTTCAATTTGACTGATAATTTACTGTTGAAAAAACTTACAATTTAAATCAATTTAAATTGGTTGTTTATCAAGTCGTCGAACTTTTGAAAAAAAAAAATTGTGAATAAATTTATTAACCTTTGGATTCCGTGGTAACCATATCGAAATAAAGTTGTTTGGATTTGTCCCAAAATTGTCGCATTTCAACGATGTGGAAAAAAATTATAATGATTCTTTTTGTGCAACAATAAGCGAACGTGTTAAAGTGTATCTTGGAATGTTGTGTTTTTCCCAATTTACCGTAAAAAAAGGAATTTTTCATCATACAACAGTTTCAATTTGAACCTTTGTTACCCTACTTCACCATTGTTTGCACCAATTTTCAGCACTTGTTTTTGTGCTTGTATCCCGATTTCACGGCTCTCAAGTTAATTTATTATTTAGCATACCGAAATATATTCAGTGGCAGTTGTATTTAGATAAATATACATTTGTCGTCGTTGAATTTTGAAGCGGTGGTGGTGTTTTACAATATGCCAACAAAATGTTCTTTAACGCGGCAAGCGTGGCTGATTCAATGGAAGCGCGACAGCATATAAAACAAATAAAAACAAACAAAATGTGAAGAGAGAGAGAGAGAGCGAGAGAGAGAGAAAGCGAGAGAGAAAGAGAGAGCGAGAGAGAGAAGAAAACGACACAAAAAACAAACAATCGAAAGTAAAAAAAAATTGAAACGGTTGACGAACACTTCGCTTCGTGCTGAATCAAAGTTATTTTTTCACTGAAGTTTGCAGCTAATATCCTTTTTTGGAAAATGAAGGAAAAAAACAGCAGCACTGCTTTCAGAAAAGACAATGATGAAGATGAAAGTGTAAAAGAGTTGTGGTAGTAATCAAAGCGGGATAGAGGTGAATGTAGAAGTTATCTTTGTTATAATCAGGGAAAATTGAAAAATTAGCGACTTGCTTTTGCTCACAGGCACAATGTGTCTGAACACACTTTCAAACCAATTTCAAAGTCGCGTCTTTTCATTTGAGCGGTTTTCGGTGTGAAGTGTAGTACAACCGACTCTTTTATCAAGCGCATTGAAAATGCTGCATATATGTATAGTTCGCGAATACATGTTCACCTGGGAAAATTGCATAATTTACGGAGTTTTTATGCAGATGAAAAAAATCGCGAAATATTCTCGACTTTATGTTGCAGCATCCGAATCGAAATCACATATTCGCTATTTAGAATATTTTAATTAACCTTTAACTTCCACTTATGTCCTGAAGTGACTACGTGTACTTTGTATGAATGCCAAAACGGTGCACAATTTCTCTCTCGCTTATTTCGCATTCATGCTATTTCGCCCCCTACATCATCCCAAGATGAACAAAACCGATTAAATGTTTCTATTTCAGAGGTTAATGAATTTCAAATGAAATGGATTCGCATTTACATCACAAATACAGTTTTTTTTTTCTTGGTACAAAATCATTTGAAAAGAAATGCTAAAATTAGAGTGTTGAATCCGCGATTCTATCTCGTTGCATTTGGGGAATTATGATGGAAATTATAGAACGTTCATTTCTTTTGAAATGGTTTCAGAAACTTGATAAATAGCAATTAATGGTAATATATTCTTCATTTTCGATTCATTTTTCTTTTCAAATTTTAATTGCACAAGATGTCGGTAATAATTCAATTTCCTCTATTGATAAATTATTTTCAGAATTAGAATTGTTGCGTATTGTGTATAATGTGTGATATGATTCCACAATTTTATCTTGGCGCGTGACCTTTTTTTCTATGAAAAGTGCCGTAAATGATGTTGTTTGTTCAGAGGTGTTGATGTGTATAAACATGTGTGTGTGTGTGCACGATGCGCGCAGATAAGGCGACACTTTAATGAATGAATTAAATAGCACATGTCTAATGTCATTGTATGCAAGTTTTGCGCGATGGCATGGATGCGAAACTATGTGTATTGTGCAGGTAAACATTGACGCTCTCAATGTGTACATTTCTCATATAATTCGTTTTTTTTTTCTACCTCTTCTGTTATCATTTACTGTGTCATCTGGCAAATGTAAAAGTACACCGAGTACCTTGCGGCATTGTTTAACACAAAAAAACTGTTTTAATATTACTATATGAACCGTTGAATGTGTTCATAAATTTTCGAATCAACTAACATATTTTTAATTGTCACCGTTCAGTTGTGGCACAGTAATTCAATTAGGAAATACAAACATCCTGTTCTCTAGAAGCGACGTGGATGCGCTTGAATAATTACAAAAGTTTTCGTATTACTTTCATTACATTAGAAATTGAGCATTTTTTAATTCACCATACAAATGGAGCTATTTAATCGGATCGAAAAATGAATAGATTCATAATTCGAATTGAAAAAAAATTAAAATGAAATTGAGTAAATCGAATCATCGCTGAAGAATGAATAAAAATATGTTTATTTAGATTTTTTTGCTGACAAACTAATAAAGTTACAATTTTTCCCACCCAAAGTGTTACTTTTGTGATAAAAACTTGTGTTGTACTACACAGAGTGTAATTTGTGTTTTTATAGAATTTGATGCGTGCTCCTCTTCATGCCAACAACAATTAAACTAATTAGCACTTTTTCACACTTCTTTGCTAATTTATTCGGTATGACGTGTTTGTGTATATGTGGGTGAGGATGGTTACTTGGATGCAAACAACCGTTTCAATGCATCCATATATACATACATGTAGAAAAATCAGAGGAATTGGTGGATATACACAATGGAAAATAAGCCCATTGAAAGCGCGTCAGTGTGAACCATTCTCGATGCATTGTTTTTGTTTGAAGATTGTTTTTTCATCTCTGCGTCACTTTAAGGTATAGATGAGAAAAAAGTCTCAATAAATAAAAATATGGCGGCATCGTGCATATGAATACGCCGTGGAGCGATGAACACAATGAGTACTTTGGTTTCGAATGAATACTTCGGAAATCGATAACATGACATTTTTACTCAACCGAATAATAAAAAAAAGATTTGAAATCAATAAAACAAACCGCCCTATTTCAGCTGCTTGTACAATTGAATCGGTGAGGGATTTTTTCTCGCTGTAATGTTTTCCGATATTCTGGTGCCGATAAATAGAAATGAATTTGCTATTCAACTTGTGCCAATTCATTCACACAATTCCAAAAATAAGTTCCAATGTCAAATTTATATGGAGAAAATGGAATGAAATTTCTTACTTTACACCGATATGAAATACGATATTTTTTTACGTACGCGTATTCAAACGGTAGCTATAGACATAGTCTGTACGTCTGTCTTGGAATTTACTCGAAATACGTTGCTTTCTTTTTAAAATTTGTTTTCTTCGAATTAATTTTTTTTATAAAGCAAAAAATCTCAACAAAAAAATTCTATTTGTCGAGAATTGATGAGTTAATAAAAATAAACAAATCACAAGTGAGAAAATCGAAAAGAAAACAAACGCGTTAATCACTCAAGTTGAGCCCTTTTTATTTTCTCTTTGCTACATTTTTGTTGTGGTTTTTTAGAGATGGTCGTGTCAATTCTGAAGCCAGAATCCCTTTCAAGTATCAACTTGTTCTTGCTTAATTTAAGTAAATAAACTGAAGCATACAGTGTGAGAAAAATGGTGATTGTGTCAGTTTTTATTTATTCTTGCTCTGTATTTTTCCTTCGAACATATGTGAAAACAGTATGAGTAACTGCACTTTACATTATTAGGCATATAATGAGGCTCAACATTTTGCAGTTATAAAAAATGCATTTATTACTACGCAACTTGTAAATTTTTTGACTATGAGACGGAATTTGCTTGAAAACGAAATTTTTATCATGTGTAAATAAAATGTTTCTCGCTTCTTGGATATAACATAAAAAGATGTTTCGATTCAATGATTTTTAATAAGATGTAGTGAAAACGTTTTCATTTATCGGTAAACAAATTAGATGATGAGGCAATTTATCGGCAATTACATCGTTATACCAACGTTCACACGTATTTCCAAAGATCATTTCGTGAACAAAATTGAATACAAATGTTATTGTAAGGATTTATCTTTGATCGAAACACAATTGTGGATGGCAATGTGATTTGTGTTGTGTGATTCAATGGCCAGTCATTACGAGGTTAAATTGTTGTTTTCGAAAGAAATTTCCATTTATTTTTATTATAATATCAAGTGATTTTTATTCAGAGAATCAATGAATTCATTATAATTGGTACTTCCATGTCAGTCAACATTGTGACAGTCAAAGAAACATCATTGCCTTTCGCGTCATTTGTAAATGTGCACATATCGTGTCTTATAATAATTTAATTTGCTTTAACAATAACTTTCTCGAGTGTCAGTTCGGGCCGATGCATTTTTGTTCTGACAACAAATGATTATAATAATCGTCCGATTCGTAGTATTTTGTTTGAAAGAGTTCAAATCAATTCAACACGTAAATTGCTCAAATTAAATGATTTACATCGTTTGAAAAAGAGAAACAGTGAGAGAGAAAAATGCGATAAAATTTCAATCATTAACCCGATACTCAAAAGCAGCTGCATCCTATTGAATTGGTGTTAACTCTTTTTTTTCTTGTTGTACAAATGTTCACACCTTCGAAACGGAACAAATGCTTCATGGAAAATAAAAGGCGACAGAAATCAAAGATTCTATTCTTCAAGCGCCAATTGGTCGTACATAATACTCCATCTCTAGTTGGAACTCGTTTGAGCAAAAAGTGTCGAGGCCTGGCTGCAAGAAAGAAAGATCAAGAGTGAGCAAGAGAAAACGAGAATAATCCGTTCAATACACATTTTTCTAAGGAAATTCGATGACTTGATAAAACCGTAAGTGCGTTGAGAGAGTAAAATAACATGAATTGACACGGAAACGTACAATAAGTATATGGGCTGAAAAGTAATAGAGATGAAAATCGTATTGCAGCTTTTGTGTGCAAGCTGGTCAATGGGATTCGATCATTTTCAGATAAACGACATAAATTGTCCCATCGAATTAAATTGCTCTTTTTTTATGACCACGAAACTCACATTCAATATGCTAAACAATATTTTCGCTTCGTGCATCAATTTTGAAACGAGAAAAAACATCTCAATTCTCAATTTCGAATTTACCTGCTTCTTAAATTGATGTATGCTTGAGCGAACCACGTAAATCGAAATGCAAAAACTTTTTCAATGGACTTAGTTTTATTTACAAAACAACTACTTACTTGAATATACCACAAGACATGGCCTGTAAAATGGTCCACTCAATGACATGCATGATACACGATTGAATATGATTCAATTGTTTGGCTTTACTTGAGCACTTATTGAAATCGAAGCAATGAGAGAGCGAGAGAAAGAAAAAAGACCCGACTGGTAAATCGGAACTTAAGGAAGTGGTAAATCTTTTAAACCGCCTTAAAATGGCCTTTCCATTCAAAATGTTTACCTTTCAATACCATTCAATCGAAAACGGATGGAATATATGTGGGAACATGGTGATGTCAATACGATTTTGCTGCTGCTCTCTTGCAATAAATATACCTTTGTTTACATATATCGAATGCTTTTTGAATGGCATATATGCATGCCAAAGTGAACGAGCAAGTTTACCGAGAATTTTCGTTTATTTATTGAGCAAGTGAGCATTTTATATTGGAAGACGACATATTCTTTATTCGCATGTCAATTTGAAAATGTAATCGTTATCCAATCCAAGATGATTTGTATACCGAAGCAGTTGAACGCATTTGTCGCATAACATTGGTTTTGCATGCCAGAACCGAATGCCATCGACAAACTTGCGAAAATGTGTATTTCACTTATCGTTTGCACTTTTTGTAATCACACACAAAAATAGCACTTCCGTTACGATTGTTACTCCCACCATCGCTCCCTATCACTCTTTCTATTTACTTTTTTTCTGCATACCTGCACGGATATGGTGTATTGCCGACCCTCAATGACGACAAAAAAAAAAGATAAACGTGTCGATATTCCACATAAGATCCTACAGTTCATATGTTTACATTTCGAATTCAAAGAAATTGCTGCTGACAATTTATCGAAAATTTGTTACCGAAAATAGTTTATTTTATTCGTGCAACACTTTTATTGGGGCGTCAAGAATGCGCACATGAAAAATTCCAATCAAATGACTTAACAAAGCGAACGCAATACGTATCTGAACTATTCAACATTTCGTTCATCTTGAGACGTGTCACTACTCAACGTGTGAATTTCTGCATCTGTTTTTTTTATGCGCTCGTGTAAGTGGCATTTGTATTTCAAATGTTTGCAAAAAAGCGAGAATTCGAAATAATTCAACTTTCGTTACGAATTTAAATATTTTTCACGTACTTCGTTCAAATAGAAAAATTGCTTGGAATTCATGTAGAAACATGCAGAAAAATCCATTTATTTTGATTTGAAAAAGCAAGCTCGAATTGAAAAATCAAGGCATTTTTTTTTCAACATTATTACAATCGAATATTAGCTATATTTTAAGCCAATTGTGTTCAGGTTTTTTTTCTTCAATTATTTCCTTTTTGAACTGTGATTTGATCCAAATGAAGTGCAAAAAAAACTAGAGCGCAGACGTTCGGCTTCCTTGAAATTTATCTCAATTAAATCTTCCCATTTTTGTGTTGTTTTCATCAACTTATTGCCCATATAATTCGATTACAATAACGGTGTCCTTATGTTCTTACATTCACATCGATCTTTATCTAAATTGTTCATTTTTTTTTCTTCTTTCCGTCAATTGAGACTACAAAATAGAGATTTCAATAAAGAACACGAGAAAACTAAACCATTTAACTATTCTATTCAATATCCAAGGACGCATGTTCAGTTTTACAGGATAAATCATTTTCGGTTATTCGATCTGTGGTACACTTTCTGTAAAAATGAATCAAATCAAAATATTATTGTGCCGTTCTTTTGTGAGGGCTTTTAATCTTTATAATCTGGGCAAATGCCATTTCTTTTGCTTCACGATTTTGTTTTGTCATAAGTAACCACAAGATGGGTATTAACTAGTCGAAAAACATATTGTTTGCAAAATTGATGTTGATCGTATTTCATGCGTCGTCCTTTTTCTTCCTATTTTCCATTCACACTCTTCGCAAATGATTTGTAGCATTTGCAGAACAATATTTATGTGTGCATGCGGTTAACGGGAAGCATCACACTTTAATCTCAATTGCTAGTAAATTTGCTGAGAAAATTATTTTTGCATTCGCATGATGTGAATTGAATCCTTTCACTTGATCCAATAAATAAGAGTTGCATGGTACCAGTGCGTTATGCCGATCGAATATCACGAAATTTACTTCAATTTTATCGAAAAACATGAAATTAAAAACGATGTATATTTATTTCCAGGATTTTCGCAATTGAAATCATCGTTTGGATCGGCAACGAGTCCATGTTTACCCGGTAAGTGTGTCTATAAATCACAATTATGTGTACAATCGTATGAATGAGACGTGTTAATCTGTCACAAATTCACCAACTGATTGAATATCATGTGAACATACCCGTGAGTTGATTTCCCCTTTTTTTGATGAGACATTGGAAAATCTGCATACATGGATAAAATCCAATTCGAAATATAAAACATCAACAGTCGAATTTGATTCGAATTTTTGTCGCATAAAACCCATTCAATACCATCGCATGAAATAAATGGTAGAAAATGGTTCGACATTCATTGGCCACATTCAGTGCGATAATTTGATTTCGAAGTGAAAGAAGAAGACGAAAAACAAAAGCGATGACGAACAGAACGTGCAATTGAATAGAATGAAAAAAAGGAACTTGCAACACAAGAACTACGAACGAGAATAATGAACGAATGGAGTAAACGAGTGATGCAAAAATGATGTTGAATTTTATTGTGTTCCATGCGCTGTTTTAATTCAATTGTTGCTTTTGTTGTGTGTATTTCAAATATGATGAAATGGCATGGAACGATAGTGATGGCAGCAGCCATAAGAGGCCATGCATATTGTGTAGTCAATCAGCTACCAGTCATATGTGTGTGTGTGCATATGTATATCGGACACCGGTAAAGCGGATGTTGATCTTTCCACATGCACACAAGAAAATTGTGTGCGGTGAATGGATGCGAAAATTCTGGTTTTGTGTGAAAATAACACGTAAATTTGTAATAAGCTGGTGTGTATGCGGAACGGCATCGACATGGATGATGAGGATTTCATCAACACACACACACAAATATCGGCTTCTACGTAATATGCGCTTCGAAGATGAGAATAAGCGACAAGCAACGAATAAAACAGCGAATGGAAGTGTTGTATAATTGCCATGCCAACGTTTGTTCACAGAACCAAACGAACCGTGGTGCCGACGCTGATATTATACAAACGGCTTGACAGTAACAATAAAACGCTGATACATAAACCGTGATACATATAGAAGGCACTGTTCTTATATACTAATTTATGTCGAATCTAAATGGGCTCATTCGTAGCACACGAGTGCAAAGCAAAAAAAGAATGAATACGGCGTGCGTGTATATGTGATTGCGTTTCGGGATTTTTTTACATAAACGTTTTGTTGGCTGCATTAGCCATATTCTGATTTTTTTTCGCATGAGAAAACGACGGAACGATACAAAAATGTATAATTACAACAATGTCTAGTCAGTTGACGGTACATCGGAAAACCATTGCATCAGCACTACTTTTTTCCTTTCTTCTCTTGTCGAAAAACAAACTGTCGAAAAATAATTCAGTTTTTTTTATTCAACACCATGGGATGCATTAAAATGGCGACACAACACCGGCAATAACAATGGACGTGCAATTTTATTTGTCTTATTTGTTGTGTGGTGCATTAAAAAAAAGACTAAAACAATGACTTATTTAGAGTACATATCGTTATAGAAATCATTCATTTTGCTACGCCTTCAGCATTATTTATGGTCTGCTGCTTACTATCGGTATCATCTCAAACAAAAGGAATTAATACAACACTTGATTGAAAAAAAGACATAAAAAAAAACCATCCTTAATGATTAAAATGATAAAAAATGCCTTTTGTCATCGGAATTGAGACATTTGCAAACGGAATTGGCCACTTTTCAACGAAGATAATATGATTAAATAACTTTTTTTTCAAATAGCATGTTCCTACTTTTCTGTTGAGAAAAAAAATAATCGAATGTCGTTAAAAGTATGCCATCGAAGAATACGTCATTTTTCACATCCATTGGCACTGTGACTTGGGCATAGAAAATTCCATGGTGAAAAATAATTATCGGTCTATGCGCAGCGTTCTCTAGTATTTGCATTTTTCAATGGAAAGATATGTGCAATCGTACAATTTATATAGTTAGTCATTTTCCCATTTGAATCATCGTCATCATTATCACACGAAGCATGTAGTACTTGAGCTATCACCGAGACAACACACACACATTTCAACGGAAATGCAATTTTCCAAAGTGCCTCCGAGCATATCAGCTTATCTTCTCTCCATTCGAATGCCACCTACATCATTTCATTGGTGAACAGAGTTTTTTTATCTTCTCTCTCATTGTGCTGAGATGCAAATATGGCAATCAGCCGATGTGAGCCAGTTAGTTTGCTAGTTTTCTCCATTTCCTTGAAATTTCCTGTGTGTTTGCATGTGTGTGTGAGAGAGGCGCATAATGAATCGAATGACGATGAAACTTCCAACTATTTTTTAATAAAAGATGCTCGGAAAAGTAGGGAAAAAATTGTTCTACATGTTCACATATGGAATTATTATTATTTGTGTGCGAGAGAGAGCAAGAGGTAGAAAGAGAGAGAGCGTGCAAGCGAACATTCCAAATGGCATTGTGTTCATGTGAATAGGATGATATCGTCGTCGGCAATCCAATTCACATTGCATCGCCTAACTTTGGTATGAAATTGCGCTAATGGCCATATGGTATTTCAAGTTATTGAATGAATGTTCACTCGTCGACTCGTGTTATTCTCAACGATACACACACTCACAAACAAATCGGTAATGTGTGAATGGGGACACACAGACATCCAATATCAAACCGAACTTATTCGCCCTGAAAAATGTTAAGTGACTCCGTTTGCAATTCGATTCGACGAATCGAAATCACTTTAAACTGATCTGGCTGTGTGTCATAAATGCATTCAATCTTTCTTGCATTTCTCTGTGCCATCAACCATTTTTCATTCGATGCTGATGTATCCCACTTGGTCGTATTGTTATTCAAATTTTGCTTTATATACGGTTGCACATCATCTAAGCCGCATTGAGATACGACTATTACCATCATTATTATCAACAGTCAAGTCAACAGTAGTGGCTCAACAAAACTTTGCTCCATTCGACAAAATTGTAGTTTTACTACTTATGTGAAAAACTACTTTGTGTGCATGTAAAACTTCAACTAATAAATGGCAAGCACACAATCTGCTGCACACCAAATTACGCATTTTACACTAGTTATGCAACCACTACACAAAATAATCCTTCAAATTTGCACTTTTTGCGGATGTATTGTATGAACAAAATAATATCAACAACTCGGTTAAAGTAGAAGCTTACTTGTTATTCATTTTTTTCTTGTTTCTCGGTTTCTTCAAGCCTTCTAATCTAATTTCAAACAAAGATAGAGCTTTTCGTGAATAGGAAAATATTTCTATGAGAATTTACTATTTTAAAACTTGGTTCGTCATTTGATTACGTAAGATTGTTCTTCATTTGCTTCCGCAACCGCAACCAACTCTAATGGCTGCAATAGTGTGCCAACTGAATTATCTTATCCGGTAGCGCGTTGACGAAGACAACCAAGTAAAACATTATACAGGATTTCCAGGCACAATTTGTGTTGCCAATGCACGTAAATAGGCTCGGAAATGTGTAATTTAGTTTAATTTCCCTGCAGGTACCCAAAACGAGTTATCTGCACAAAAGCGTTTACAATAAATCAGTTAGTTTCTATTATAACACGTTGGTTGCACGTTTTCTCGCCTCAATTTACTGTGTTTTGCAGATAGTGCACATATTCTATCTAACTGAATATGATTATTATGAATTGACAATTAAACGAACAATATCGTGCAGATTTGAAGAAATACTCCAATTTCTCAGAGTCTCTCTCTCTCTCTCTCATCAAAATAGCTTTTGTTTTGCAATTCAATTAATATTTGAAACTACAAATATAGAGCCCGGCATGGGCCACATGCGCGTCTTTGAATTATTTTGGTCATTGTCAATATAAATAAAGAATACCAATTATAAAATCCAGGTCAGAATGTGTGTTCATATGAGACTGACATTTAAATCGAAAATTTGCTTTTAAATGCAAAATCAGCTTTATTATCTAATATAAATGCCAATGTCCTGTCAACGATACATCAGGAATGGCCAGAACACCGTTTCACCCTCGATGATGCAATTGAATTTTCCGAATTTAATGAAACGGATAAAAACCTTAATTAGTGATTTATGAGCTCATTAAATGAACAAAAGTATCACTACTTTTGAATGTGACTAGCTTAACGAAATTCATATATTAGCATGACTCGTTGGAATTTTCCAATATGAGCTGCGTATGTAGAGAAAATGCAGTAACAATTTTAAAAGCTCACTCAATGTTAATTTCGATTAATTGCGATGTGCGCATTAGCAAAATGCGTACACACACAATTATCACATTCCACACGCACAACCGAACTGACACGGAATATAAACGTAACATATGTGGTATGTTGAATGTCGATGCGTGGAGAATCGCAAGGTACCCGCTAGTGTTGATACATATTGACTAAACTCATATGTGATATTATGTATATAATTCGGTTAAATTACGGTTGCAAAAGGAACGAATGATAAATAAATGCAACAACTGAAAAATGCCATTTAATGCCTTGGAACATTGGATTTTGTGTAATTGGAAAAGGGTTGAACTTTGAATGTGAACGTGTTTATGAACGATACGTATATGTGGCTCTTTTATCGGAACGATGAGAGTACAGAAAAGTGATTTCACATATGGAAACCGAAATTCGATATTATTTTTACTGCGAATGTGTAACGAAATTGAAATTGTATCGCCCCCTTTGTGTGTATTTTTCGGTTGCGGGTGAAAACAGTTGATGGGTTGATGATGGTGCTGAAAATGTTAACTTATTGCCGCTTGATTAATTAAATTTGCCATATTAGTTTTTGCGTAAGATAAACTTGCACTCATACAAAGTCGTAAGTTAGCTATTTGAAAGCGTCTGGAGGTTGAAGAATTTTTGGACTACGCCGAATTATTGAAAAGACGCAATGCGACAAACGTTCTTGAATGGAGTTGTTAAAGAATCTTCGATATCATCAAACAATAGAAATGTATTTTAACTAATACGATACTCAACGCTTATTCAACATTAAATCGTATAAATTTTAATGTAAAAACTTTTTCAAAACACGTTTTTGAGGAAAATTCGTAACATTTAATTCCTGGTTGAAAAGACATAATACCATTTTAGATTTGCATATATGTAAATGTTGATCGATATCTATATCGTTCTTGAATAATAATCCAAGGCAACAAATGACGAATACATGAAATACGTCAAATGACATTTTTTCCCTTGTATATACAGACATAATGTGAGCGCAAAAAAACATCCCAATTTTTATCTATCTAATTTGAAATACAGAAAAAAGAGTATATTCGATGCATGAGTAATTGGCATCCATTTTTAACAAGATCATCGTTAGTAATTCGTAGTCGTGTCCAATTCGACCGATTGCCATGTTGAATTTATAAGTCATTAATATTGTACGGCAAAACTGTTCCAAATGAAAATCTGTATATTAGTATGTGAGCGCACGAAAAACACTTGAGAGCTCATAAAATTTCTTATTTAATGGTACTTGACTTTCTCAAGCATTTATTTATTCGAGCGAATTTCAATTGAATTGCCTACGCAGAGCGATGCAGATAAAACTCGTTAATCGAAAATGAAATACGATGAAAGAGAGCGATATACAGAGAAAGAGAAAGAGAGAGAAAAGAAAGAAAGGCTGAAAAGAGGAACGAGATAAAATTGTGAAAAGGCGGTTGAGGTGACGTCGGTCCATGAATAAAATCCTCTACATAATTCAACGAACAATTCGAATTTCAAAGAAACCAAAGTCGAGTTGACTCTTTACGCTTTTTTATACCCGGCCAAATATAAATTGCAATAAATTTTCTTCAGTCTTGTCGGCCATATTTTCTTTTTTTATGCCATGGAATTTTTGTTCAACTTGAATTCACCGCAAAGTTTTTAATTGGTTCACCTTTTTATTGCAATTCTAAAGTTAATTTATATTTATGACGACCTGAAAAATCTTCCATTCATTTTATAAAAAAAAACTAATTAGTTCTTACATCTATTTTACCATAAAGTAGAAACAAAGTCCAATTAAAAGTATTTAATAAATTTCATGGAATATTTGAATTGGGCGAGCAACAAAAAATTGCGCAAAATTAGAGCAATTCAAGAAGTTTTTTTCTTTCATTGTAATGCATAAATTAAGTCAACTTTGGCTAATTTACAAACTTTGTGTTAAATTTGAAAGACTGTCCCCAGCGCATACAAAATAATAAAAAATGGATGTTCATCACAAGAAACTACCACTCTTATGAATGAAAGGGAAATCGGTTCAAAAATTCTGAATATTACCGGCGTTCATATCAAATTACTCTATTTAGTTTGAATAAAACGCTTTAAATTATATTACTCAAAACAGAATAAAGCGACCTATATTTAACTGCTTTTTTCTTCGTCACACTCCAAACAGTCTATTAAATTCATATTTAATCAATACGGTGATGAAACGAATTGAATAAATATTTTGACAATTTGAAATAATGATTTTAGTGTGCGAGAAATCCCGTATGGAAAAGGGTTGCACTCCCGTTAAATTATCATGTTTATTGATTCTTTTCGCAATTTTTTTGTTGTCCTCATTCGTTCAACCCAAAACGATTATTAAACTCACAGAGAAAAAAAACATAACACTTTCATTCGATAACAATTGTTACCGACAATTTCATTTCCCAATATTACGCAATGTGCATTCAAAACCAACGAATGAATTACAAAAAAAATGGTGCCGAATAAATTGAGCACAAATTATAATGTATAATTTTGTTGGCATTGTATGATAAATGAAACGTTTATTGTTTGATGAGCTACTTTGACATCGAAATGAGAAGGAACTTATGGTTTGACTACTGAACAGAGAAAAAAAAATATTACCAAACTCACACACATGGCAAATGATTTATGTTAAATAAGCGAATTATATTGAAACGAAATAAAAAAAAATAACGAACAGAAACGCTCACACATCACCAACAAGCCAATGAAGCCAAAGCGAATGTTGATTTCAACCAGGAAATTGACAAAAATATGGAAATAATTTGATTGGCGTTCGAATAAACCACAAACCAATTAATAAATAGGCATTTCAATGTAATTCGACTTTTTGTTGAGTATTATGTCAAAATATTTTAATGGTCTCTGGGTTCGACTCAAAATTATGCTAATTTATTTGAATTATGAAAAATCGAACGTTCGACAAACATCAAAAAATTGAAACCAAAAAAGTAATGCATTAAAGTTTGAATAAAATCACACAAAACATGAATTTTCAAAATTACGTATAAAATCTGCTGTTTCAAATTGATTTCAAAATACTGTGTAACGAATCGAAGAGGAAATTTTTTCCTCGGATTGATTTAAATCGATTCATGAGTAGAAAATATCAAAATTACAAAATAACCAATTTGAAAATGTGATTGGTATTGATAGAAAAGCAATAACTTAGCATTGACAGACATTATTGCCAATATTCTTCAGTAAATTGTAATGGTTTGCATCTTTTGCCCGAGCTATTTAGAAAAGCAAACGCAAGATATAGGTATCGATTGATACACTGCAAATAAATGAAATCTTCTCGAATAAAATTCAATAAAATCGTTGTCTACGTATTTACTGTCGCAATGGATAAACGTCTGCGAATGGTTGTGTTGTCGATTCGATTTCGTCAACGAAATCTTGTTTATGAAACGCGACTATTTATCGGTTCAGTCAGCAGTTTCCTGAGCGAAAATTGTTTGTCAACCGATCAAAAAAGCGAGGGGGGTTCGTCAGAATGCCTGTAGTCTATAGAATGGATGTTGATGAAAAGATTAGATTTAAAAAAAGTTAAACCCAAAAGGAAATAATTGGTTTCGTTTATGAAATGTGTCAAATGAAATTTGAACATCGTTTTTTTCTGTCTCTATTTTTTTCTTTCTGTCGAACAGGTCACAGTCCGTTAGATGGCAAAGATTTTACGGTGGATGGCATCAATGGATTCGGTGGCAAAAAGAAAAAGAAGAAGCGACGTCACAGCCGCACCATATTCACTAGCTATCAATTGGATGAATTAGAAAAAGCATTTAAAGACGCTCATTACCCCGACGTTTATGCCAGAGAAATGTTATCGCTGAAGACAGATCTACCCGAAGACAGAATCCAAGTAAGTATAAACCGTTTTCATTTTTTGCAATGAAAAAAAAATCCGTGATTTCAAACAATGGCAAATTATAACCTTAAAAAAATGAAGCCTTTCTTTTCAACTGTCAATTAGTAAATTAAATTATTATAAAAAAATAAATAGCAGAGCATCGCACCGAGTTCGAATGAAGAAAAAACGGTGTGAACAGCAGTCATGAAAAAAAAAAAACAAAAAAAGTAAAATACCACGCGATAAAACCCACTTATCTGAGTCCCTTTTTGTTTTACAAAATGCCTTTGATGTGCGCACACATATTCCAAGACGCTCAAGTAATTTAATATTTCTGCACACGCATTCAATTTCGGTTTTCATTTTATCGCCTCCAGTCTACCGATCTCCATCGTCAAAGAAACTAATGGCACAACGAGGCAAAACAACTTAAACCATCTCATCTTTATCCAATGAAGAAGAATGGAAACGAAATGGTGTGTGTAAGAGCGCACGAGAGAAAAAAAATTGGTTTATAAATTAATCGTGGTACTCTTTTTTTCGCTTCAAAGAAATGTTGAAGTGAGATCACAAAAAAAAACACACAAAGATGAAAAGAATTGAACCAATTTACGTGCTAACATTTTGTAAAGTAGATGCCAAGTGTAATTGTATAAACAATATGCTCACACACAGAGACAAACACACCTTCACACACCCGAAACCCTTGACAGATTTTGAATGGATCGAAGCGCTAAATACAAATACAAAAAGGATTCGAAGGCGATAGAAACGCAGTTTTAACGCTCAAAAAATTTGCCTGCTAAACCAAAGAAGGTGTTGAATGTTGGCAAAATAAAAGGTATAAAAAATGGCTGCCGATGCGAATGGTATGTTTGCGCCACATTGTAAATGAGTAATTTTACCATTCGATCACGAGCTTCAAAAACCCACTCTTTGTATTTCATTATTTCTTAAGGTTTTATTTTTTACTTCATTACTTTTTTTAATGCCATTTTTTCAATTTCAACATCTTAAGAATGTTTTCAATGAAAATAATCGGCTAATTCCTTATTTCGGCAGCGACACAATTTTCCACGAATTTAATTTGTCAAACCGATAAACACAAAGACAATTTGCTCGGCGAAACTTCAATTTCGTATTTGAATTGCCGAAAAATAAATAGCAAATCGTCTTTTGTACGATGTATATAAGTGGATGCAGGCGCACCGTGGCTTCCACTTTTGTCAATTTTATAATTCAATTATACAGTTAGCATGGTACTTTAAGATATAACAAGCGCCATTTTCCAATTTCCTCCGCACAAATATATCTCATTATCGTATCTTTGTCACTCCTCGGTTTTCATCGGTTGATGTTATTCGTATTCAGCGTGACTTCCAAAATGTGGATTGGAGCGGGAAGTAGAAGCACTCTATTTGCTCAACATCAAAAAAAAAAACTTTTCGACGCACGCTTGCTATCGAATTTAGAGACAATTTTGGACGAAACGCTTGCATTTATGATTTATATATAATATAAACCACCCTTCGGCGCATCCAATACTGTACCGCATGCTGTTTGCATTGAATAAGCTTCGAGTGTAGACAAATAAAACAGCTCTGAAATTCGATAACAACTTATTATACATACGCACGCACGCACTTACCCACGCACAGCATACAGAATTTCAAGCATAAACCATCCTATCTACCATCAACCCGCCTCATTGTGACTCAACTCACTCTCTCTTTTTTTTGGTGACGCCAAAAAAAAGAAACAACGAACTAAAACATATAAATCGATTCACTCCTCAAAATTCTTTCAAACGTTGTCATTGCGCGGTAATTGTGTAGCTACTGTTTCAAATTCAACGTAAACGAGGCACATTGAAAAAAAAAAGAATCCACCATTTTTGCTGGCGACGATGCAGATTTGAATGGAAACAGAGCGACAAAAATGCTGGTTGCAGTCAAAATCTAACAAGCATCCAACCGCAAAGCAATAGTGTTTTTACCAGTCTGGCCCCTCTGGAGTATTGATTTTAATTGTAAAATTGTTAATTTGGAAAAGCGCACAAGAAGAGCGAAAAAGAGAGTATCCTAAATGGGAACCGATCGACAAGAGGCCCTTTTACCCCGTTTCAGTTTTTCTCTTTGCATCAACGCTCTCAGTCTGCCAACTGTATCAAAATCCAAGCCGTTTTTTATATGAGTCAAACCCGTAAATTGGGTTGTCGCATACAGAAAATGAATGTTCGGTCGAAAATCAAGGCAAAAGTGCTGTGTTGCATACATTATTTTGCCAAATACTCCATATTCTGGCACAGCAGACCGAAAATTCGTTCAAAGCGAGGGGGAAAGAAGAAGAAAAAAAAATGGTGGCGCCGAAAAACTTTTCTTTATACATCCATAATAATGGACCGAAAAATGGTACTTAACTTCAGAACCGAGCGACCAATCATAAATTTTAATTTCGTTGGACACATTTAAATTAAGAGCAACGTCAACGAATGACGTGCACAGGGTTACGGTTTTCTTGCTCCGAAAAGCCCATTGATAAAAAAACGGTGTTGAAGGTAACAATGGTATTCGGAATATCGGCTTCACGTTGAATTTTAATTGATTTTGAAGTTAATGACTAAAATATAAAGCTGTCACTGTTTGTCGTAGCGATGAAACTTGTTTACGGGAGTTTAATTATTTTCTTTATATTGACTCTCATATATCGAACGTCCAAGAGTCTGACGCTGTAATCCAATTCGCCGTTGAAAATTGGATCCTAATGGAGACTAATGCTGCTTTATTGAACTGAATAAGCAATATAAAGACGCAAACAATTTGGCAAAAACAAAGGCAAAAAAAAAAATACAGATAAACCCAAGCATCGTTTCTCCATCGCTGTTGGGTAACAACACCAATTATTTCATAATTTCCTTTTTTTATTTGTGTTTATGCGTTTTGTCTTGCTTGGCTGAGATGTGAATGTATTGATGCCGCGTCTGTTTTATATGATTTATATGTGTATTCTATTTTTCATCTTTGTACATATTACACACTGACGTAAATATCTCATCGCATGTGCTTCGTATTGTTGTTGTCGCATACTCAAAACGGCACGAGATCATTTCATTTGGATTTTATTGCCAAGCTCGAAGCAATATTCCGTTGGAGCTTTGTGAATTGAGCTGAGTGCCAATGTGCCAACAACAACAACAAAAAATTTATTCAGCATATGAAAATGTTTGTACAGACGAAATGTCTGCAGAAAGGCGAATAAGAAAATTCGAGCTCCATGAAATATTGTTGTACTAGCAAACGAACAACGACAACAGAAGAAAAACCCCTCTGAACAAGCAACAAAATTGAATGCGTTGTTAAAAGTCTCGTTGCCGTTTTTTCGATGTGTTTTATACAATGAAAGAAACAACACATAAACACATCTCTCCCTCTTTGAAATTTGGCGCTTTCGTCTCCATCATATCGAAGTCGAGTTGGCAAATATGTCGAAAAAGGAAAAACGTTGTCATGGTAATAATAAGGTTGGCCCTGCTACTTAAGTATACAGGCATTTCAAAATTGCTATCATCATTGTCA
Organism: Contarinia nasturtii; assembly: GCF_009176525.2. Lineage (NCBI taxonomy): Eukaryota > Metazoa > Arthropoda > Insecta > Diptera > Cecidomyiidae > Contarinia > Contarinia nasturtii. Next base: position 3,365,657 of record NW_022198275.1, on the reverse strand, counting down.
AGCAACGAATGTCGGTGTTGTTTAACTGCAACTCCCTTTCTCTCTGCCTCTTGCGCGTTTCCGTTACCGTCGCAACAGCTACACGCACGCATGCAACCATCATCATCATCATCACCATCATCATTAATTCGAACTCGATTCGTATTGTATGAATAGCATATATACTGTGATTACCACTGGAAATGAGTCAGACGAAAATTCTGAAGAGTTTATGGAAACATTGCTTCACATTTGCCTGAATCGTAATGAATAAATCACGTGCGCGCATGTCAAAATTTGGAAATTGGATTGAAGAATAGCTGGTTGCTGAATAAAACGACAAATTGGCATATTTGTTTGCGTTCTTCGGCTTTTTCTTCATTCCTTTGCTATTATTTCATATTCTTTATTGTCTTCTCTTAATAAGCCATAAGCAGAAAATAATACCTTCATCACTGTAACAAATAGAACTACATTTAGAAAATCACGGATCCTGTTAATTCTGTGTACATTTTTTTAAATTTGAAGTCATGAAATTTTCAGGTATAAAAAAACAGGTTGAAAAAATTAATTTAAAAAAAATATTTTGAAAAATGGAAATTGAAAAAATAATTATTAAACATGAAAAAAAAAAGATTCATAGAAAAAATCCGAATAAATAATAATTGAAATGATTAAATGCGCTTCAATTGAATTTCGTTTAAATGTTTGCCTCTTAAACAGCAGCAATATATTCATAAAATAATCGCGTCAGTGGCAAGCAAACAAATGTCTAGGATTGTGGTGCGTGTAGATTGTGTGAACATCAATATTTGAATACCCTAATTTTTATGTTTGGTTGTTAAATGGTTTGTAACTTGTTGGTTTTTGTTGTTGTTGTATTTATGCAACACATCCCATATCAGAGTCGAGCATACGAAACATTGTAATAATTTTATTCGCATTGCGACCCTCATCGATGCCATGAAGAGTAGCACACTTTATGTACGTATATGTTAACATGATGTTGTTACATCGTACTAAAACAACTATCGAGGGGTCGTTCGTTGCTGTGCCTGTAATCGTCGAACTATCTCTGCCATTCGAATAAAATGTGTATTCGTTTTTAAATCGGTTGTTTAGTGCATGTAAATGGAACATCTCTAATGTAGTCAAATTCACCGATTGTCGGTTAAATATCGTAAAATGATGAAACTGATGATTGCACTGGCCATACATTGATCCCTCTTCGATCCACTGTATCCTTACCGAATATATTCACACATCGTCGGAAGTTTGATCTATCCATTTGTTCAAGTGGATGCTTCATTCGGTATACATTCTCTTTTTTTTCTCTCTATCAGCAAGCAAATTCATTGTAGACGATGTTCTCTAGAGACATGCAAGCATTTCACAGTGAGAACTTTACAGTTTCATGTTTATCTTGTGATTCTCAAGAGATTTAAAATTAATTTACTGAATTATCTATTTATGAGATCACCAACAGTAATAACAATAACGAGAGAAAAAAAACACAAGTAATATAATGCGTGCGAAAACTTGCCGTGCGCACTTCATGCACGCGTTTTTATCATTTGCTTTTTATTTGTTTGGTAAATAATCCACTAAAGTGTTTTACTTACTTGTTCACTATGTTAAGGGTTAATTTTGAAGCAATGCGCAAAAAAAAGAGCGAACCTGAAAGATACTAGCAGACACGCTGAATAAGTGCAAGTGCATTGTGCTCGTGGGGTGAATAAATGTGTTGGCAGCACACGACATGCGCTTTCATGAATGACAAAAAAGCAAACATTTTTAACATAATTTGCGTTTAAGCACAACAAATTCGATCAACTAATTGAATTACAGGACATTTAATGGCATTTTGTTTTTCAAAATTGTGATTTATTATGGTTAAAAAAAATGTCTTGACTTAGTATCAAATATTATATGAAAAATAGAGCGGTGATTTCATTTTTTTGGGACGCATTTTAAGTAAATCGTCCAGAAGAAATGAAACATTCTCGTGAGTAATTTAATTTTTTAAACATTAACAACTTTAACTATTCACACTTCAATGAGTGTGGCCCTTTTTTCTTGCCGCAGTGTAATGTCAGTCAAATTATATGCATTTTCAATGATGAATTTTTTTCTAAATTGAAATCTGAAAAAAACACACAAGTCATTCTGAAGTTTGTCTCGTTATTGCATATTCGATCGACCAGTTTTCAATTCATTGCGATGATGAAGACACTTGAAATTAATTACATGTCATTTGTTAAGCAAATAATCGGAACGAGAAGACTCACTTGTGTGTATATTTATGCGGTTTCATTGGCAGCTATTGTGAAAATTCGTAGTTCATCGAAGGTGTTCAACAAGTAAATATTATTTTTGTCCCTCATTCATTCAATCAAACAAACGCAATCATTTCAAAGTATTGGGTAATTTGTGTGCTACGATCGAACCGAAAAAATATCCGGCTTGGAATGTTATTCGTCATCGAGTGTCATCGATTTGTCTAGGCAACTATGTGCCCCATAAAGTGTGAACCAAAACATAACATAACAAGCCAGTTAAAAATAATATCAAGAATTGGTGTATGTTTTTTTTCTCGCTGCATTCGTTATGTGAATGAAACGTCTATTGAAAAACAAGACAATAGAATTGATGGTGGAATTCGAGTAATACGGTGGTTGTGAGAGCAATAGATAGAAATAGAAACTGAACGGAAAGAAAATTAAAATTAAACATTCAATCATAATGAGAAACGGCACAAAAGAAAATATCGCTGTGGCTTTCTTCGTCTTCTGTGTTTTTCTTTCTATTTCACCGATTTTCGTTCGGTTGACATTGTTTATTTGGTGTAAATGAATGTTGACAGGCCTAGTTTGAAGGCCACCGTTTTGCTATTGTTATTATTTATCATTCTTTTTATTTTCACACTCTTAACCACAATTTAGCATTTTTAATCTACACACACTAATGCCACTTTCAAAACGAATTATAAATAATGAATAAATATTTGTCTACTTAATCAAGAAAACACGTTTCTTGAAGAAAAAAATCGAATTGGAATTCGGTGTATGGTCTCAATTGTGTTGCCGTTATATCAAATTCTGACAACATATACACCAAATACGATAATATTTGTTGACTGTGCGAGATAGCATACATGATGATATTGTGCCGAAGCAGCTGCGTTGTGTGGCGTACACTATTTGCTCTTGAATTGAGTAAATTGTTAATTATGAGACTATGTTAATATAAAAGGGGGCCGGCCAAAGCCATTTCACATTCGAATTGTATAGCTTTTTTCGCCTCTTCAATTACCGATTCAAAAGGTAAACGTGATCGATTCTTTTTTGTTTCATTAGTAATTTCTCCACCATTTTCGGACAATGATGTGTGTGCTTTGTAAAAAAAAACTTAACATATATTGAATAACCATCGCAATGAATTGAATTGAATAGGCCGCACGATTGTGCTATCCGCCCATTAATGCTATAATTAAATTAAAATTTCACTTTGTTAATTTAATTGCTGATTAATGGGGCTGATTGACTGAATGATTGATTGATTGAGTGATTAAGGTGTATAATTATTTTATTACGTTTTAAATCATCTGCAAATGGATTATATCATTCAAAATTGTTATCGAAATGGAAACCCACCATTTTTTTCACCTCAATATGTTAATAACCATCTTGAGAGCTAACGCTATTGTTCGTACTAGAAACTAATACCACGATGAACTGATCAAGGTGATGAATAGTAATGATTCCCGACACACTTGTGTCAATATTAATCCAAAGATGAATAAAAAATGGAAAATACAGGCAAAAAAATATCCCATATGTTTAGAATAATTTGTATGCATTGGACAAATATTCAATAAACCGTGTTTGAAGTGTGAAATGAATATTCGGCGAAGCAGTTTTATGATTTGAAATTACTACATTAGTTTTTCATTGAACAAATCTTTTCCTTTGTTCTCTCTTTGGGCTGTAAAATGAAAACTGGCCACATGGATCATGATCTCTGCTCTAACTTGGAGTTTCTAAGTGTCTACAAATTCAAAGGGGCTCAATGCTAATTTGTGTTCAAAATTGATTATTTTTAAAATTGAAAGAGTTTTCCGTTGTTGCATGTGTAAATTGAAAAATATTTTGTCGTTTTGCTGGATTTTACAACGAAGATAAATCTATGTTCATTAATCATTGTCTTGTTTGCTAATGCGTTAATTACTAAGCAATTATTCGGTTAGTTATGTCCAAACTCGGATTTTCAAATGACGTCTCAAATGTAAGGAGTCGCATTTTCTGTTTGTTCAAACCATTTTTGAATTTCTCCACAGTTTTTTCTTGCATTTTGGGCGCCTGTTTGTAAAAAAATAACTACCATAAGATTTTTCCTCGTTTTTTAGCTTCAATCTAATTTTGCTCCATTTACAAAATGGAAAATTAATTATACACCCACAAAAAATAAACATTAGCATCAACAATCAGGATGGATTCGTTCGAGGATGGCAAACAACAGCATAGTGTTGTAAATAAAATCAGAAAATATGAAAGAGAGAGAAATATATGCGTCACAATTGAATGCACACATGCACACCATTCGCTCAAAATGGGAATAGTGACGAGAGTAATTTGCAACAGCAATGCGTTAGCTTAAAGCAAACAAACATGAAATGTGCTTGTTTTCTGGGTGTAAAGTGAATTATTTGTACATTGTGTCAATGAAACAATTAATCAAATTGAAAATGGTTTTTGTTCAACCAAACAGCTCGTGTAAATGCAAGAGAAGATTTGCACAATGAAAGGCAATCTGTTGACGGGAGTGAGAGAGGGAGAGAGAGAGAGAGTGGGTAGTTGCATTGTCTGATTCACTGTGCGCTATGTAAACGTCAACTCGTAACCATTTTCCAAATTGATGATGCTAATGCAAATAAAAATTTGGTTGAATGTTTTCGCCCATGTTCGGATACTGTTTCAAATTCAAGCACAAAACCATCGAAACGGTAAGAAGAGAGTCTTTTCAAGTGGTTTTACATAACGTTCTTCAAATGTGTACGCCGATTTTAGACATCAAATTAGAATAGTATAATGATTTTATTAGATGTATATTAAGCAACTTTCTCGATTGATTTTTTGAAAAGAACATTGTTTGCACTAATATTTGTCGATCGTAATGTTTACATTCAATTCAATTATTTGCATCGGATTCACTTGATTTTACTCATCGATGGTAGGAAAGTTTTGAAAATCTCATTTCATTGTTTATTTTTGCATCAAAATATCAGTCTAGTTACGGATTTTGCCAACCGCTGTGAGGAAACCAATAATTGTTTTCAAAACTTTCTTCGTTTTAATTTGAACAATTTTCGGTGTAAAACCGTTCGAATTGGCAATTATTTGCTTAATACATGAACTAGAATGGACGATTCAATGGTAAACTTTTCGCAACGCATGCATAAATTTCCAGGCGAATTTGGCTCTGCCTCTCAAATGGCTTATTTTTGCATTTTAATTTGCAAATTAATTAAAGACGATTACAATCCAAGTAGAAAATTGTTACCTTATTCCATTGTCGACGAGTCGTCGTAATTATTGAGTGTGTATCGTGCAAGCATATTCAAATTGAGGCGCATTGTTGAAAACTTGTTAAAATCTAATAATGAAATGCTTGAATAGATCGCATAACCATATAATAATGATTTTGGTTTTGGCTTGACGTCCGTCGAAATCTACCATGCGCACAGTGATAGCATCTCACATTTTTTTTATTAACAAGGTGCTTTTCGTTTTAAATAAATAACAATCGTTACTGTCATTGTGTTCCGTTCTTGTTTTTTTTTTCCCAGTTAATCAGAAATCTGACGATTTGCAGTGACTTTCGAAAAAAAAACAACACATACACATAGCAAACGGAACACTTTGCCAAGAAAAATACAATTATTTTCATTTAATATAATACTCGTGTTAAATTAATTTCTTGAGAAAAAAATAAAAATATAAATACATGTTGGTATTCGCACACGCATTCAACACCCTGACAGGTTCAAACGCAGACAAGTGTGAACGCTTATTATTATTTATGCGTTGTTAGCGTTTCCTTTTCGCCATAGTGGACAAAAGAAGAAGAAGAAAAACATAACATTGAATTGAATATAAAAGATGTCAGGTACATCGCCATTCGAATCGAAGAAAAATATTTTCGTTGGCTTTCTTATGTACTGATGTAACAATAAGAACGCAAATGTCCGATGAATTGCATTATTTTGGTGTTGCTGTTAAATTATATGAAAAAGGGCATATAGAGTCACACACAAAGAGTTGGTTATTATTAATTTGAAAAGTGGTCATTTTGGAGTACTTTGCACCTGAAAAATTTGATAATTGGGCATGATGATTTGACAAAATTGGATGCTCACCTCACTCGAAACCATTGTTTGGTTGGCATGTTCAAGCAGTTTTCCCGGAAGATTCCGACTTCCCTTCGTTTTCATTGCAACAAATGTAATTTTGATGTGAGCATTTTCGATTATGGTGGTTCAATTCAATGGCACAAAAGAAAGTTGTGCGTTAAATAGAAACAGTTCAACGAACAGAAAATCTTTTGAGCATTATTAAATTAAAACTTTTTTCTATTGAAGTGTCATGAACAAGTAACTTTCCGAATGACATAATAATAACGATACGTCGAGAGAGAAAAAAAAAACCTTATACAAAAAAAGAATCAGTTAATTTCGAATTACTAAATTATACACGTTAATTGTTGAAAATATAATGAAATCGCTGCACACCCCCCACTGGAAAACGTGTCTTTGGTACAGGTTTTATTGAAAATTAAGTGTTGCTAGTAAGTTATCGATCTGGAAGCGGCAGAAAATCAGAGGGAATAAAATTGAAAAATAAATTGCTTTGATCCGCCCATTTTTTGCGGTTGAAAAGGCGACCAAACGAAGTTAAGCACGTACCATCCATAACGGCAAACAAAAACCATATTATATTCACAGGCGATGATTTTGATAGACGAAATAATAGTAATAATAATGTTTATGGTCATATCATAATTTGAACCGCAAAATGTTACCGTGTACGGTGTACCATTTTCAATTTCGGGCTTCTTTATTCGAAGAAGTTTTGTCGCAGCAAATTAAGTGCCACCTATGGTTCAAAGCAATCGATGGATTTGATGGCATCCTTTATATGAAAGCAACTGCCACATGGCGATACGATATAAAAGCAAATTTCACTTCTTTTCTTTCTTAAACGATTACTCATTACACGTTTACTGCTCCAACACACACATACACCTATGGTTTGCACCGACCAAAGTTTGAGCCGATGAATAGCGACAAAGAGTTTGGTTTTGAAAGCATTCAATTAGGAGCAATTTAGAATCTCTGCATGATAAATATTGTGTTCTGCACCGAACAAAGCGTAAATTACATGACAAATTTTTCGCTCCCACATATCTATCAAAAATAATGGCCATTTCCGATTGGCTCTTCCCTTGACATGCCATTGAATTGGTGAAATACGTCAAGACTACCCTGAATTCGTTAACCTGAAAACAAGGCAAGATGCATTCAATCAAATAATGTGTTGAATTTTGGAAAACAAACGAATTAATTCCAAATGAGAATGGATCAGTTGATTTGGGAAAATGTATTGACAGGTTTAACGTTATGTGCCGCACATGCAAACCGAAAGATGTATAGAGAAAAAAAACTCTCACACTGATAAGTTGATAAATTCAATTTCTCATTTGAACCTCGCTCGATAAACAACTATTAGCGACGCAATACCCCAACTGTGTGTTGATCTGGCGAAAATAGATTTTGGCTGCAAACGACAGTCTCGACTTGGTTTTGTCACACCATTATTATTCTATGATACGACAGGAGAATCAGTATGTATTTCTGTAAACGATGAGAATTCATTCAAAACGTGGCTCAATGCAGGTTAACAGAAGCAAAAATTAGATTTCCAATGGAACTATCAAATTGCGGAATTTATTGTACTCTGTGGTTGCAAATAAAAAAACACCACTGATGTGAACAAAATGATCGGGTGTTATTTCACTTTATTATTATTATACAAAAATGTTCCCATCGTCGAAATCTAACAATTATTTTATTTGGTGTCAAGGGATATCGCATGATAATTTCAATGGAACAAGTGCTGATGAATCTCCCTGGTTTTTTATTAAATAGCAACCGTATGCTCACATTGATATAATAAGATACTTCATTTATAGTCGTAAATATCACTGAATATTCTCACGAAATTTTTGTTTATTGCGGGTGCACAAATTTCGATTCTTTTCGTGATGCATTTACAGCATGAACTGTTCATCGATTGGGTTTGTCATAAATGGCAATTCCGCCACGTTCTAACGAATGATGAATATTTTGAATGCCACATTCAAGTGACGAGTGTTTTAATTTATGAAATCCAGTGCCGACCGTCGCACGTTTTGTTATTTTTCGCACCCTCTTTTCGACAATGATTCATTTCACTGTTTACTGCATGTCTATTGCTAAATGCCTAATAGTGTTTAATAATGTACAACACACATAGTTTTTTTTCTTCTACCTATTGCATCCGGATCCCATTTCAGTGACACGATACGTTTCGAACCCTATTTTTTTTCTTCTCGAGAGCACTTGCGCATCGTTATACCGAATAGATAACAGTCGATTTGCCGATTTTGTTTCACATCATAAATAGAATGAGTGTGTATGCTTTGGGTAGCTCATCGAAAATTGATAATGTTGTGCTGACTGTCGGGTGTATATGACTTGTGTGAATTGGTAATAAAAAGACACTTTTATGTGGTGACCTTTTCACGCAACTTCTGGTCGCTTGCATTCCGATTGGAACCGATTACATATTGAAATTCATTCCATATGTTGTTGTTTTTGGCACAACATTTTCTCAATTTTTCGAAATGTTTATTATTTCGCAATCGGGCCGAAATGAATTTTAGAAAAAAATTCGAAATGGCCTGTTGCAAATCAAGCTGAAAATTGCTGGATATACTTATTTTGTTTCGTGCATATGATTTATTGATGACGTAATTCGATCGGAAATTCTTAACCTAAAAAAAAGTGAAGAAAAAAAATCTATCGCAAAAAGTGGTGGAATTCGATGAAAGTTTTTTTCCCACTTGGAGACATATTGTGGGCTAAAACTCATAAATGTCTAGTTAATTTATTGTTTTTCACTTCGCCATTGATCGTTCGTCAATTATATAACGGCTAATGATTTTATCACTTCAATGTTCAATTATTCACTTGAGCCAAGCCGATATGAGTGTGCTACGTTTTTATGTGCTCTTCTAAATTGAATAAATTGTTTAAGGAGGACAAAAGTGGTGCAAAAAATACACTCTCACACACACAAAGAATTATAATCCATTTCCAAAGCAAACTGTAAGAAGAATGAAAAGGAAAAAAAACCGATGATAAAATTCTGCAAAACATCATGAAATGAGAGCGACAAAGAAAAGAAAACGGGAGAAATGTGAAAAAGTGAGAAAAGTGTACGGAATAAAGAGTGGTGAAACGATTTAATTAAATATTGTCGAACAAAAATCGTACGACTACATCGCGCAGTCACACATCTTTATATACTAGCTGTATTAGAGGCGAATAATTAAACGGTTTATTATGCAAATCACTTTTTATAAAACACATCACCAATGTTCCATGTTCGCTCTCTTGTTCACACAATAAATATTTAATGAAATGATAATACGTTGTGCTTGCATATACGGGCGTCTGCTCTAAGCAGCTTCGTATCACTTTAAGCCCTGTAGTGTGATATCTGTGTCGTGGCTATATGTGTGTAGTTCCGTGCGCAAATTTGCGCTCTTTTCTATTTCCATATTGAGCTTGTTGCTTGCAAACGATGTACAAAAGAATAAATCGCCATTGCGCCAGTGAACAATTGCTCTGAACACAGATTAACGGGAACGGTATTCGGTGTGAATAACGGAATTTTCATAATAGACATTTTTCACAATGTAAAATGACTTTTTCCTATTCGCTCTTCAATTTTCATATGTTCGCATGCCAAATCAAGTTAAGAACCACCTTGGAGCCGTATCCGACATTCACTCCCATTTGCCAATCATTTACTTGAATTCATATCTATTTTTTGCTCCCATTCTTCTCTCTCTCTCGCTCTCTATGCTTCTATTATTCGCATTTTGTCCGCTTTCTTTCATTTTCACTGTACAATTTTAATCACAATCGAATTTAAAATAAAGAAGAAGAAAAGAAATTATTTCCCCGGTTGCTGCTGATTTAATTGAAATGAGAGCAATCATTTGCTGAAAATACACAAATTCCACAACCAGGCGAGAATGGAATCAACTTTCACATGAACATATTACTATATTCCTCTTCATTCGAACTACTCAGGATTTTCACGTAATTAAATCATCAAATAAGAAGATAGGAATTTACTAGATGATTTGACTCAGTTCATAGCTCATTAGGTAGCACTCTTGGTAAACTTCATTTCATCAGCGAGCCAGTTGATTCAATGCATTATCAAATTAAACATTTAACGGTCCATATGTGCGCTCTCTCACTCTATTCACCCAAATGAATCGATCATTATTTACTTGAATGAACGAGCCAATGTGATGCGCACACATTTGGATCCCGAATAATATAATACAATAGCCCATTTTGTTTACATTGATAAATAAATCCTGGGGTTACTCCATCCTATTTAGGTATATCTTTCTCATTTTTTAATGGCATAAAACATACAATTTCATTTGCTTTTTAACAAATTCATCTCGTGAATTTGATTTCTGATTTTGTTCGACGAAAACATTCCATTTTCAGCAAACTGCACAAAATAAGAACTAGCGAATTTTTCAGGATCCAAAGCATAATAATTACATTTTATTTGTTTGGTTATGAACAAAAATCAGAAATTATATTGAGATATTTTCAGCCAGATGAATCAGTCCAGGCAGCTAACGTCAGGCGCTGAGATGGAGTGAAAACTAGAACTGATTGTAAAAGTTATTTATTCCTATAAAAACCACGCTCCATTTCAGCGCCTGACGTTAGCTTTCAGTGCTGATTCAGCTGGCTGAAAATCTCTCAATATAATGTCTGGTAAAAATGCACAAAAAAATCGTGACAACAATTCAAATTTACGTTTTCTATTATTAAAAATAATGAGAGCCGCAAAAAATGAATTAAATATTTTGCCATTGCATATTTCAAATTATAAGGACGTGAAAAAATATGGCTTTCACAAAGATTATATTTGAAGTATTGTTGTCAAATAGATACCAACAAGAAAAAATATATGCCCCTTGAAATTCTGGCTGCTTAGTCCATTGGGATAAAATGTATCGAAATAAATTGCAAATTTGGTTGAAAAGAAAAAAGGTTGTGAATGAGCGAAATATGATTTTTCAAAGAAAAAAAAAAATGAACACAAAAAACACTAGTTTAATATAATGAGTTTGCATCGAATACAAATGCGATGACGTCGTCTTGGAGTTTGCAACAGAAGCCGTTATTCATCGCTCCATAACTAGATAATTATATATTATCCAGTTGTATTATTTTCCGCTTTACAAAATGTCGATGTGCCGATGCACGCGACTCTTCACAGTTGGATATCTCATTTGTATTTTTCAAGCGTTCACATTGCAATCCCTTACTGTGCGGAAATGCACGTTCGATATATACTCCGACCCAGTAGAAAAAACACACACCGTCAAATCAAAACTGAAACAATATTTTTGTTTGTCAAGCAAAAATTGTATTCGATCTCACGCCAATGGAATGATGTTTTCCACTTCTGTTTTTGGTAGGAGTTTCTCACGAAAGAGGCTCATTAAATTCCAAAAAATCTGTAGCGAATCAATGTATCGCACTTATTTTGATCACTTGAAATCAAATGTTCCGCCATCGAATTGAAAAATTCATTAAATTCAATTACGACGACCATATTTGCCAATTCTCTTCCGGATTGGCGAAAACACAACATTCATTTCATAATGACAAATCGCAACAAAAGCGCTGTACAAAATTTATACATCATTCGAATGAAGAAATAAAAAAAAAAATCGACGAAGTTTTCTGCATAACATTGTATTTGGTTGCCATTCTGTCGAAGAACAGAGTTTATAAGGATAATCTTGTAAATTTGAAAGGGATTTCCATTATGACTACAATTCAAGCAGAAACGAAACCAATGCGCCATCAAAAATTGGATCGAACCATATTTTTCCCCATAAGATATATATACAGATAAAATCGAATTGAAACGACGGAGAGCAGAAAGAAAGAAGAAAACGAGAAGAAATGTAATCAACAAATTGACTTTTTGACCAAAAGTCCCAGAAGACGATGGAAAATGGCCATCAATAATCGTTCTATTTCGAATTCTGTAATCGCATATAGTGCTTTTTGCAAAATCAATGCACCCATTGAATGGAATATTTAATCTGTTTTCGATTTTTTTTTTTTTTGTAAAACATTTCATTCGTCCAATTGAATATGCCAAAGAAATAGAGCGGTTATGTGCACTCCAAAAAATACTTGGAGCGAATGGCTGGCAGGAAAAACCGCATAGAGCTGAAAACGAATGATATAAACCAATCAATTTATAAAATGTCACAACATCGGTTTGCGTCCATCGTCATCGATACGAATATGATGAGATTGTGCGTTATCATTGGAATCGTCTTTTTTTTCCAAAATGGATATCACTCGAATTATGTGATTTCCGATTCAATTTATGGATTTCTACATGAGCCATTTCATTAAATGCAATGCATATTTTCCGCAATTTCCGTAATTTACTTTCCGTGCACAGAGAATTCAGAATCATACAACGGTATGTGTGTCTCTGTGCGTGTCTCGGTGTTTAATGACATCGGGCCGTTGTAGCTCAATAGCAACTGTAAAATGAAACTAAAAATTAGTTCGAAAAAGTGAGCATTTAAAAGGATGAGATGTAAATGAAGTGTTGAAAATCTGTGCAAATACGTCGCACTTTAAACGACGGTAATAAGAGGAAATTTGTACCATTTCACACAGAGTTAAAATACACACTTTAGCTGTCGATAGCTCTAATTCGTTGCGGCTGGCATTCAATTTATCATTGGTGTACTCTTTTTTTTTCTCTTCATTTAACCGTTGGCTCCTTGAATACAAACTGTTTATGCACTTTACTGCATTCGGTGTCAAGAATACATATTTTCTAAGTGCGAATGAAAGTTTAACAAGTCATCAGAGCGCAAAGTGCTCTCACCCAAATGCATCAACAAGAAAAGGAAGAAAACACACACATTCCTTTTTCATGTAGTTTGTTCACTTGCGACAAGGGTCAGCCCCGCTATACAATGTATTGTTTATGTGCACACTTTGACAAGAGCATCTGAACTAAACAGACGACGGAACCGTTTTTCTTATCCTCAACGGTTGGATGCTTATCATCGCCGCTGTGCAAAGAAGATGGAGAAAAAAGTGGCAAAGTCCTTAAAAAGCGCCAAGTACTATTTGAAGACAAAGCTTCAATGCTTCGACATACAAACGCTAATGGACTTTAAAATGCGACATAAAAAAATACACATAGTTCTTATACAGTTTGTTGAAAGCATTTTGACATAAAGTTTACGGCGGTAAATTGACCTCTCATATTATGCTAAATAGTTTGCGTTCAAAATCAAAACCTGCTAAAGATTATTCTAATCATTTCGTTCTCGAAATAAATATTTTCACATTATCATCTAATTTAATAATATAATGATTCATTTGAATCGAATACGAAAGAAGCGATAAACGGACAAGAGTCATTGAATTACATCCCAATAATTTAAGCTTCAACAATCTGACAGTTTCTTTGTGTGTGCGTGCGGGTTTCGAACCTCTTTCGGTTAATTCTTTGAATGCATCACGATTCTTTCATTGTACGAATGACTAGATAATGAATGTATCGACACTTTTCTGGATAAACACTTGAACTGACTATTTTGTGAAGTGGCTCACGCTCATTCCTTTTTTGTGTTTCGTGTTTTTTTTTTGCATCTTTCATTTCTTACGGAATGAAATGCATTTACATTAAATTCCAAGCTTTCTTTTCAATTTCATTTGGATTTCAAGCCGCAGCATCTTATTAGTGCTATAAATAGGTAATAAATTCTTTTTTGATTTGAGTGAGTTTTCTTGGTACGAAACACTTGATTTGGTTTGCTAATGAGTAAGACCAACATCGTTGTGCGCAATGCAATTTGGAAAGACCACCATCGATTTTTTTTTCTTTTACGCTCAACATCTAAATAAATAAATGCCATGTAATTTAATAATTACCAGTTTAGTTTGTTGATCATACGTTGAGCGTCGGCATGTCTTTTGTATGACCAAATCTCACTTAATCATCTGCGTAAGTAAATCTCAATAAGAGTCTCAATCCTTATTTGCCCCTTTGAATTTGATGATTGGTAGTTTTTATGAATTCCAAGAGAAATATGACCGAGAAAAATCATGCACGAAATTTTCTGAAGAATTACAGACAATACGGCGTTTTGACCACAAAAACGTGAAATAATTCATTTGAAAGGTCGTTGAAATCATCGGCGCCATATTAATCATACGAATGCATTTATTAATTAATAAACCCAAATAACTAATCAATAATAAACAATTTCTGTGTCTGCTGGTGCTTAATCAGTTGACAAATCAATAACGATTTTTCTATTACAAAATAAATGCTAAAGATAAGGCTGCAAAACACATCTGAATGAAAGAATGCGTTTAAAAAACACCAATAAACTCGTCACTCCTCCACTTGTCAGCTCTTTGGATGCGACGGATAAGTTAATTATGAGGGATCCGAAAAATGCACGTTCACACTGGAATTTCAATCGTCTTACGTCGAGAAATATTTTTACAATTTATTGTATAAGTGGATAATAATACAATAATACGAGCCGAGTCGAGCCAGTGGTGTCAATTCGGTCGTAGCCAAAACATAAAGACGTTCATTGGTTCGAGCACAAAAATAAAAAAAAGAATTATAAAATGGTGATGCCTTTGTTCGATATTATATTCATTGCATACCCTCTGGTCGGTCGAGGTTAATTTGTTCGCTTTATTGCCTTCGAAAGAAAATCGCGTTGCTAAATATCTGGATTAAGGACGACAATCGCATTCAACTATATTGACTTTTTGTGTGTTTTTCATTACAATAAGAAAGGCGCTCACAATTCATCACAAAGAGTGAAATGAAAACGATGCGACAAAATGAAAAATATTGAACTGGAATTAATATCAAGTCGGCCCCTCCGAAAATTGCTTCGTTTCATTTATACCGTTTGCGTATTTATGAGTCATGCTTTAGAATTTTAATGCCTATTTATCTTCAATATATTCGACTATTTTGCACCAAATGAATTGCCAACACCGGAGACAACACACTCAGACATTATAGACATTTCCACCTAATAATGAACTGGTTTCGGCTTTACGGATTAAACTTAATTGAATAATTCTATTCATAGTTCAATCGTAAGTGGCAGTTAAACGTTCATATTACATTTTCGTCGGCTCTGTAGACAGCATTGCATATTTTTGACATATCGATAAATTCAATCGATTGCTTCAGAATGAATGGTACCGTATCCGGTGATGTTTTTTTGCTAACAACATATTTTCACACCGAATCGAAGAAAAGTCACGCGAATGCATTGCAACGAAATCAGTTTAACGGTGATCAGTTGTTGAATTGAAACTGGTTTCAATCGATCCACGTATTTACAAGTCAAAATGTCAATTTCAAGTTGTAAAACTTGACGATAAAATCAAAACATTGTTTAAATTAAGTCGCACACATCATAAATAATATTTAAATTGACATTTTACCAGGTTTACGATTAGAAATCTATGTTTTGTATTTGTTTTTATATTCGAAACCACTTGAATTGAATGACAATGACAGAAACAAAAACGAACTATTTAAAGTGAAACACTTTTTTTTAATCTGTGCACAAAAAAAATCACCCGTTCAAATAGAAACCATTGACTAACTAATATGCAAGTCATAAAAAAGCAAAATCGTAAAAAAAATTATGATCGATTTAAATCGTGCGATTGCATTTGGTGAACAAGAGTTTTTTTATATTCAAATAAGGTTTTAATTCATGTTGCTTTTGTGTATGCGAAATGCAAACCACACTGGTGTACATTGAATAGAGAAAAAACATTTTTTTTGTTATATTGTTGAAATGAGTAATTCGGCTGTGTTTTCGAAAAACCCAACACGTTGTTGATTTGATATACGTTATTTTATTTCATTCCAGCGACTGAACGTACATTGGCCAGTCTCAACTCTCGTAGTTAAACAAATGTAGCAAATGTAATTAAATCATATTTTCCAATGCGGTGCACAAGGGACTTGAAACTGAATAAAATGCCAAATGATTTTTCCTCGATTTGTGCGCAATGCAAATTCATTCATCGCCGAATATTCAATTAAATTGAACAAAAACTATTTTTTTTGTTGTTACTTTGATTAATGGTATGGAATTGACGCTATTATCGATGCAAGGGAAATAAAGAGATATGATTTCCAGTTAATTTTTTTTAATCCAAATATGATTTGATATAAAAATAAATACCTCACAAAATATGAATTGAAACGATGTTAATTGAAAATACGAATGATCGCATTTCAAGTATACTCATAATGTACAGGTCAATCTATTCGTCTTTTTTTTTATTTGGAAAATTAAAACTTGTTAGTTATAAATGAAATGAAATGACAGCACATATTCCGTGCCGTATGTCATCACTCCATAAAAAGATTCCCATGCATGTGAATTCTGGTGAAAAACTAATTGAATCATTAATGGCCTCATCATATGCGGCGTTAAGTAGACGTTTAAAAAAGGCAAAAGAAAAAGGATGGCACAATTTTGTATCTTTTTCCAAAGTCACAATATGTTACCCATCATTCGTTCTGACAAATAATCATTTTTCCTGAACTTTGAATTCAATGCTCTCTTTCGTTTCCTTCACACAGATCACCAATTTTCAAAATCATCGTTTTTTCAAGTATCTGCTTCGCAGAATTCATTTCGAACAGTCATTTTTGATTGAGTTTTCTTTCTTTATTCTGTGCATACACAAAGACATCCTGACAATCGAAAAGAAACAAAAAAGTACTGAGCGCCTTCTCCGAAAGTCAGCAAACACTAAAATAGAAACTGAGAGTGTTTAATTTGAACTCATATCGAATTTCCTTGTTGTACTCTTTTTTTTTGTTCTATTTCAAAGGAAACGATGTAGTCATAAGAACGGCGCATATCACATAATTTTAGATATGAAATGTGTTCGATTGAAGTGGTTTCGGTTTTCAGCTTTCCCTCGCTCATCAAAATGAAAAAAGTATGTGTTGATTTACGATGATACGAACAAAGTACACCTGCCAAAAAAAGATGGAAAATTAAACAATTAACAAAATGGCTTTTTAATGAACACAAAAGCATGATGAGATGCAAAATGTACTTAAATTTCATACAACGAAAATATCTTTATCTTTAAAAAAAAGAACAGAATATACTCTTGTCGTAGATGTTTTTATTCAGAATGTTTGTTGCTACTTTAAAAGCTATTTGGCCCGTGTTGTTAAGTGT
This sequence comes from Contarinia nasturtii, assembly GCF_009176525.2. NCBI lineage: Eukaryota > Metazoa > Arthropoda > Insecta > Diptera > Cecidomyiidae > Contarinia > Contarinia nasturtii. Next base: position 3,348,011 of record NW_022198275.1, on the reverse strand, counting down.
TGTATAGTTACAAAAAAATATATGGATCATCATCCTATAATGATATCAATTACATGCAAACATTTGACGTGCAAAAGTACCAGCCAAAGAGAGATTAGGCAACCACAAGACCATTGTGTGTGTGTGTCTGACTTATCCGACTTGAACTCGTTCTCACATTATTTATTCATAGTTGCGTGTAATAAATACCCAAAGGCAATGTAACAGTTTGTGCTGTTTTGGCAAATTTATATATTATTTTGAGTAAGCGAGTGAGAGAGAGAGAGAGAGAAAATCAAGCCAACAAATAATTAGTATAAAATTACCCTATTTTTCGAACAGAATCTCTCTTCCGATACCCATGAACTGTTTGCTAATAGAGAGCAAACGGCGAACAATACCCAAACTAACATTCATCGTTCTTTTTTTTCATGATGAGATGCTACTGCTCGTTGCTCGTTCACAGGAATTGCGTGTGATCCTATCACCCAGTGGCAGTTTTCCGCCTCAATGTTTTTCATTGCAATGACGCCGTGCACTATTAAAAAATATATGAGTAACTTGTAAATAATACCTCGTTGTTCAGTAAAACTGATTTATGAACGAAGATGAACAACAATAACAATAACACTGCAAGTGATTTTCCCAAATGAAGTACATTGGTTTAATGATGATGAATCGCGTGAAATGGGAGATTTTCTAGCACTTTGTTTATTTAGTTTGTTTATTTTTTTTTATTGATTGTGTTCACTTCAGTGTATTATTATTTATTTGAGATGAAAAACAGCCGAAAATTGCATGAAAAATGCAATGCACAAGCACCGTGAACTGGAAATATCAGTTTTTGTTCAATGATTCGTTTAGTTGCAAATATAATTACACATTTTTACATGATTTTTTTTTATGAGTGAATTTCTTTCATCGGATATATTGAAATTAAATGTAGTGGATAAGTTCGTGCTGGTGCAATGAATGAAAATACCACAGAATAATTGGCCAGCGTTCAAGCACGTGCATCAATGGCGTTTTCTTCGCTTTTTATCTTGTTGTCTTTTTTTAATGCTACTGTTTGCCGTGTTGAACGGGTCCAATTTCTTCGGGTTTTTGTTGTTATTGCATTGTTTGATCACGGATTTTGGTCTAGTTAGCACATATTTCAAAGTAAACAAAAAAACCTTTGAATGCCATTTTACTAACGATTTCTTTCTTTGATTTTGTTTCGTTTTTTTCGGATTTTCATTGCAGGTGTGGTTCCAAAATCGACGTGCTAAATGGCGTAAAACCGAGAAATGCTGGGGTCGGAGCACCATAATGGCAGAGTATGGTTTATACGGTGCAATGGTTCGACATTCTTTGCCATTACCTGATACTATATTGAAGTCGGCTAAAGAATCATCAGATGGATCACAAGTGGCGCCGTGGCTCCTGGGTATGAGCTCCAAAAGTACAAATTGTGTTCCATTTACTCTTCTTAATTTTTAGTTTAGTTTAGTTTTTAGTTGGAAACCACTTTATTTTTATTAAAATGCTCCTTTTGCAAATTTTATCGTTTTTTTGGTTGGTTTCATTGTCTACCAGCCGCATTCTATTCGATGTTGTAAAGTCGTTTTTAATTTGATTTTATGTTCATTTATATACATTTCGGTGTGTTTTCAAAAGCATTTCATTTGAATCTTAAAAGGCATTTGAACAGAAGCGCGTATAGTGAATTAAAATCCGATTATGAAGGGTAATTTTGATGCGAGGGGTGGGCTATCTGTCGTGCATATGTACAACATATACACAAGTACAGATACGAGACCATCAACATCTCACGCACAAAAGACCTCATTCGGCTCACGACCACTTCATTGTCCATTTTTATTTATAGTCAACAATTTATCAATATTATGTTAAAGTTATTTCCCTGGTTTTATTGAATTTAACAAGCGATATAAAATCCGTGATCTATATTGAAATTGAATTGAATTCATTTGATGGATTTATTTTCATATTATTTCATTAAAAAAAAATACGAAGGATCGAATTACGGTAATAGCTGTTTATTACGGTTGCCATTGTATTATTTTAATTGAATTTTGTTAATATTAATTTATCGCTGTAGTTTCGTTTAATATATAATAGGTTATAATAATTTGGTGAATGAAAATATTTAATTGAAAATATTTCATTTTTATTTTTGTTTCTTTCTCTTTTTTTTTCATTGCATATATAAAAAAACAGGTATGCATCGTAAATCATTGGAAGCTGCTGAAGCATTAAAAGATGATAGCGGTGGAAGTGATCGAGATGATGAACATTCAAAAGCAAGCGATATTTCGAGCACAGGAAATCCATCGACGAAATCGACACCAAATTCAAAAACGAAAAAAACCCATGCCAACGAATCGCTTGCATCGCCATCATCAACACCATCGGCTACAGAGAGTATCAATCATAATTCGGTAACACCAACATCGTCGAGTGCATCAACATCACACGTGACATCGTCGCCAAGCACAACACCGAACATGAGCTCACAGCATACACCGTTACCTGTTCATCACCTAATCGAATCGAAATCGATGCTTTCTAGTCCACCGCATCCAAATTTTCATCACGAAGGCGATACGGAAGCGTTTAGGTGGGTAGGAGACCCAATTTCGTTTATACGGTGCGACATATTTTTTGTTATTTGTTTTTATCTCTTGAAGTTCGAATTTGATATTTTCATTTATCAGTTTGAACAAATTTCACATCGAACAATTGTTTTTAAACTGAAAATTATTAACGATTTCTTTTTCTTTTTCCCTTTTCCACTTTGATTCTATAGAAATAATTCGATTGCATGCTTACGTGCCAAAGCGCAAGAGCATCAAGCCCGTTTACTCAACAGTGGTCTGTTGCTTCAAGTACGGTCATTGGCTGGTTTACAAAATCCATTGAGTCATTCGCCGCCGCATTCATGTGATAGCAATGCAAATACATTGCACAGCACCTCTGGCGCACAATCATCGCCACATTCTCCACATGATTCGCCAAATGCAGCAAATTCCATTGAATCGCGTTCATTTCATCATCTATCACATCATCATTCGCCGGCCAATCTAAGTCCAGCTGCTGCGGTTAAAAGTGAACATAGCGCCGGCATTAATATGGCATTTTGATATTCACAGTCACCGATTGAAACACACATCGATCGCAACCAATTGCCCAACGCTCTTTTAAATTAGTGCTTTTTTCTCTCTCTAGCTTTTGCAGTTATGCAAACGATCGATTTTCATTTCAAATGGGATTTAATTATAAGATTCGTTCTAACGCTATTATTTCTTTTTGTTTCGATCTCAGCACTGTACACAACGTGAATGAAAGAAAAATACAGACACATTTCAAAAGAATGCTTTTTATATATAGACACATTTTTATTTCAATTATGCAAAATTAATTTTTAATTTGATCTCGTGGTTCACGGCAATCTTTTTAATCAAAAAGTATGCTAATGAAGAGAGGAATGAAAAAATGCCCAGTGAAGAGACTTACATAATAAATTTAAGTTCCAAAAACAAAGTCTAAATACCACCAGTTTCAATGAGCATCGAACTAGAAATGGATTGTGTGAATTGCAATCGTATTTTAGTACATTAAATGAAGAAACATTTGAAAAATGCTAGCATTTTAGAGAATTTAATATCAAAATGTGCAATATGAACGAGACGAAATCAATGGTATTTTTTGTATTTTTTTTTTAATTTTCGCAAAAAAAAATTGTCTGTATCTTATGGGAAATTGACTTCAGTATAGAGGGTTTTGCAAACAATCTGGCAAGTGGCCAGTCAAAAGAGTCTAGTAATTAATATCTCACATTAGAAAATCGCCGTTAGATTTGTAAGAAAAGAATTTTAAAAACACAACTATTGCATTCGAATAAAGTTGAAAGCAAACATTACACAAAAAAAAACATCCCAACATATTTGAAGTGAATAAGTTTAATATATGAATGTTGTAAATAGCACATAGTAAGACTAAGATGATACACACACACTTCTCTCACAACAAAAACAAAAATTAATGAGATAACACAAGAACATTGCTGCAAGATCTATATATAATTAATTTTAGTGGTAAAACCAAAAGAAAAATATCCAAATGCAGAAAAATAAGCGCGAAGAAGTGCATATATGAATGAATTTTGCAAAATTTAATAGCATAACGTTTTTCGTCACACACATTTTTCAATCTACTTTGGAATTTGGGGGCATTTTGAGAATTGAGACGGAAAAAATCCAGCATGCTCTTTAAGCTAATTGTTGTTGAATGCGACACAAGACGGATACTGCATTTTAAGTGTACAATAATCTGGTTAACATAAGCAAAATGATTTAAGAACTATATGAATGTAGCAAATAATGAAGAAATATAAAAGAGATACAAACTCATAACCATAAATTTTAGCGGCGGCAAATTAAGATGTAAAATTTAGCAACACACAATTTCTGTAAAATTATTTTAAAATAATAAACTAATTTAAAACTGATTCAAACTATATAATTGCATTATATTATATATGGCATTGTGTTTTGGTATAAATGAATGGCGTTGAAGTGTGAGATAAATCTCAAGGCAAGAATCGAGAACCGCCGACCTCAACATAATCGAAAAGTGAAAGTGACGGCAGTGACATTTTCAGTTCAGAATAGATAAATTGCGTTCATTCCCTTATATATAATTCAATTCACTTTCGCTGCGAGCGCTAAAGCGACTACTGATAAGTCTCTAATGATTTAATTGGTTATCGTTTTTTTTCCTCCTTGGTTGCAGACACCAACCCAATGACTGAACTCAGTCTACTTTATATAAATATAATATATAAAAATCTCACGTAATATTGTAACAATCTAATTGCTTTGCTCCAGATTCTCTATGACAGAAAGTGAAGAAAAAAAAACCATGCCGTTAATCTTAATCGATTTTATTTTCTATTCTTTCGAAAGGGTAATTAACTGTCACGAAGTGTGAGCCAAAAATTGTTGATCAATTGCATAAAATCGCTAAAGCCAAAAGTAGAATATAATTCATTTTTAATCATATTCGAACAGATGACCAGCGAATTGACATTTTCCCAACTTCTAACTAGAAACACACCTCTGTTTTTTTTTTTTTAAATAACAACGTATAAACCTGAATGAATCTCAGTAGAATACCAGAGGCGCGAATTCCAGTCAGTCTAATTTAACGCTTTCAATTTGTAATTCAAATACCACAAGATACCAATTAATTGCGAAGCCGGTTCTTATTTTTTTACCAGCCGGTAAACTAGCAATTATCTGCTTTGATTTGCAGCAATAGCGGTGATTAACATCCGGTAAGCAATTGAGACAGAAGCATAAAAAAAACACATTCAGTGTCTTTGTACAACAGTTTTTCACGAGTTTTCTTTTTCTTTTTTGCCAGCAAAATATAGACTTTTTTGAGAATGAATCCGAATTTCTTGAGATAATCTTTGGCTTCCAACGTTCGTTTTTAATGATAAAGTTTATCCAGTTTTTAATTACTAGTGTAGCAACGATATTGAAATTATATACAATTTACCGTGCGATTTCATCAGTTCGCGACCAAATAGGAAAAAAATGAAATGATTTTTTTTTTGCGGAGAAAAGGGTCAAAATATGCTATTATATTGTGGCAGGGAAAACAGGCAATATGCAATACCGGTGACATGCAGGAAAAATGGAACTAGCGCAGATCTGTTTTATGCAATGAATCATTTTCGATTTGCCTACAAACACACGACCGAGAAATAAAATCGCAAATCAATGTAAAAACACGACCACGCGAGTATTGAAAACACAAACAAGATTTATTTCAGCGAACAGAGAAGAGAAAAAAAATCTGATGTTAATTATCGATTAAAAAACGTACACAAAACTAGAATGAGAAAATCGAAATTGGTCACCAATGTGCTGCATATTTATGTGTCTGTGCAATTGTGCGATCGATCGAGTTTTGTGCAAGTGTTGAATAATAACTTGTTCTTTCTGCAGACGCACAATTCAGTTGCTTTTGTTGAATGGGCGCACACGCGCACTCTAGACACAAACAGTTATCATCTGTGCTAGGAATTGTTCGGCTATTTATGTCAACGCTTAAAATGATTTGAAAAAAAAATGAAATTTGTAGAAATCGCAGTCGCACGTCACATGCATTGAACTCAGCGAAAGAGAGTAATCGCATATTTTTCACTTATGCAATGTGGACGCGCACGCTCACGATCATGGTATTATACACTCACTTTGTGACCATTAGGTTAATAGAGCAAAATATCAAATGATTTATTTTGTTTGAATTGCTGCATGGCGATCACGTCTCTTTGTGTGTGTACGCGCTCGTTTGGGACACATAGTGTTTTTGGTCACTCTGTGTTTTTTTGTTGTGTGATAATCGTTAAATCAGCGGTATCATTTTTTTAATACTTGCGACTGTACATAGGGAAAATGGCAACACCAGCATTGGTAATATCTGAAATGATCACTTTGTGCTTACATCGCCCGAACATATGACTTTCGATCATGCGTACTTATTTAGAATTTCGGAATGCTGTGTGTATTATGATGACTCTCTCTCCCTCTCCCTCTTTCGATCCACGTAATCGATTCAACTAAATATGATTATTTTTCTGTTATTTGCTTCTTTGAAAAATGAAGTGAGTTCAAAAGATTTTACCCACACTCTAAATCAAAAATCGCCTGACATAATGCGTTGAATGCTTACGCTTTAAATATCATTAAATCGATTTCTGTGGAAATAAGAAAACAAAGCCAAAAGTTGCCTTTGATTTTGTATTTCATACTTTAATTTGGTTTTCGACGAATTTATCGTGATTCAGCTTTTTGTGAAATTGTGTCTGTTGTTAAGGAGCTATATTCGATTCAAATGGCAAATAAACTGAACACATATCATAAATTTTCCCACACAAAAGTTGTCAATTCATATATGTTAATTACTTTGCCGTGCAATATGTTTGCAAAGCAATTTAAATGCGACCGATTGCGATCACTTCAAACGAATCGCATATCCAAAGAATATCTGATTAATCAGCAATAAACGCTTTGAGCCAGGAGGGGAGATAAACGCACTTTTAATTAAGCAATTAAAGAAATCAATGTTCATTCATAAAAACCAAATTGTTTATGCAAAACGGTGCCGGATGATGTATGATCTTATAAGTTCAATAGCTTTACCTTTCCGTCGTTGCTTCTTTCCTATAATTCACTGCAACTAATTATTATGCGAACTAAGAAACTAAACGTCGAATCAAGCGACACAGACTAAACAAACATCGGATCGCATGCATTTTTTTTAAAACGCTCATAATATTTTTGTGTAACAAATGACTGCTGCAAACGAGAAGCGCGCAAACCTGCGTAACCAAAAAAACAAGTTTACGGCGCTCAAATTGTATTTATGTTAATTGATAATGGGTTTTATCTGTCTGTAGTTATCAATTACATGGACTAATGTGAGCGAACTAGCTCACGCGCGCGAATTATTACGAAACGAATTTTTTTCCGTATAAAATGTTAGATCAAAACATTGTTGCGTGCATTTCTTCGATGCACTACGTAATGTACAAAAAAATGGCCATTGAGAATTTCGTTCGCTTAACAAATACGCAATTCATTTGTGCGATGATATATTAATAAAAAAAACACACATTTTATACATAACATCACCATTCGGGGAGGCGAGTGTGACAGTTAACTGCCTTTGAATCAATCCTAGGTCATTATGCGAGCATTATTCATTGCGAAAAACACACATACTTCTAGATAGATTGAACCACACGACTTTATACTGAATTGTATGATCAATTATATTAGCATCTCATTTATTTATTGATGCATCATGATTATGTCTTCAGCATTTCAAGTCAGTGCAATAATTTCGTCAATATGAAGAATTGAATGATTCATTTTCATAGAAAAATCAAACTATTTTTTTCTTGCACCGGTAGGTTTATGTATGGGTCAACAAGCTAAAATCTTGAATTTGTGTCGAATGGGATGATAAAATGTTTCAAATTGAATGAAACTTGCAAATTTTTTTAATGACCTTATGCCATTCGGCTTATAATTTAATATATCTGCATGAATTAATCGTTTTTATCTCATTGAACATATTCAGATCAGTGATGATGTTGTTGTCTGCACGCATGACTCGTCGATCGCCCATGTATTTGCTTGTGTGAATGTGCATTTGCTTTGAAAATGTAGTTGTTACGTAAGGTAAGTTTTGTTGTTGTCGCCGTTGGATTTTTTTTCTCTCTTCATCTTTGTGGTGCGCTGTGTGCTGATTAAAAAGTGCCGAAACAAGCTAACAAAGAGTCAACGATTGCCTATGGCATTTATTCAACACACTTAGATCGAAATCAAATGCAACGGCAAAATGATGGAGGGTGCAATCTCCAATGACTTGGCATGTTCTCTTTTTCATTCTGTACTTTATGGAATGTCCAAAGCCAATGCAGCGCAGCAATGCTGTCGGGATACTGGGTGATCGTATATAAATACGTTAACTCTTCGAATCGTTAACAATTTGATTTGTGAGCTGTTACAGTCAAGTCGCGCAATTTCTTCGTTTTTGTATACGTTTTCTTAACTTAACAAACAAAACAAAATATCTTCAACAAAATGAAATTCGTAAGCATCGTTCGATTTTGTGGTACTCTTTTTTATATCATAATAAGCAATGTCATGTGTTTTGTGACTCAACCTTGTTATTTTGTGTTTGTGTGTGTGTGCATTTTTGAAATTTTAGTGAAATTATTTAAAAAAACATTTTTTGTTAAATTATTTTCTTGCGACAGCTCATTGTAATATTCTTTGTCGCTGCCGCTTCGGCCGCTGCCATCGATGATGCTGACAAGAAACAAGATAAACGAGGTGTTCTCGGTGTTGGATACGGTCTTGGAGGCTATGGAGCACCGCTAGGCGGATATGGCTTAGGATTGCATGCTGCTCCAATTGCAGCACCAATTGCATACGGTGGCTCATACGGCGGCGCATACCATGCTCCATTGGCTTTGCCAGCTCCAGCCATTGGTTTGTCTTTATTTTGCATATCGGTCTTTTTAAGAAATACAAAAATTTAAAAATATCAATAAAAAATACAGCTCATGCCCCAGCTGCTGTTGTTTCGCATTCAACCATTGCACACGCTCCAATTGGCCCACTTGGCTATGGTGCACCATTGGGCTATGCTGGTGGATATGGATTGGGCGGTAAATATTAATTTTTCTTTTCTTTTCACTCGTCATCAATTTTATTTCATAATTATCACATTTTGCAGGTTATGGATTGGGTGGTCTTGGCTATGGAGGCTACGGAGCTCCATTAGGTGGATACTATGGTGGCGCATACGGTGGCGCGTTGGTGCATTGAAACCATATTAACCAAATTCCTAAATTTATTTAATTAAATTAACATCATCTAAATTACAGAAGAAAAAAAAACACCAACAAATCAACATTCGTTCTTTAGATGCAAATTTTGGTCACGATTTTGCAATAAAACGAAAGAAATAAATAAAAGTTTTGAAAAGCCCAAAAAATTGTTGTCTGTTTCTTATTCTCGTAAACAATAGAACTGTATCTGTTTTTTTTCATTTTTTTATTTTTCAAATAGAATTTATTTCATTTTTCATCATTTTATTCATTCATTGTAACTGTTTATATTATAAAACTATTTATGAATTTTGGATTCATTTTGCAATTGTCTAGTTCATTTCGTCAAAAATTCATCTATTAATAGTATAAAGAAAATATATGGATATATTACATCTGTTCTCTTTGTTTTTCGTTAAATTTACTAATATTTAATTCATTTGAATCTTTGTCTATTTTAACTCTTCAGCAGTTAAAAGGTTCTCTAGTTGTTGAAAATAAAAATTGAATAAGAGAATTGATACAAATGGTATTTAAAACTACAATTTTAGATGATATTTAGTTGATGGTGGTCGGTTATTTGACAATGTACAAGAAAGTGTCTTGTACAAGAAAAAAAAGGTACATAAGTCCTTATTTTTTGGTGTAAAAAACGGGCATTGTTTGGATTCATTGGTTTAAATTGCTTTTGTGAGCTTACATTTAAAGTGGTGGTAAATCATTTCATGGTACTAATTTATTCGCTTTTTTCTCTCATTTTATTTTTGTTAGTATCAACAGTTTTTATGTTTTTTTTTTTGATAATTTTTTTGATAACTCAAAATTCAGATTGGCTTTAAAGCCTTTAACGTTAGCAAAAAAATGAAATTAATTTAAATTTATATGACACTTAAAATTCTAATTACTTTTGAATGAGAATCGTTTTACCTCGAAATTATCATTTATACTTAAGATTAGAAATAAGCCGAGTCTTAAATACATTGGAATATATTTGCAGATTTCGTCTGAGTTTCAATAAATTAATGTGAATAACAAAATGAGAAAATTGTTCGAGGGAAAAAATGAACTCAATTGCCAAAAAAAAATATACAGAAATAACAAAAGAAATGAATATTCTACAATTGATTCGACGATTAAATAAAATAATATTAAGTAATACAGGTTGCTACAATATCCAAAAGATCTCTTCAAAATCGTATGTATGAGTCAATATTTAATGAGTGTATGTGAAAATGATTTCAATACGAAAAAAAAAAAAGAAACTTTAATCGATTTGCTCACAGAGTAAAAAGAATGGGAAAATACGATCAATGTTATTGTTGTAATCGCATTCGTCGAGTTACTATCGACGGACGTGATGTGTTACCGATTTGTTCCACCATCGAATTTTTCGCCACCACCACTTTAAAACGTAATGTTTGTGAATTTTTGGCCTGAGCCAATAGTTCTGCGGATTTTTGCAACTTACTACTACTTGATTTAACTATTTGTACTGAATCTGTGTTCAACAGACGTTTTGGTTGCTTTTTGCAGGTCAAATTCTTTGTGTTACTCGCGACATTGGTGATTTTAATATTACTATTTGCTCGTGTTGAATGTGGGCAAACTTTTGTTTGCGCAACGTCCCGTTGAATGATTTGATTAACATTGGCAGTTTGATTGGAACGATGAATGGTCTTGGTGCTGACAATGTCTTTGGTTAGCGCATTTTGTGATCGTAACGTTCGTTGATTCAATACTTTGTGGTTTTGTTGTGGTACCTCTGATGAGTTTCGTGTACGATGACTCGGCGATACAATTGCACTATCCACTAAAGCTTTAACTGACACTTTGCGTAGAATCGAAATATTTTCCTTATGCAAACGACCACTTGCCGACGGTTTTTGAATGATGACAGCTACCTTTTTTACATTTTTGGTGACTTTCGATTGTTGTTGTTTCTCAGTACCTGTAGATCGTGTTACACGTACAGATGGCGCAAGGCTTCTTCGTGTCACTTTTCGTTCGGGCGTCGGAAGTTCGATAACGGCATTTGATTTCTTTAGATTTGTTGGTGTCTTTCTCAATCGCAATGATGGCAGACTTGACACTGAATCATTATTACTATCCGATGATGATATTTCGTTGATCTGAATGCTTTTGTCAATATTCGACTCATTTGTAAATTCTTCATTGCTTTCGGTGACGTCCTTCAATGTTGTTGCGATGCATTCTTTTTCGGCAGTTGCCATTTCAATGCTTGATGTTGATTCTTTTGAGTAATAATTTTCAATAATGGTTAGTTCATTTGGATCAACTACTGAGACATTCGGTTCAATAAAATACTCACTTTCTCCATCACCCGATGTTGATGGATATTGTGACTGATCGCCAAGATAATTGTGATCGACTAAATTGTGTTGATAGCTGCCATATACATCATTGGATGGCATTGGTGGCGATGATGTTGAAGCGAATGCATCATATTGTTGTTCGCTTCTCGTTTTTAATTTATGCAGACTGTAAACTGGCTCGTGTGATCGATCCAATAGTTGATGTGTTGTATTCGGATTATCATAGCTGTTTGAATCATCAAAATCACTGTCTTCACTCGCATCATTATTATACACATATGAATGATCCTCATTTAGACTCGAATTCAATAGTGAATTGTACGATTCAGCAAAACTGTTCATATATGGTACTGTGCCACCATTCAAAGTGTCATCGTCGGTGATGTTTGCATAGGCTTGCTGTTGATTGTGTGTTTGAACATCACTCTCCGTAATGTTATCGTATCGCGTTAAAACTGTGGCACCACTTGTTGGCAGTGGAATACCATCAATGTCTATAAGCTCGTTTGTATTGTGATCGTACATTGCAAAACTTTGTACCGGTTCGATTTCTAAATGTTGTGACGGTTGATCGTCCGTTTCCGGTAGATAGCCCAAAAGATGTGATCGTGACGAGGATGATTTCAAAATGTCGCGTTTCGGTGGACCAGGTGGATCGAACATTAATATAACGACTGACGTGTTATCTGCTCTCATTTTCTTGGTACTCCATCGTTCAAGCGCTTTGTCCACGAGATTTTTACTTGGATTTATCCATTCACGGGACTCATTATTACATGCGCTATGCTCATTTATTTGATCGGAGAGTCGAACGTTGTCAACAGCTCCTTGTGGAGATACAACATTCCATAATCCATCCGTTCCAAAAACAAGGCATCTAATACAGAAGAATAAGAAAAAATATTTTAAAATGTTGTCCTTTCTTTGATTCGTGAGTGTTCTTTAGCTTACTTGAATCGCTTTGGATCGATTTTGATGACTCGAACATCAGGTTCAGGACTCACAACAAATTCATTTAAAGCAGAATTATAGCTCCATAAATCGCCTAAACTTCGTGCAACCGCCAAAAAAGGAATTTCATCGATTGGTGTGCTTCGACGTACTGGACCTTTATGCCCTATACGTGGTCGATTCCACACCACACGCGGTACACCAGCCTTACTTACAACTTTACCGCCTGAATTTATGATGCGTGTTTGCTCTGCAACCGATTCTGGTTTATGATCTTGAGTTAAGGCCTTTGCACGCCATTGTTTTTCGCCATCTTCTTGGTAGCCGAGCACAATGCCTGAATCTCCAACATGACCAATGTAGATTTTACCGTGACGAATAAAAGCCACACTTGCTGTTGTTCCGGCTGTGCTTGGTAATCCAGATGCTGTTTTTGGCCATTTTTCTATACAAAAAAAAAACACATCATTTAAGACCATCAGTATTTTTAGAGAAAAAAAAAATTGGATTATTTTTTCAAAATTATTTTTAAAACAAGCACATGAGATAACATTTTAAAATTCATAATGGTATGCTCAATAATTCCGATGAAAATCGAATAAAAACCACGAACATTGGCGTGTATACGGTTTTGGCGGGAAATCGATAGTTAGAAGATTGTGTAGTGCAATTTTTGTTTGTTTTCTTTTATTCGGCGTAAGCATTGAGACATGTCAAATGTTAACACTCATCTGTTTTTATTATGGATATATTAGAATATGAGCAAAATAAATGATGCGTTATAAATAAAGTCGTCTCGTGCATTTGTTTATTTACATTTTTCAAGGAGACGACGCATCGTCAATTGTCACGTTGCTGTGCGTTAATCGCGTGTGACGCATTGCAATCTCAGTGAAAAGTATATAGACGCCATTTTTAATTTGGTTTTACAACAACAACGACATTGGCATCAAATACGAATGAAATGAGCGGAAAAATACAATTTCCCGTACAAATTTAATATGTTTACTGCCATAAGCATTGAAAAAATATCCAATTATATTGAATATGATGATGTTTCACTGTTTTTTAATGAAATTTCGTGGCAAAAATGTTGAAAAAGTAGATTTTCTGGGTCAAATGTAACGTCGTATGACGCCATTCGTGGTTTGACAACCATTATTGTTTCGTCACAATACGAGCGAAAACATTTCATACTTGAATAACAATCGTCAATACATTCACTTTTTTTCTGTGTTTTTTTTAATGAAAAATACATACCTTGTTCTTTCCACATTTGATAATGTGTGTTGATATATCCTTCACGAATTGCACGCAACACTTCACGATCATCGTCGGACCAAAAGGCTTTTTGATTGACAATCATATTGATTAAATGCTCTTTGGCGAAAGTAGCTGCCTCAGCACCACCGTGACCTGTAAATGTTATCGAAAATGTCATACGATAAAAGCATTATTGAGCTTGTAAAATGCGATATTTGTAATGCTCGTGTTGTTATTGTGTTTGATACAAACCATCATAGATTCCAATAAAGGCGTATTCAAAGTCACGTTCATCAGCCAAACCCTGTTGGTAAGCCACAGAAAAAAAGTCTTCCATGTATTTTCGTCCACCTTGGCTACAATGGCCAGTCACACGTAAATTAACTCCTATTGACGGCATTTCGCTTCACTCGTAATTTTCTTTTTGTTTTGGCAAATAATTTACACATTGAATGCACGCAAATTTCAAACGATTTCTTCTTGGAATTTTTCCTATGTGAGTGCTACGTTACGGAAAATTTCACCACAAAGAAAATATAAAGGTTCACCTTACACTATTTAATATACAATCGAACTATATTGAAAGATCTTTTCATACAAAAAAAACCAAATATAAATGTTCACAAAACAATTTCGAATTTATCGTAAAATTTAACTCTCGGCTGAATCAATTAAATTTAACATACAATAGCATAGAAAAAAACCCATGTAATACGTTCGTCACGTAACGCGCACTTAATGAAATCACTCAAATATACGACTTCACTGTGTGCCAAAACGAAAGAAGAAATGGTTTCAACATGAACTTACATGCACACAACAAGCGCTTGTATTTGTGCAAACGAAATAAGCCTACTTAGTACTCATCATACCACTCCATATATACATACAACAATATAATGAGCACTCTTCGGCACGTGTGTATGTGTGTAGAATGTAGATTGTACAACGGTTATATACTTAACCAGTAGTCCGTCTTACTGCCATTATGCATGGTTCACACTCACACTAACAATCAACGCAATTCGACGCATATGTATATGTCACGAAAGAGAAAGACTTTGACACAATCGAGTTTATTATTATTTTTCAGATTAAAGCATTTGATTATAATCACTTTCAGCACAGTATATAGAAATTATACAATGTCTCTTATTCTACGACGATTTCTACCGTCATTCAATTTAAGTGAGTGTAAACAAGTTTATAATTATAATGATTTTTTTTTTCATATATATAATATGATGGAATTTCATTTGTTAGGTAATATACGATTCCATTCGAATGACAATGTTGACTCAACGGCGCCACCACCACCACCGTCCAACAATGCAGACAATAAACGACCAATCAGCCCGCGCGTAGAAGAATTTCAAAAGAAATTGCGTGAAAAGACACCAATTGGAAGATTAGGTCGGGTTCATATTTTGTATAATTGTATTTTATCGCATTAAATACGATCTTATCTTGCAGATCAAGGCGAAGGAAGGCATCCATATCAAGAAAAAGAACCACTCGAAGCATGGCCTAACGATGTGAATCCACATACTGGAGAAGTCGGTGGTCCCCGAGGTCCTGAACCAACAAGATATGGCGATTGGGAGCGTAAAGGACGCTGTACAGATTTTTAGACAAATACAAAGCATTAAGATAGTACAAAGCATGTTTCTAATTTGAATAAAGCCATAAATGTACATTTATTGTTAGAAAAATGTGAAAATTCTTTGAGAATACAAAATAAGAAGGTGATTATGTTATTTTAAGCCTTTCTCTTGTAAAATTCGATCAAGAATTTGTTCGCTTGTCTCCCATAAATTATCGACCATTTCGTTGTTTCGTGACAATTGACTGGGCTCACAGAAGAAACAATTATTAAAATACTGTCCGCTGACTCCACATAACTCGTTCGCCGTTGCAACGTAAATAGTGGTACTTGCAGCTTGTTGCTAATATGAGATGGTAAATTTTAAATATAAATAAATATCAACAAATGCAATATGAAGTCATACCAATGATTTTGTGAATGGTCGCACGAATGCAAACAGAAATCGATAAAACCACCAATTTCGTGATATTGACGAAGAGACCATATTACCCGGATGCAAAGCATTCACACAAACTCCTTTTTCGCACAATTTCTGGAAATAGAAATGGGACATTACTCTGTTGCAAAGTGTTAAATCACAAAGAAAACTGAGCAATTGATCTAATACCTTCGCGAGTCCTCGTGCAAAAAGGACATTACACAGCTTGGCGTTGTTGTATGCAATCATGCTGTAATAATTCTTTGCTGGTGGTGATAGGATTTGTTCGCTCAAATCAGACGGGGGGAGCCAGCTGAATCTGAAATAATACTTTCGTTGATGAAAACGAATTTGTTAAATATTGAATTCCTTAGAATTTACCGATGTGATTCGGACGACACAACCACAACTCTTGAGTTTTGGTCCAGACAATCTTCCAGAAGTTTACACAGATAAAAATGTGCCAAATGACAAACTTGGAATGTTGTTTCTAATTGATCTTCGGTTTGTGTGTACGGTAAAGCAAATACAGCTGCATTCAAAATCAACATATCAATATGATTCACTTCCTTTTTTATTAGTTCAGCAGCCTGTTTAACTGATCGCATAGACCCTAAATCACATGGAATAAAAGAACATCGACCACCAGAATCACGTTCATTGCGAATTTTTTCGATAGCTTCTTCGGTTTTGCTCTGTGATCGACATGCGAAAAGAACTTGACATCCAAAAAATGCCAACGATCTGGCTGTTTCGAATCCAATTCCTGTGTTAGCGCCGGTTATAACAGCCACCTTTCCGTTCAAGTCTTGACCGTGTAATACTTGAAACGCCGTCGAATTCGCATCGAATCGTTGCCGAATGTCACTGACATTTTTTGGAGTATTTTCTACCGCAAATGCTAAACGTGGATCAATATATGTTCTTCGATTATTTTTGCGATCGATGTAAATTGTTTGACCGGTACTTTCTTCTCTCTACACGAAAATTGTTAATTCGATTGTTAAGTCGATTAATAATAAAAAAAATTGTCATAAAATACTGTATATAATACTTCTTTTTCCCATCCAAATGGCAATTCGCCTTGAATTTTCTTCGCTTTTCCTGTTCTCGGGTGTATCCATTGGGTTTTCTTTTCCTGATGACTGAAAAAATATATGCATGAAATTTGATAAACATATCAAAGCACTTTAGAGTCACTCTAATAGAGTGTAAGATTCTTACTTCAAATAAAATACATTTCCATCCTCATCTGTTCGTTCTTCAAATCCCGGCGGTAGCACTTCATCTTCGCTATCAGAATCCGGTTGCATCATCGGTGGACGTGACATGATTTTTCGATTAGAATAAATAAAAACAAGCAGATTTTCTTTGTTTTGTGAGCAAAACTATATAGACACAAAACGTCATTGATATGTGACAATGACGTTTGGAATTTGACAGGTCGTTTCACTGTGTTTATTTACATATTTGCCTATCATGGTGAAAATAATTTTAATTTTTGTTGGTTTTGATAAAATATGATTTATTTCGGCCAAAAATGGCATTGAAAGGTATCAAAGTATTAGAATTTGCTGGATTGGCACCTGGCCCATATTGTGGTAAGTATGATATTTTCAGTGTTCAAACTTGCCGTATATTTTTTATATTATTTTTTTTTCTTATTAGGAATGATATTGTCCGATTTTGGTGCAATAGTTACAAGAGTGGATCGAATAATTGAAAATCCAATTGATTGTTTGGGCAAAGGTAAACGAACGATTGCAATTGACATAAAGAATGAAAAAGGCCAAGAACTTGTGCGTGCATTAAGTAAAACATCCGATGTACTTATTGAACCATATAGACCCGGAGTAATGGAAAAACTGAATCTTGGTCCGGATATTTTACTGAAAGAAAATCCTCGATTGATTTACGCTCGGCTGACTGGATTTGGACAAACGGGACCATTAGCAAAACGAGCTGGCCATGACATAAATTATGTTGCAATGTCTGGAGTCTTATCAATGTTGGGAAAGTCAAATGAGCCACCAACGGCACCAATTAATTTATTAGGTATTTGCAATTTTCATGTAAAAAAATGGTTTGATTTTAATTTGATCGAGGAGATTTTGACGTAAATTTTAAATTGAAATTTTCAGCTGATTTTGCTGGCGGGGGTTTATTATGTGCATTTGGGATATTGGCTGCACTTTTGGAGCGTCATCATTCTGGAAAGGGACAAATAGTCGACTGTTCAATGACAGAAGGTGCAGCATATGTTGCCAGTTGGTTGACACGTTCCCGTGAATTACCCATTTGGAGTGCAGGAAGAGGAAAAAATATTCTGGACGGTGGTGCCTTTTACTATGGCACATACGAAACGAGTGACGGAAAATATATGTCGGTCGGTGCATTGGAACCACAATTTTATAGCGAATTTATGCGCATCTTAAAACTGGATTTTGATCAATTTGATTCAAACACAGACCGTTGCAGAGATGAAATTCAGCGAATTTTCAAAACAAAAACACAAAACGAATGGAGCAAATTATTTGAGAATGTTGATGCGTGCGTTTTTCCAGTGCTTGATTGGCAGAATGCTGATCAGCACCCACACAATATTGCTCGACAATCATTTGTACCAAAAGAACTTACGGATGGAAGTGTTGTTACACCAACACCAGCTCCATTACTATCACGCACACCAGCTGTTTCAAGTTCAAAATGTGATTCGGAAGACTATATTAAACAATTGGACGAAATATTTAAAGATGCTGGATTAAGCACGGACGATATTAGGAAATATCATACAGAAGGTGCTCTGGTTTTACCAAACAATTCAAAGCTTTAGCATTTTGAGTTTTTTTTTTCAACTCAATTTTACATACGTTGTGATGGTTTTTTTATATTTTAAGAGGGTTCACCAATTATACAAAAATGTTGTTTATTCTTTGCTTATAAGTTGAATTGGATTTATTAAAATCAATTTTATCAGTATACAAGAAAGTTATTTTAATTTTGAATGAATTTAAATTTTTGAAAAAACGATTGGAGACTACTTAGGTTGGAAAAAAACATCCCATTGAATTGATTGAGTCAGAAATGTTTAGTATTTGCAAAAAAATTATTTCATTTTTCTTCTTTCGATTCAATTTCGTCCAGCGCGTTTTTGAGAAAAATGAATTTTCGAAGCACCACATCTCTTCTGCGAAAATTGGTATGTAAAATCGATTAAAATAATTGAAATTGATGAATTAATGTGATAGAGACATGAGACTTACTTGCGTCTTATTTCATTGGCTTCCCGAGAATAATAATGAAAATATAAACCTTCATCACCAGGTGCTTGACCTCCACGGAATAACTGTAGTGCCTTGAATATGAATGTATTGATAAGGATAAACATTCCAATGAAAATTTATTTTTTTAGTACCAGTTCTTGAAGCACTGCGCTTGTTTCACGTAGTTGCCTTTGTAAATCTTCCTTGCGAGAAGACATTTTGGCAAAATTAAATAATTTCTTTGAGTATGTTCGATGTGTTCAAATGAATGTCAGCTTTGTTTCGAAATTAAGATTACCCTTTTCAAAGAATAAAACCACAAAACGATGTTAACACATTGCCTGCTCAATGCACAATATGAGCCTTTTGAAAAATATGAATTGAATAAAAGAACAGAGGAGAAGAAAAGTGAGAATAAAATATCAACTGGAGACATGACAGACTAAACAAATTTCAAAATGGCAACGCAATTACAAACACTAAGAGGCAAATTTCATGGAATTTGCTTGTGTAAATAAAAGAATATCGACTTCATGCATATTGGCAGACATAATAAAAAGTTTTTTTTATAATTATAAACACATCGCACTTGTTCTTAGTTTGAAACGTGACTCACACGACTATATAAAACAATTTGACGAAATTTGTAAATATGCTGATGTTTAGATTTTCTTGTTTATATTTATTGGATGAGTTTTATTTCTTTGATCATTTTTATTTGCACAGCGATTCAAATATATTTTTTTTATTGGAATTAATCTTAATTGGAAGTCTTCTATCGTAGGACTTGATTAATTTCTAAAATTAAAGCTTGACTAGATTTTTGTAAATTTTCTAAGATACACTTTGTATAAAAATCCTCCAGAACTCGACGAATGGACATTAAATCGTAAATAGAATGCTTTCGGCCAAGTTTACTTTCATTTAACATCAATTCACAGCTCATTTGCAGGATTTTCAATCGATTTGTCGCCACACATTCCAAAATGTCGAGAAACATTTGAAAATCAAGACCAAAATCGGATTTCAGCATTAGTTGACAATGCTCGTCAAAGCCGTCCATATCTTTGCAATCATCGATTTCTCGCAAAACATCTTTGTATTTGGCATAAATCGCATTCCAAATGCAGTGAATATTACAGCCATTGAACCAATTGTGATTGACTGAAATTGTATCTTCTAAATTCCATACTTGATGGTGCCAGCCACTGGGTACGAAAACAGTTTGGCCAGCACGTTGTATTACTTCGAATGAACGTACGTTTTTTTCATGAATTAGATTTTGATATTTTTCCTCGTCAATGTCAAACGGTAAATTGCCAAGGTTGTCTCTTAATTTATCTTCTTCTTGTGGTGGGAGGAAGATCCATTTCTTAGTTCCAACTATGTTAGTAGACCAACTAAACGATGAGAATACATCGGCGTGAAACGGAGTCCTGCAATAAAAAAGAATATCCATTAATGAGAACCGAAAATTCATCTATAAATATTTTTTATATACCATGTTCCCTTCGGCCCCATGTAAACAAAGCGATAGTCGTCAATTCTCTTCTCCACGCAGTATTCGTTCAACCAATCGGAAGCAAAATAAATAGGCGTCGTATAAAATTGATAATCTGGCTGGCTGCGACGCAAATGCCAATCTTTTAAATACAGTAAGTTTGTCGAATCACATTCATTCTGTTGCATTTTATTTGTCCAATAATCAACGAATGCACCAAATTGCATCTCCGACTTTTCATGTGAATTATAATACACTTTTCCACAGTTGGCGATTGGTACATTTTGCGTTTTGTCAATTTTTTGTCTTAAATATTCAATGTTTACTAAGTGGCTGGAGTCAATCCAATTCTGGCATTCCCATCGATCGGCAATTCCATTGATCAGCACCGGTATATTTTTCACCATGAATCGATCGAAGAAATCGTTATATGAAAGGTTATTGATATGATACTCTTCGATTTTGGCAACAAATTGAAATGAAGGTTCTTTGTACTTATCGTAATTTTCGATTTCAATTTCATTTTCACACATTATTCCAATTTCAGTTGGTTTTATTCACCTAGTATAGCAATGAACTCAATAACAAAAAATATAGGTAAGAACTGTCAACAAATGTCACTTGGTTAAATGAATAGATTTCAGTACAGTGACCTCTGGAGTAGAACAAAATTCAAATAAAGAATTCATGTCTTTGTCAATGCGTTATAAAATTATTTTATTAATTTTGAAAGTTTTCAACTATATTTTTATATGACATTGTATGCCATTCCTTTATTGTATCGCAGTCATTTTAAATCTTGATATTAAGAGCTACAAACAAAACAATTAAACTTTCATATATTGAACGTACGCAATACAAATTTCGACAAAATTGTCAATTTATGAAATTATAAAGGTGTGCACCTCTTTGAAGTAACTTCCAATTAACGTCTATAATGGGGAAATTTTTCCAAAATTTTAATGGCCATGTAACGTTTTTCGACTTCATGGTTCAAAAGATTTTTTATAACCTAAATTAAGTGTGATTAGTTTGGTTAGAAAAGTTTAATAATAGTTGATTTTGTTTGCAAACCTCATAAAATTCGGACGATATATTTATGAATGCTTCGATTGGTGCTCCTTTTTCACGTATTTTATTCAACGTTGCTAGCCTATTGTATGTCTGCATTGCGTAGCACATTTCAAATAAAATGATTCCCAATGAATACATATCTGCTCGTGGTCTTAATGGCATCACACCGATTTCTGGGGCCATGTAAATTGGTGTTCCACATCTTTCTGTGGACCTTGAAAGGCGGGGAGTGGCTAGTCCAAAATCGCCTATCTTAATCACGTCATCTTTGGTTAGGAAGATATTTTCAGGCTTTAGATCGTGATGGATCAATTTTTTTGAGTGAATATATTTTAAACCATCCGTGATTCCAAACAAATATCTTCCTATACGTGTCATGTCATTACTGAGTCCTTCATTTATTGCTTTTCTGTGGAAAAAGATTTCAATGATAAAAAAATGTTAAAAAGTATAATTTTTATATATAAAATTGAATTTTGTATGTTTGTTCACCGTAACATTAATGACGTTACACATTGCGATGTTACATAAACTATCTATTACTACTATTATAAAATTCTGCACATTTTTGGTGTTATTTATGCAAAATGTTGCATGTTTTATATATGAAACATGTTGTGATGTAACGTCATGCATAATAAAGGTATTCGTCACTGACATAAACAAACTATTTATATTTTTTTAAATTATTTTTTGAGTCGAATCTCTAAAGAATGAAAAGTTGAGCTTACTTTAATTCACAATTGATATGAAAATTGAATCATTACTATACAATACTTGTGTGCGTCAATGATGTTACGATTTTTCTCAGAAAATTTTATTTTTATAAATATTTTCTTATAGTTTTTGTTTTCCTATCAAGTATAATGTCTGAGTATTCTTACAACAATAGTTCTACATGTTCACTGGTCACTTGTCAGTGGAAGACGTACAATACAAACAAATATGCATACGTATGGCCTTTGCTGCTACATGTGCTGTTTTTATTCTATAGGATTCATTTGTCGCATACTCGCTCACACAGCAACCGCTCCCTGTTTCTTATCATTTTTGCGATAAAATTTCATTATTACGGTGAAAATAATTGAAGGTATATGCATTGTATATTTTCATTCAATTGCATCACGTTCATTCGTTTTGGAGCTTGACGCTTATTAGGAGTTGAGCATTTGATCCATTCATTAATAAATAAAATAGCGGAATATATAAATTGACAATGGAGCAATTAACCATGTACACCTATTTGTTCCTTATTTCGATTGTTATTGGTTGTTCCATAAACATCAAGTGAAATTATTTTTATTAAATTATTAAAAGCGAAATTTTGGCGTTAAAATTTTCAGGCCCGGTATTGTGTGTCAATATTTGCTGGCTTTATGGAATTCATAAGGTAAGAGAACTTTGGGTTATTTTAAATTTGAAAGTGGAATTTAAAAGAATGTTAACATTTTTATTTTGTTATTTTAAATTTTAATAGAATCGACCAAATTTTTTAATCCCGTTAGTTTAATAACTTAATAAATAAAGTACGAGTGTGCTTATTACTTATTATTTTCCAATGAATTTAAAGTGCAATTTTGATGAGTAACAAAATGAAAAGATCAATTTGTCACTATTTTATTACCTTAAATCCTGATGACATAATTCCATTTGAATGTACATGACCTGGATTTTCTTCTCGCATTTGCTATAATAATAATAATAAAATTATAAAATCAGGCAACTTTGTTCAAAAGAAAATCCAATAACATTTTTTTTATATTAGACAATATTAATGCACTTCAATATATCGCCACTGAGTTAGTTAAATTTTTTAATAATAGTGATAAAAAATATAAAATAATAATTGCTTACCGGTACACTGGGTGTCTACATGGAGATTCCAAATCATCAACTTCCATATATTCGATGGGAGAAGTATCCGATTCATTCATTGTTTCCTTCCAATTGGTGAAAAATTGAACAATGTTTTTATGTGATAACATTGAATGTGTTTTAGCTTCTCGCAAAGCTTCTTCAAAAGTAAACCTGCCATCTGCTGAGCTTTTGTCGCAGATTTTAATACGCTTAATCGCCGAATGTCTTTCTACGTTGGTTTCAAAAACATGTAGCACTTCTCCAAAAGTACCAGAACCCAACTTTATTACATCAATGAAACTGTTTATGAATTTACTGGTACTCTTAATAAGTGGACGTTCGAAGAGGTCTTGCATGCTAGCATTTGATTTGCAATGTCTTACAAAATCGTCTGCATCAAACGTAGTGGCTCCCAGTGATTCAATCAACTCACCCATTTGTATGCAATCTGACATTTTATTTGGTTCAATGTAGTCTGTTTCCTCATGTGCAGTTAAATGATTCAAATATGGAGTGATACAGAAATCGGCTACTTTCCATTTACCATTTTCATCGATGAAAATCGACGTCTCGTTTATATTACCATGTATAAAATCATTGGAATGCAGATAGAACAATGCTTGTAATAATGTCCGTGCAAGTTGTGTAACATTTTGATTTGGCCAACCAAATTTTTGCATCACTTTAAAGGATATACCATTTATAGATTTTCGTGCCAAATAGACATCCAAGTAGCCGTCAATCATATCAAAAATTACGCTCTCAAAGCTAACGATGTGTGGATGGTTCAATTTTTTCAGATGAAGAACATAGTCTTTGATTGTATTTTCCAGTTCCGCTATAGCTCCTGGATTCGTGTTGTATTTGGTGATGTTTATTTTCCATAATGTTATATGCAAGGGTACCTCATTTTCATCGAAACCATTAAATTCGTTCTTTCGTTGATTTTCTAAATACAAAATTTGTTTTTCTCATTAACAAAACATATTATTGGTAGAATTGTTTAAAATGTTTGGTATATTGCGAATTTACTAACAGCTGTCAAAATAACTATTGGTATTTTCATACAATCGTCACTTTATTCATATCTGTGTTTCTACATAGACGCACGCGACTACAACAGCGCAGTTGTCATTCTATACGTCAAACCGATTGATCAATAAAAATATGCTTTAACCTCATCGCGCGAAATATAAAGTGTCAACTGTGTCGGTGCAGAAAAACGGATCTGAAAATAGCGATTGTACGAAAATACTAATAGTTACGTTGCCAAATTTTTGATGTTTTGTGTGTGTGTGTGTGTGTGAAGACTCTTCACTGAAGAGTATACTTTTGTTTCAAACAATCGGATGTATAGTCGAATGTCTGCACATGTGAAAGTCGAAACTTGGGACTAGGTTTAAATAATTGTACCAAAAATGTACTTAATTGTACCGCAATTTATTTTTAATTGTATATACCTTACTCGTTTGGATAATATTTGGAGCCCACATTTCGGGCTTTTTTCTTTTGAAAAATGTGTCAATTTTGTGAAAATGAAATTTTTTTGTTTATAATCGGAATTTCTTAAAATTTTGTATGCCTTATTTTTTTCGATAGAAAATAACTTTCTAAAGTGCCCAGAAATTTGAACCTCAAATATTATCCAAACGAGTAAGGTACAATTGAAAATAAATTGCGGTACAATTAAGTACATTTTTGGTACAATTATTTAAACCTAGTCCCAAGTTTCGACTTTTAGATGTGCGGACATTCGACTATACATCCAAACAATCTATCTCTCATATTGTATTTGAATTTCGACATATGCTTGCATAAAATGAAATCAAAACTACATATACTCGTTCTCAACAAATTCTTAACTTACCCATTGGTTTGCAAAGATAGAATGATGGGAGATCTTCATATGTTGATCTTAAAAGTATCATATTTGTCGAATAATCAGCAATATATATTCTTAAAAACAATAAAAAATGTATTCCTAGAAAAGACACATTAAATTGTTATAAATATGCAAACGAGCGAGCATTCATCATTGTAGCAAAGAAGAAAATGTCTTTTGAAAGCCAAATAGATCCAATAATATCAATGGCAGAAGATCTCTCTTATTTTTCCGATCGAGCCCATGTATGTAATACTCAATTAAAAGAACTCACTTCTACGGTGGATTAGGTGCCGTGCAGCTATAGTAGCTATACCCATACTATTTATTACTATTTTCATCTTTTACGTATACATTGGTATAGCATAATATGGAATATTCATTATTATATGTAAAAGCAATTTGCTATAATAATTATATCTAAAAACCTATAACCTCTCTTTCTGAAATATATAAAAACGCATTTACAATTTGCACGAGTTGGACAAGTGAGTCATTTGGAATTCACTATTATACGTTTCTCATTGGTTGGCTGTACTATTGATAGCTGATTAATTTTTTTTATCTTCTTCACTTCAATGAAGCAAAATTAATTTTAATAATTTACCTTATATAGCTTGGACCACCGCAATTTGTTGTTGAATGGCTTTCATTACCAAATAAAATTCAATGTTTTATAAATAGAATTCTACTGTGCATATGTATACGTGTAAAATTATCCAGATACAATTTTTTGCTTCGTGTTTATAATTTTATACCAAACAATTTCCTAAAAAGTTAACTAAATCAACAAAATAAATTCATATTCGTAAAATATTCGAGAAAAGCATTAATATTTTTTAAATAAATCATTTTTTATATTCAATCATGTTAATATAGCACAGTAGAAGAAAAACGCACTCACGTCGACTTGAGTTTTCGGATCAATTAAAATTTGGGTGTGGTTCAATGACAATTTAGTATTTACGAGTGGAGAGTGGAAGCCATCTTGAAAAAATGGATACAAAAGCTTCCAACGCCATTTAATTTTCTTTATATTTAGATTTATATCTGATCTACTAGGTGGCGCTCTTCCTAGTCGATTACTTTGAAATTGTCGTTAACATACAATTATACAATTTCAAAAAAAAAAAATGAATAAATATCTTCCATTTTTATTGCAATTAGAAAAAAGTAATTGTCATGACCGACATAAATATAAGACACTTAGTAAACAATAATAAATTGAGGAAAAAATTTCTTTTTTGAAATATTCCCGCGTGAACATGCCAGACCACCGTACACTTTATCTAC
>NW_022198275.1:3296037-3316173 GCF_009176525.2 Contarinia nasturtii | reverse complement strand
ATGAATATTCGTATGTGTGTATATGTGTAGGCTACTAGATGATTTTTTGAACAAAGAGATAACGTTTGTGCATGTGTACTTCTCCGCCGCATGTTCCCCTTCATTTCTTTTTTTATACATTAAAAGAAGCAAAGGTCTGACGAAAGTGTGAAAGAGTATTGTATACGTTCGCTACACCTTCGTCACACTCTCGCTATACTTTCAATGCAAAATAAGCATTAAGAAATAAACATGAAAATGTGGGTGTGAGCAAAGTGTAGATAAAGTGTACGGTGGTCTGGCATGTTCACGCGGGTTGTAAAAAAACCTCTTTCAGTTTTTTTCGAAGAAAATAATTTTTTTGGATTTGTTCATGACCGACATAATTCCGTAAATATAAGACACATAGAAAAAAATATATTTTGAGTAAAAAATTTCTTTTTCGAAGTATTGTAAAAAAACCTTTTTCGATTTTTGTTCGAGTTTTTAATTTTTTTTGTGATTTTTTGTGATAGATTCATGAATTTTTTTTATTTAGTTTTTTTTTTTTAAATGTCTTAGCATACCGACACCACAATCATATTTCAAAATCTGAGTGTATCATTTGAACCGACACAATTACGACATAATTCCCATGCTTTTATTTTTCACGAATGGTCGTCGTTTCGGAAAATAAATGAAAAGCCTCGACTTTATGCGAAAAATCCTTTTTTTATTGAGCTTCTTAGGTACCGACATAATTTTTTTTAACCGACATAATTATAAAAACATAAAAAAATGACTTTTCAAAAATTTTCCAAATTTGTAGATACCACCAATTAATTTAATTAATGATTGTTATAGTTATGGTAGTAGTGTTTTCACTCCGTATCATCGCCTAACGTCATCCAGATGAGCTGAATTATCCAGATGACAAAATCCAAATATATTGTCTGACGCATTTACCATCAAAATACGCGGCACAATATTAAAGTATAAACTTTATACTAAAATTTGGATTAATAAAGAAATCGTCTGAATCTGAAAAATTAAATTTCCTTCTATTCAAATATCAAACATAAACTTCTCACATATCTCATATTAGACAATTTCAATTTTATTTTCATATGAACAAAGATTCCAATAATAACGCTGCGATCATTACAATGCAATAGAACATAACCATCACTTTTTCGAACTGTCAAACCAATGTCAGTACGTTGCATAGTTGTCAAACTGAGTGTCATCAATGAACTAATTCTTTGTGATATTATATACAATTTGCAATTGGAAATGTAATTTTTGCGTGAGTGTAAGAAAATTTCACATAACATAGTGATCAAAATTCGATTAATCATAAGTTGACCAAGTGACTAATTCAGTTAACTTCAAAGGAAAGTGGAATTTTGGCTCGTTGAGCAATTGTAAAACATTGTTTGCAAACATACAGACTGGAACCATGAAATATCACACATCACCATCAACGTCGCAAACAAATCTGTACAGCGATAGTTCTATTTATCGAAGTACATCGCCATTGCCACCGCCGGCCACAACTTATTGCCTGTCGGCAACAACAAAAAGCTATAAATATCTACGGAAAATTGTGAAATTCGATCAAATGGACTTTGAATTTGCCATGTGGCAAATGATTTATTTGTTTATATCACCGCAGAAATTATACAGAAATTTTAGCTATAGAAAACGTAAGTGAATGAATACACAATAAAAAAAAGGTAGTAAAGAAACTAATCGAAGAAATCGTATGATTTAATCTAAATTTCCAGAAACTAAATCTCAATTTGCTCGTGATGATCCTGCATTTTTGGTTTTGTTGATTTTGTGCCTATTTGGTAAGCAACAAAATACATGGTTTTCCATGAAATTACATCGTTTTTAATTTACGTTTTTATGTATGTTTTAGTTACGTCAATTGGATTCACATGGACATTAAATCTGACATTTGGCCAAACGTTGTACTGTATTGCATATATTGTTTTCGTTGATTTCATCTTGGTTGGCGTGATTGTGACAACATTAACATGGCTTTTTGCGAATCGATACCTACGACAAAATGCCAACGAGGCTGACGTTGAATGGGGCTACAGTTTTGATGTGCACATGAATGCATTTTTTCCGCCACTCGTTTTACTGCATTTTGTACAACTTATCTTCTTCAACAGTAAGTGTTTGAACAAACTCGAAAAATTGTTGACAAAATATGACGTTTATGTAATAAATTTTCTTTGTTTTTTCAGGTGTTATCAATTCAGAGTACCTTTTCTCCAGATTTTTCGGCAATACAATCTGGTTAATTGCAATCATTTATTATGTTTATATCACGTTCCTAGGCTATAACTGTGAGTATTTTATGAATATTGACGATTTTTTCCAGATTTTAAATGAATTTGAGTCATCATTTGTTTATTCAATTCTAACCAATTTGTTTTGTTGTTCACTTTCAGGTATTCCTTTCTTGAAAAACACTCGTATCATTTTGGCACCAATTCCAATCGTCATTCTATTCTTTGTAATTACTTTAGTCATCGGATGGAATATAACAATTACATTTGTAAATTTCTATCACTATCGAGTCCTGTAAAAAAAATGATTAAACACACCCAAATAAGTTTCTTATTGATTACTAAATGAACAATTGAATTAATAATAAAATCATCCTTATCTATATATCATGTAGACGCATTTATCTTATAAAATGATTTTGTGATTGTTTATTTAGTTGAAAATTTAACAAATGGGAAACTGGGGCACTTTATAGTATGATATTATGTAAGATAAAAGAGATGAGCATCTTAACAAAGGGGA
The DNA here is from genome assembly GCF_009176525.2 of Contarinia nasturtii. NCBI lineage: Eukaryota > Metazoa > Arthropoda > Insecta > Diptera > Cecidomyiidae > Contarinia > Contarinia nasturtii. The sequence continues at coordinate 3,313,389 of NW_022198275.1, read as the reverse complement.
AAAAATGAAAATGAAAAATTTAATGAGATTATTTCTTCTTGGAAGATGCAGCTTTCTTGCTGGTGGACGCTGAACTGCGACTGCTGCCAGATGAGCTTGCTTTGCTTCCTTTTCCGCTTCCGCCTGCTTTTGAGCTTGCGCCGCCTTTTTTCGATTTGATCAGTGTATCATTTTCCAGCTTATCGTCATCTCCGTCGTCACTATCGCTGAACTGTGCTTCACCATCACCCAACTCGTTCATATAATCTTCATCACTAGCGGCCACCTTCTTCTTTTTCGCAGCTGTTACGGTTGAATATGAATACGGTGCAATCTCTTTGTTATATGCTCGAGTGAGTGCGGCCTTAACACGACCATCAACTGAATCCCATTCACTCTTTTTACCGGGCCAAGATGTTAATTCGACCAGTGAATCAATATCTTCACGCAATAAACGATATTCTTTCATAACATTTAGTGACTCTTCAACTCCATCGTTCTGATCATCAATCATTGGCTGAACAATGTTATGCAGTAAGAATGGAGCATAATCAAGGCGGATTGATTCACGTGACGCACTCGTACTGGAAAGAAGAATAAGAAAACGAACTTGTTGAACAAAAAACTTCAGAAATTTGAATAAAATTGAAGGTACTCACCGTATGCGAGTATGATCATGAATTTCTTGTGCCATTCGACTGCGCTTCTGTGTTCTGGAATACTTCCCGAGCCATCCTGGAAAGTTGATTTGCGCTGTAATTTGACCAGACATATATTCGCCCGGCAACACCGAGCTGTACATCGCCTGAACCGGTAATATCGACCAGTTTTGACGGCTTCGAATGCGATTTTCAACCAAATCACCTAAACTCAAACTGTCGGCAGTCAATGCAACTTGTTCCATTGTTTTTGATCTGAATTCAAAAAAATATTCAAATTAATTATTGTTTACATTTTCAATTCGCATTAAAAACTTACTTTGGCCCATTTGGAACAACGCTCAAGTAGTTTTGTTGCACAAATAGCGGACCCAAACTGTAGTCATGGAAAAACAAATCGGCTTTATCGTTCAATGTCATCTTTTTGTGTTCTTCTGCGGAGAAAACTTTTCGTACGACCTCCCATGGACCGAGTCGTAAATCTTTCTTACCATTATCATTACGTAGGCCACTGCCTTCGGCATCTGGTTTAGCGCAGATCAATGACAATGAATTCAACGTTTGACGTACATCCTGATTTGTCGCCTGGATAACTTCTTCGATTGTTTTTGGTGAAAGTTTGACACCTTCTTTAAATAAAATCGACATAATAGCGCCTTTGATCTGTGGCAATTGTGGCCGAGCGAATCGCAAATCAAAACAGTAATTGACCAATGATCGCATCTTCTGGTGATTGCGATCATTACACATGCAAATTATTGGAATCGATGAAGACTTTATGATTCCAATCAATTCAGCTAGTCCACCACGATCTTCATTGCCAGCCATTCCATCGACTTCATCCATCAGCAGTACTTTCTTCTGCGTTAGAGTTTCATTGTGACCGTAACTGTAGCCGTGGAGTGTTTTATTTGCCACCAAACCAGCCACTTCATTTTGCAATAGTTTTTTGCTTCGCGTAGTGGACGCATTAAATTCGATCGTATCATATCCCAAATGTTTACACACTAAAGTAGCTGTAGTCGTCTTTCCAACTCCAGGCGGACCAGAAAGTAAGGCGGCCTTGAATGCTGCACCATCATCATTCTTTGCCCAAGGATTTGGACGGGCATGCTTCTTTTTGCCATCATTATTTTTATACCAGTTTTGCAACCATTTGATGAGCCTATGGAAGAGATTATCAAATTGTTTTTTTTTTTCAAACATTTGTGCCAGAAAAGAAACTCAAAGTATTTGCATCATTCTATTATCGATTGGCTGTGACATCGAATAGATTGATCCTATAGATATAACAGCGAACGAAATGTTCGGAATGTAGAACAATAGACCTATTGATTTATTTATGAACAAATGCTAAAGTCAATAAGTCGTTCGGAATTGTATCATAAAATCGCTGTGCACAAATAGCGCCTGTGAAAAGAAACTGCGAAAGAACCGCTGCTTCAACATAATTAAAATATATTTTTGGATTGAGTAAAAATAATTATCGCATACTTGTTAAGGTTGCTAGCGGGTCCTTGTTGACCGATGATTTCTTTAATGTCCTTCGGTTTGTACTTTTCCACCCATGGCTGAGGAATATCTTTGTTGATTTGTGGTGTAGATGGTGTGAATTTTGGTTCTACTGCATATAAAGAAAGTAAATATTAAGAAAAAAAATCACCCAAAACATAGCGAATGTTGTTACCTTCTGTTTCGACACGTTTTTCCTCTACTTTAACTTTTTTCGGTGACTCAGATTTTACCGGTGTGCGCTTGTCTTTTTTAGCATCTTTTGACGATTTCTTTGCTTCCTTTTTGGGCGATTTCATCTCTTCCTTCACCTTTTTATTGTGTGTTGGCTGTCCAGACTTCTCTCGAATCAAATCAAGTAAATCATCCTCTGATAAAATAGAAATTCCCAAATCTTCAGCCTTTGCCAATTTCGCCGGACCACTTTCCAAGCCAGAAACAACGTAATTTGTTTTTCCCGATATCGCTGTGGTGACACTGCCGCCCAAATCTCTTATAACTGCAGCCGCCTCTTCTCTTTCCATCGACTCGTAAACCCCGGTTAGAACAAATTTTAGACCAGTCAAACAATTCGGTTCACCTTTTGGTATTTCCTTACTGCCCGGTGCTGAGGGGCCGGCACGTTTTTGCATTTGCTTATACAATGCAGCGGCTGCACGACGTCTTTCAAATTTCTCTTGATCCTCGTCATAAACGGATCGATCAAGTTCGGATTCATCATGTGATTGCTTTGGTTTTTTGTTCGATGCTGGCGTTGCCGGCTTCTTCTTCGACGATTGATCACTATCCGAATCTTTCTTGCGGCCTTTTTTCTCTTCTTTCGATTCATCGGGTGTACGTTTTTCATTTTTCACCGGTGATTTCTTCTCCTGCTTAACCTTTTCTGGCGATTTGGTGTTCTTCACCTTCAATGGAATTTTCTCCTTTACCGGTGATTTTATCTCTTCTTTTACTTTGACGTCTTTTTTATTTAAGTCTTGTTTTGTCGGCTTTGGTGACAAGATCTCTTCATCAACATTCATCAATTCCATGTCATCGGTGTCAGCATCGAAAACATCAGCATCTTTGCTTTGTTTCGGTTTTTTCACTTTTTCAATTCGCTTAACGGGTCCATTGCCGAATGCATTTGATACATCGACCGTCTTCAGTTTTGCTACTTTACTTGCTATCGTTGTTTTTGTCTCTTTTGACACGATCGGCTCATCTTCATCGGACGAATAAATGACACGGCGTTTTTTTGCTCTTAATGCTTCAGAATTGTCTTTCGATTTCTTTGGCATTTTAACCTTTTCTTCATCACTGTCATCATCAAGCACATTTTGCTTCCGTTTTGGAGTAATTGCGCGTGCTGGTTTTGCAGCTACTGATGAAAAAAATGAACGAATATCCTATGGAATGCAATTTGAGTTAGAATACTTTTTTTTGTACTAAAATAATATATTTAAAACGCAATTTACTCACTTTGCTCATTGTTGAGTCAAACAATTTAATTGTATCCAAGGTCGATGTGAATGTTTATTTCGTCAGAATGTAATACGGCAACAATACAAATGCAATAAAAGTAAAATTCACTGACATAGCGTGTTTCTGAGCACAAACTACTTTTTGGCGCAATGTCCCTCAATGATTGTCTCTTTTCGAATAACACTAACAAACACACAGTGTTCGAATGACGTCGTTGTCGTCGTTGTCGCACTTTGTTTGACAGATGGATTGAGTTTGAAAATTTTCGTTAGAAAAATCCAGACAATATATTGAACTAACTGGTCAGTTGAGCTGACAGTACGTTAGCCAGCTAAATGGACCAAAACAATAGAAGTTATTGTTATAATGAACAATCACTTCTATTAAAACAAGAAAAGTGATTCATCATTAAAACAATAACGTCTATTGTTTTAGCCCATTTAGCTGGCTAACGTACTGTCAGCTCAACTGACCAGTTAATACAATATATTGTCTGGAAAAATCCAAATAATGATTGAAAAAGAATTTTTTCTCTTAAATTTTCTTTAAATAAATTCAATTCATTATTTTTTTAAATGAATGCGAACAAAATTACTTTCACATATCAAAAGAAAGTCAATTTTCAGTCGTCTTTAATTATGTCTTGTACTATTCACTGATTTTGTGTGTTTATCACGACTGACGTTAAATGCCATTTAACAGGTCAATAATATGTATTATTTCAGCACAAAATATAAATCATGCATGACAAAGTGTATTGATTGTTTTTCGTTGAATTTTTCACGAACTGACTCATTTTTCCATACCGGCTGATGCACAATATGATGAAATTTTCCAACGCAATCACAGTTCACTTTGCACTTATTTTTGGAAAAGTCATTAAATCAAAGTATAATTTATTATATGTGGTATTTTGAGTGCTTGGATTTTGCTAATTTTCCATATTTTCCATATTAACTCTTCCACAGTATTTTTATATCGTCATTTCATTAAAAGAATCCAAAAATTTGAATTGCGATTATCGAAAAACGCATCGATAAACGCACTGCAACGCATCAACTTACCGCATGGAACATATCATTTTGCATAGGTTTGTATGTGAACAAAATTGCCGTGACAGTGACATTTAAACACTTGTGATTTGTTGTAAATAATATAGTCAAGTAAAATCGAACGATGACCACAATTGAATTAGTCATATTTTGATCATTTTAAAATAAATTATTTTAAAAGTTAGATACTTTATATAAAAACTATCACAAAAATTGCTGAAAAATAAAGCGAATCCAACGACTTGGAATTTTCCATAGATAAAAAAAGTGCTATTCAATTAAATCAAAGCTGCCGTTGCGGATAGTGTCATTGATAAAGTAATTTTCACTCGAAATTTAACCAAATTCATTTGCATGATGAATCGACGAATACCGCCAATTGATTTATATGTCGCAGATGGTGTGGATCAATTAAATGAGCTCGCAGAGTTGAGTTCAGTGATCAAATCGAAACCAATTAATTTGTAAGTATTTTATCAAATTGAATGTTCACACCAAATATACGGTAATTATGTCATTATGTTGATAGGCTCTTCAACTCTGCCGCAAAAGTTTTGAATGAAGCTCAAAAGTTATACAGTTCGGGTGATGATGAAAAAGCATACGTTATGTACATGAAATACTTTACGTTAATCGAGATCATTCGAAAGAAGACCGACTTGAGCAAACATAAAAATGAAAAACGTCAATATTTGGGAACGAAACAAGAAATTGACAGTCATATGGATTTGTTGGAAAAACTAAAGCGTAATCTTGTAGAACGGTAAGGTTGAAAAATTATATTTAAAACAAATTTATGGATGCATTTCATTTTTTATACAGATATACCGAGAGACGGGAAAAATTTGTAGCTAAACAAAAGCAAGCAGAGTTGAATAAGGAAAATATCAAAACAAATGCGGTTGTGCCTAAACCAGTTTCGAAATTTATTTTGATTACTGATCTGTTTAAATTGATGAAAGAAACTAATCAAAAGATACTTTTGATAGACTGTCGATCGATCAATGAATTTGAAGCGTCGAAAATTAGATATGACAATTTGATCAATATTCCAGGAGAAGCGATTCTAAAAGGGTATGAAATATGGTTTCCCTTTATTCACTCGTGAAATCTCTTAAATGTCATTTATTTCTGTAGTTACACTGCTAACACGATGTTGAAAAAAATTGCGCCGCAATACACAAAGCTATTTGAAAATCGCGCTTCAATGGATTTGGTCGTTCTAATTGATGATGATACGAGTGAAAGTCAAAGTAATCTATCAAAACCGATTTGGATTCTGCGAACCATTTTACTGGAGGTAAAAGTCATTTAAACAATTAAAAAAGAACCGTGATCACAACAAATTATATTTCATTGACAGTGGGATCCAGATACGCATTATAAAAGTTTGCTTTTACTCCATGGAGGTTACAACGACTTTGTATATTACTATCCACATATGACGACAAATCCAAAGTATTCGCCAAAAACAAACGTGGAAACCGTTGAATTGGGTGACATTGAGTATCCGTCATTGAGTGAGATAAAAATGAAACCAAAACCAGACGAAAATTCATTTTCGTCTCGTATACCGAATATTGATCGGAGTAGTAAGCCAGCGTTTGGGCAAAAAGCGAATGAACAACAAAGGCCAAACAATCTCATTTCGATCAAAGAGCAAGAAATAATCTTCGATCAAATTCTTCAAAAAGAAAAGGAGGTCTTGAAAATTGGCGATGAATTATACAATGTTGTAAATGTACCGATCACATCAAATGACATAGATCCAAGTGATTGGTTCAATAAGCAAACCGAACTTGAGTACAAAATGGTTCAAAAAGAGAATGAATTGAACGATACAATAACTGGACTAAGTGCAACGACCATACCAGATTTTGAAGGTCAACTGGAAACACTTCAAATCAATTCGAATAATCCAGAAGAGTCTGAAACTCTCGCCCGAATCAATGCCAAAAAGAATGAACATTCCGAAAATACAAGGAAATTAGAAAACATCAGTAAAAAAATCGAATCAAAAATATCAGAGACCAGAGAGAAACAAAAAAGACATTTGCAGGTAGGATTTTGTTGAAAATGCACCATCTTTTATTCAAATTTATATTTATTTTATAGTCACAACTGGATGATGAAGAATTAATTCGTCCAAAGCAACCGGCGTTTGATCGAACAATAAAGCCATCGTATGACCAACCGACTAAATTTCCGCAAATACTCCGTGATTTCAGTCCAATTATGGGTTCATACGGTGATGTGGGAGCAACTGGACTAAAAAATCTAGGAAACACTTGCTATATGAACAGTATTATTCAGTGTCTATTGAATATCGAAGGATTATGTGGATATTTTCAAAAAGACGGATATTTAAGGCATATAAATCGGTAAGTAATCGCACCCTTTTTTCGAAATGTATTTTTTTATGATGATAATTTTATTCTGAATTTGTTTTACAGAAAGAGTAAAACTCATGGACAAATAACGGAAGAATTGGCCCAACTGTGTAAAGAAGTGTGGAGTGGAAAATATAAAAGTGTGGCACCTCGCGATTTTCGCAGTGTTGTTGGACAGGAAAATAAAATGTTTGCCAGCTACGAACAACAAGATTCTCATGAATTTCTCGTCATATTGCTGGACATTTTGCACTCAGAAATGCAATTTCCAATTGAGGATGTAAGAATTTATTTACCAATTATTCTGAAAAAAAAAATCAATTTTTTAAAAAAAATCTCTGTTTCTCATTGGCAGACAATTTTGAGCGAGAAATCGCCTAAAGCAGAGATAGCATGGCGAGAATTTTCAAAAAACATGCAAAGTATAATCCAAAGGTTGTTCTTTGGACAGATTCGAAGCACGCTAAAGTGCCGAACCTGCGGTTTTGAAAGTGCAACTTACGAAGGATTTTCGCATTTGAGCCTGGAGCTACCGCAGGATAATCGACAGTGTGAACTGTACGACTGTCTCGATTCGTATTTCAATGGTGAAAATATTGAAGGTTGGACGTGTCCCCAGTGCAAACAAAATCGAGGGGCCATTAAAAAATTGGACATTTCGAAACTGCCACCGGTTTTAGTAATACATTTGAAAAGGTAATTTACTTTAAATCAGGCATCACCATGCAAATGATTTATGAGATAAATTTTGGCACATTTCAATTTGGTGACATTTGATTGTGAATTCAATGTGTAGCTGATAATGTAGACATTCACATTTTTTTAGATTCCATGCAAGTTTGGATACAGCAAATACGTATTACAAGAAACAAAACTTTGTTCATTTTCCCATCAACGATTTTCGAATCACGGACTATATAACACCGTCGCTGCAAAAACAAAACCGATCATTGGACCAGTATAATCTTATTGCTGTTTCAAATCACTACGGTACTATGAATCGTGGTCATTACACTGCATTTTGCCGAAATACCAACTCAAAAGTGTATGTATTTAGATCCAAATTGATACAAATCTAGATTAAAATGCGATCAATTAAATTTTATTCTCTATTTCAGATGGTATAAATATGATGACTGCTATGTTACGCAAATTGGAAGCAACGATGTTAATTCAAGTGCTGGATATATTTTATTCTATTCACAACTTTGAGGAACAATAGTTTTTATTATAAAAACGAATGCTTAGCATATTTTATTCTATATTGATCGTCACTTTAAACGTTTGAAGCTGTTCCAGTGGACATAGCATTTACCTATTTATATATTTACAAAGAAAGTTTGCTTCAGCTGCTCATGTTAAAAGAATGTCTGTATTTTTTCTGTTATTTTTATTAATATATGGCATATTAAAGGCACTATTTTGGAAAACAATCAACATGTGTTTAATCTTCTTCGTCATATTCTTCCATTCCTTGGCTAGATTGTCCCGTAAATAGGTCCAGCTTTTGTTCATTGATCACATTCACGGGTGAATCAAATTGGTAGACTGTATTGGTTGGTTCTTGTTTTGGTGTTGTTTCATAGACTTGAGTGCTTTGTGCCAATGCTGACTTTAACTCGAGCTCTTCCACCTGACAGGTAAACACACAAGCAAATTTAACTCGGATTTCCTGAAAGTCTTAAGTTCAAACTTACCAGCAGCTTGTGGATGTGATCTTTTATCTTATGCAATGACTCTTTCAATTCCTTTTCCGTCTTCAACAATTGAATCTGCTCACGAATGATTTCGGCATTGGCAGGCGGAACTTGTTTCTTTTTTCGGGGAGGCATTTTGTGATTGAATTAACCCAAATTAACTTAAAATACCTTTTTATCACTTCGATATGATTTATTTCCTTTGGGTCTTTTATGTTGTTCGGAATCGAAACAACTTGTTCTTTCAAAAAATGAATTATAATCGTTTGTTCGTCGTTCAAATTCTTTTCACCGCGCATCAATTGTTTTGTTATTCATCTTATTTGACAGAATATCAATCAGTCAGTAGAAAACTGAACCGATACACATTTATAAGTTTATATGTATGTGTTCAATCAACGCAGCGTTGAAGTCAGTGGAATTTTTTTTAGAAACAAATTTTAATAAATTTATTTCTATTTATTAAACAAACACCTTTCTTCATATAACCTACATGTAAAATGAAATAATTGTGTCAAAAACTATGTTTCATAAAAAACAATCATTTCCTTTTAAACATTTTGGTTCCATGAATCAGTTGTGCGTTATTCTATCGAAGAAACAATGTACAAAGAGTATAACGCATTCGAATATGGGTGGCGACTGCAATTATGTGCATTGAAAGCTTTGTTTTTGTTTGTAATAAATTGACGACGTCATAAATAGACGACGACGGGTGTTTTTATTATGTCTCTATGGAATTTTGCTCAATTTGCACATTAATTTCACAAATTTTTATTCGATTCAAGTTGTAGTCACGTATTTCTAGTCAAAAAGATTCAAAATAATCAATCAAAAGAGCGTCGAATCAAAGAAATCGATAAGAGAAAAATGATAAATGCTGAAAAAAATATAAGTGATGCGGTTCCGGTGTTTGTACCGCCACGAAAGCGTCAGACATCGAAAAAGCAAAACGGTGTGCAAAATTATGTGGATCATATTGTGTGTGTGCAGGTGTGTAATTGCAAATAATACCCATCGTAACGTTGAAAAATAATTGCATTTTTGTTATTGCAGACAAATGACCGTAAATATCCGATCTCATCAAGCCTGGAAGATTTACTATCGAAAACGAATCAAGCTGGTGAGCGAAAACAATTGGCCAATTTCATGAAAGCGGCCAGTAAAACTTCGATTGATTGTAATCCAAAGAAATCATCCAACCATGATATACATTTGTCGATTGAAGATGTTATAAAAACGCAATCAATGTGCCGCAAATCGCCATCGGTGCGAACTGAAAGTCTTAAGACGGCTGCACCGACAAGCCGTTCCGAAGATAATTTGGACATAATTCGAACACCAAATGATACGGCACGATCTAAGAAGCGTGTGAACATACTCACTGCAGTCGATCATCCATCATCGAAGCAAAAACTATGCAGCTCAACGATAAGCATTGAAAATGAACACGGCGAATCAATGGAGGACTCAAATGAAGTGAATTTATTGAATTCGAAGAATAGTTCATTGGCACGTACCCGCTCTCCCGACAACTATCTCACCATGACCGGAACAATAAAACGTGGCAAAAAGAAAGGCCAATGCTTGGATGTGCAATTAAACATATCGCGCGATGAGTTGGAGAAAATCAATTCAACGGCTTTAAAGATGCAACAAGCAAATGATAAAGATGCAAAGAAATCATGTTGTTCATTGACGTCGGGAGTGCATATTTTAATACTCTCCTTGCTATCATTGCCATTTGTGATCGTCATCACCTCGATATATGCATTTTACATCGGCACTATCACTTGGTACAATATGTTCAATTTTTTCAACGAGGAAAAATCGTATTTGCATAAACTGGTGATGTCACCACTGCTTGTGATTGCATATCCAATTGGAATTGTGTTATGCACCATTGGGCTGGCAATTTATTCGGGTATCGTTCAAATCAGCACTAAATTCGGTAAATGGTCAAATGAAATTGCTGACATTGAAAAGGGTTTCTACGGATGGCTATGCAATTTTCTTCATTTGTCTGATTGTAGCCCATACGAAGTGGTCATACTCACCGAACTGAAGGCAACCGACGAAACGGTGCCACCAAACTCATCAACCGAAGAACTTTCAATCTAAAACCATAAACAGTTTATTCGTCATAAACACATGTGTATTTCAATCAAACATTCTGAAGGACTGAACAACAATGACTAAATGATAGTTTTTAGATCCAACGTACTGCTTATTTATATAAAAAAAAACCAAACAAGAAGACGTATTATTCAGATGTAAGGTATTGCAACTAGTCAGGATTATTTGCTTTTAGCTTTTTGTAATTTTATACCAAATACTCGTTTTGTATTTATTTGACTCTTTTTTTTGGGGATATTGTATCAATTTTTTTTAGACATTTAAGTGATATTTTATCGCAATAAACAATATCAATTTGTAATTTTCCATACAAATTTATTCGAATCAATTTTGTTTCAACTATATAATTATGTGCTTAAATTGATGAAATGTTTAACAAAAACATAAACAAATCATAATAAAACAACTTTATTCGCCGCTTGATTTATCTTTTGACGGTTGATTTTGTTTTTTAAGCACTTCTTGCAATTCTTGATCGATACGCTCTTTGGCCCGGAACACTTTTGATTGCAAATAGAATGAGCCGCCTTTTGATTTTTCATTCATATTGAAGAGGTGTTCATATTTTTCTTGTACTTCTTTTGCATCAATTTTATTTACATTTAGGATTTGCATTGCTTCTTCAAGCGTAATACCTGAAAAATAAAGCAAAAATGTGAAAGTATGGGCAAAACACATGATAGCAAAAGCTTCAACAAATTCTGTTCGAACATACCAGTTCTTGCATTAGCTGCCGCCCGTTGTCCACTCTGTGGTCCCGAGCCCGCTCTCTTTGCCGCTTCTTGTGAAGCCTGAATTTCCTGACGAAGCGCCTTGGCAAATGCCTTACCAACAGCTTGTGCTCCTAATATAACAATTTGTATGAGATGCCTGGCCATTATAAATTTTCTAAACACGTAATTCTTTTAATGCTACACTCGGTCCACAATGTCATCCAATCGATCCTTATTATATAATTGAAAAAAATGATTCTTCGAATTATTTATGGTGTATTAACACATTTTCGTCGCTTATTACGTATAGAAAATAATGATAAAACATAACCTCACCCTTTTCTCATAAATGTTTTGAACATTTGACATTGACATTTTCTTTATCACTCACATGACAGCTAATTGATCCGGTATAAAAAGTTGTCCGGTTTCGAATACGTTTAACACTGCGTTATTACTACACTGTTATTATTGATGGTTCTTTTTAAAATTGGTTCGAAAATTCTGTTCATCAAAATTGAACGAGACAGAGGCTGTGAAAAAGATGATTTAATAAAATAGATTTTTTTTTTTTGTATAGATTCTTTTATTTTCATACTATTCTCTATAAATTACATAAATACAATAGAATTTTCTCGTCATAAATTAATAATTACAATACTTTAAAGACTTTACATTGGGAATTTTGCTAATGAAAAACAAAGCTAATTGTCATTTAAATAATTTTGTTTGTTTGCATAAATGGCTTTAAAATGAAATGAATTTATGAAGAATTTTGTCATTGGTTATGCCCTCTTATAGTTAATTGTTTGAAACAGCATTTTGGATGTGATGATTTCAACCAAAACCTGGATTTGTGTGTTCGATAACACATCGTTTGCAATACATTTTAACCGCACGATATCCTTCGATGGAAATTTGACAATCTTGAATATTCAAATGCTGCAATCCACGACAATAATATGCGATACACTGAATGCCTCGATCGGTGATCATATCACAATTTTTTAAGCTAATTTTCTTCAAATTTGGACAACTTTCAGCCAACGCATGCAGTCCAGCATCACTAACATCACATTTTCCGATATCAAGCGCTCTCAATCGAGCACACGAATGCGCCAACATTATAATTGAGTCGTCACTAACCGCTTCACATCCGCGACAATTCAAGTAACGTAATTTATAGCATCTTCGTGCAATCACCTTTAATCCAGCATCTGATACTTGATCACATTTTGCCACAGATAAATATCGAAGCGTTGCTCCCAACTTTGCCAATTCATACAGTCCAAAATCCGTTATATTTACACAATCTGATACACTTAGTTCACGCAACGCCGTACAAAAACTTGGCACAAACTTCAATCCATAATCTGAAAATTATGTACAATGGGATAAATTAATGATTTTTTCAAATTAATATAAAAAAGTGGTCGATAAACGAACCTGTGATTTGTGTACATCGACGCAGATACAAGTAAACCAACTGAGGGCAATTTTTTACAATAGTTTTCAATCCACTATCGTCGATACCATAGCAATCGGTTAAATCTAAAAATTGCAATAATAAACGACGTGGGGGATCCAGGTGATGATTGAAGTCAATCGTTACGATTTGAATGCAGCCTGAAAGATGGCAAAAAAAGTGTTAATAGCATAAGTAAAGTAATTTTTTGAACAATGTCCAACCCACCTGTCACATCTAAATGTTGTAAATTTGTACATTTGGTGACTAATTGGAATAGAGCCGCGTTTGATACGTTGTAGCTCATTTGAATTTGAAGGTGAGTCAATTCCGGACAGCGTCGAGATAAAAGTTCCATTCCTTTATCGGATATACGACATCCATCACTTAACATAACTTTTTCGATTTCCGGACACGATACATTTCTGGTATAGTTGCTGAGACGTCGTACAATCGATCGAAGTGCTCGATCGCCATTAATACCTTCACCTATGAAATTGAACATTTATTAAATACATGACATATTCTTTCATGAACATAAATTTGTTCAAATATGTTTACCTTTAAGTGTAATTGTTTTCCATAGTTCTGGTCTCCATACCAGCGAATCAAAACGTTTGCACACTCTGGATACGTTGCTCAAACTGACGGTGTCAAGCCATGAGAATATTTTGATGCACACATCATCTGATAGCCGATTGAATATGTTGTCATTTTTATTACGTCCGCGTGCAGTGTGTGATAATGGTTGTGAATTGGTATTGGCCCCAGCGGATATAGATGGTGAGTTAAGTGTGTGGTATCCTTGATCAAAACTGGGTGAAAATCGTCCCAGTCTCGATGAAATTCCATCCACCAAAATGTGACTGCCATTACTAGACGGTATCGATGGTATTCTTTGATGATTGCTTAAATAATTGTACGCATTTCGAGCAATGCTCATTGCTGGTGAAAAAAAAAGGTTGGTGTTAATGTAATTTATTTTGCACTTTTTTGTATGTTTTCACTCAAATCTCTTTTACAATTTCATTGTCATAGCAAATATGATTATGGAACTTACGCATATTAACCGGTGATTCTTGTGATGTACGTTCCAGTAAATATCGATCCGATTCACTAGTTTCACTCGGGCTGGATGGTCGTTGAATGAACCGTGTTGGTCTTCCTAATTTCAATCGACTGTCACCGTACTCAAAATCAAAAGACCGTTCAGTTTTCGCAAACGGATACGTACTAATCCGATCGGCTGTATGTGCATCATGTACAAATAGCGATCGCATTTTATTTTCCAAAAAGTACGGTTCGCCACAGTCAATTGTTTGATTGTACGTGCTCATCGCCGATTTCGTTCGACAGTTTCGCATTAGTAGTCGATCATTCCGTTTATGTGCAATGTTTAAAATATTTTCATTTGGTTCGCTATTGTCTTCACTTTCCTTTTGATGGTAATTCGATGCACTGTCCGATTCTCCGGCTGTCGATAGACATTGCAATGGATGTCGATAGATATTTACATAATCGCTTGTATCATTATGACTATGATTGATTGCCGAACTTAAATGTGACACATCTTCTGTGGATTTCATTGAATCGTCTGTTTCGTGCATTGCCGAAAATTGAATTAATCCATCCGCACCAATGTTGAGTATGGGCGATTTTCGTGACGACATTTGATAATCATTTGGATTTAGTGGACTTGAGCTAAGTGGATGCCGGTATTGATGTTCCGATGGTAAATTATGGCCCAACGAAGCCAACGGACACTCAATCGGCGGTGCACGTCGATGCGACATCGTATTTCACTTTGGATTAACTCTGTTGGAAAAATCGAAAAAAAAAACGAGAGAAAAATGCAAAGTAATTAATATTTTGTTGGTTTTGTAAATACCATGGAATTTTTCTTTAAATTCAACTTCTTGTTCTGTTTCAAAAGTCTCTTAAAATCTAAATGGCACTTGAACATTTTAAGAATGTAATTTACAATGGCTTCGAATTCGGCGTATTTCATTTGCGGTTTGCTTTCTTTTAAAACTTCAAGTGTTCGCTCACGAAACAATCATTCTCCCCAAAATGATTAATTGACGCAACTTATTCAAGACAGACAGAGAAAGACAGAGGGATAAAGAAAACTGAATAAAAAATGACGAATTCAAATAAGAGTTCCGATCGTATCACGATTCAATGATTAAGTATTGGTGAAGCGAAAAAAAATACACTATTCGAAAACTCATTAAAACTTTCATAAGTTTGAATCAATTGACTTTTGACTTGGTACACGGCAAAGTAGCAATAGAAATTTAATCAATTTAAAATATGAAATTCGTTGTGACGTCTGTACAATTCAATGGTCACCAACCAACTGGCTAAGGTAAAAGAAACAATAAAAAAATCAATAGGTCGATTCTTGCGGCACTCGAAACATGACAAAAAGCTGGATGAATGATAAAACGAGAGAAGCAAATGTGCATGTCGCTGTAAACAGCGACTCAATTAGAATAATAAATAAATTTTGAATAGGGAATCAAAATGGAACAACAAAACATTTAATAAACACCGATCACACCCGATGTATCGTTGCGATAAGTGTTCTCATCTAGCGTATGATTGGTGTATCTTACATCGATGCTCGCTTCCACATCAAATAACATAAAATTACATCTGTATACTTGGGATTCCGTTTGCTTTATTTTGTTTTCATTTCAATATTTAAAATTTATGAATAAGAAAAGAAAAAAAAGGTAAAAGAAAGAGAAAGACTGTTATTACTGTTTCTTCTTCATTCTGAATAAAGATGAAAATGAAGCAGCGCGACAACGGCAACTTTTCGATGGTTTTAAACTTGTTTTTGAGTGTTTCAAAACGAACAAAAAAAACTACAGCAAGCAACTCTCGTTGGTTCGAAACGATTTAAAAGCCTAGCACTCACAGTTGGATTAGTAGAAGTGCCATGGCATCAAGATATAAACAGCAACATCGCTCATTTATACTTGAGTGCTAACAAGTTTTTTTTTCGATCGCTGGCAAGCACAAGTGTTAAAATTATACCAAATATCGAATGGTAATGAGACCGATTTGTGAACACCACAATATTACACTCGCATATTGGTCGCGCGCTGTCAATGTCTCGCTCGCTCACACGCTCGCATTCAAAGATTTAAGCTGAAAAAATATTAGCACAATTTCAACATGATGTGCGGCAATGTGACCGATGAATTGGCGACAGAGGGAAACTGACTGAGCGTGAAAGAGAGAAACAGCTATAAATGGCTTTTGACCAGTGGTAAAAATGAGCGTAAAATGTGATAAAAATAAAGAGTCTTACGGGAGTAAGACGAACTTTTCCGCACGGTGGTATTTGCGTATTTTATTAAGCAAGTTCAAAATAATATTTGTTCGATTTTTCAAGCCTTTCAAGCGGCGTAAAGTTCGAGACCAAAAAAACTCAACTTTGGCATCGAAATATTCTTTTATTTAATAACAGAAGTACTCGAGAAAAGATTTTTCACACTTTCATGATGAACCCATTTGTACGACATTTGAAAGTATTTCATTTTCTAACAAAACAATAAAAAAATATGTCTGACGTTAATTTTGCCATAAAAATTATTTTTGAAACACTTTTCATAACTAACTTTACTACCTTAATGGCGTGAAACTTTGTACAGGTTATTTTTTTCACAAAAAAATAACATTTGGAGGGTTTGGAGAAATTTCAACCAAAATTAAGAGTACCTCCCATACAAAATATTCGTTTTTGAGCCAAAAATTGAAAGTTTTGTATGGGAGGTACCCCTAATTTTGATTGAAATCTCTTCAAACTTTCAGAATGTTTTTTTTTGTGTAAAAAATAGTCTGTGTAAAGTTTCACGTCATTAAGGTAGCATACAGGCATGGCTCTCATACAAAAATTCAATTTTTTGAGATTTTTTCAAGGAAACTGTATCAAAAATTGATTGTATCTCAAAAATAACCTCGGATTCGGTTTTCTCGTGCCAAAAAACCCCCCAATACATATTTTTGGGTGTTTAAGTCTACATTAAGTATGACTTTTGGATGAAAATTGGACTCTTTTTCATAGGTATCACTCCAGGCATGGAATTTTTTTCCATCAACCAAAGTCGCTCAAAATCTGATGATTTCTATTCCTGGGGACCCCCAATCATCCCGTGAAGTCAGATTTCAAATAACTTTTCTGGGTGGTGAGAAAATCGATGGACAAATTTTGCGTACGGCGGACAACGTACGACGTACGACGTACGACGTACGACGTACGACGTACGACGTA
>NW_022198275.1:3198258-3296027 GCF_009176525.2 Contarinia nasturtii | reverse complement strand
ACGTACGACGTACGACGTACGACGTACGACGTACGACGTACGACGTACGACGTACGACGTGGAACAGACCCACAACAACCATGCTCAAAACGGCCTGATTCGGGTTCTCTGACCTCAGAAACGTCCAGAAAACATGTTTTTGAAGTTTCGTAAATTTTGACCTATTGCAATACTTTCCCCTTTCACACTAGGTGTGTGCGGAAAAGTAAAAGAGAGAAAAAGAACACCAAACAGTAATGTGTCCAATAAAAAATTTAAATTTATTGAAAAAATGGCTCGGTGCGCGCTCGCATCAATATTATTTTTATTGGGAAATAATCGGATTCAAATGAGCATTCAATATCAGTGATGGAGTGAATATTTTTACGTGGCTGACTTGGCCATTTAGCTCATACATATCTTTCGCACTTTCTTCTTTATCTGCCATTCGCCGTTGGTGTGTACACGCTCGCTTCTCAACTCACATCATTTGCTTGTGCATTTTTCGTTCTTTTTTCTTTTCTCGAAACAAAAAAAAATGTTATGGTTGTTTCTTGTTTCATTTGAACTTCTTCTTATTTTGTTTTATTGGACGACAAAAAAAATAACACGACAAGATAAACCATAAACTATACAGTCACAACAACATCATCAAAATTAGTCATTCGAAACATTCTACGAGAAGATGAATAAATTTACCATACTGTATGTTACATTATTGAAATT
Source organism: Contarinia nasturtii (assembly GCF_009176525.2). Taxonomy (NCBI): domain Eukaryota; kingdom Metazoa; phylum Arthropoda; class Insecta; order Diptera; family Cecidomyiidae; genus Contarinia; species Contarinia nasturtii. Next base: position 3,295,322 of record NW_022198275.1, on the reverse strand, counting down.
CCACTTTCGAAGTGACAAAAAAAAATATTTTATCGTCACATGTAAATTGCATGCATTAAAATATTCTATCTACTCGCTTTTGAATGGTATTATTTCACTCACATACACACACATGTGTGCGTATATAAACAAAGAGAAAAAAAAATTATCACTTTGACCGACCACATACCATTTACGTGCATCGCATGAATGACGCGTATTTCGAAAGAAAATTCAAAATCGATTTTGAATTCGTCCGATTTGTGTCAGATGAGAAATGTTCCATTGATATTTGTGTATTTTATATTGAAGCGAGTTTATTTAGTTTTGTGGTCGCTTAAAATTCTCATCTTATTCATTCTCTTTCTCAAAATATTACCGTTTCTGGGTGTGAAATCGTCATTAAGACCAACACGTATGCGCATGTATAAATTATATGGCATCGTGAAAAGATATTATTTATTCGACAACCACACAACGAAATAGTAAACGCAGAGACAGAAAATATGGGGAAAAAAAGGAGACGAATAAACGATCCGCTTCATTTCAACTAAATATGCATAATAAAATAAACACAATTTAGAGTATAAAATGGATAATAAGAATGTTGCAATGAGATTCTTAATGAAGATTTATGATCTGTAAAGGAATTGAGATGCAACGCCCTATGATCCCCACAGAACCGAACTATCTCTTTATCTCACCGAAAGTGTCTTGTTGTTGCACCATTTCAGAAACAATACCAAACATTTTATGCATATTTCAAGCGAAAACGATGCGAACGGTCACATTTTATATGCCAAATCTACAGAGATAGAAAAAAAGAAACATATACTACAAAACACACAAGATGCTGACTTATTTTGGGAATTTGCTCAGTTACATTTTTCGACGAATAAAAAAAGTCAACGTTTTTTTTTTTTTGATTAAACAAAATTCCATGGAACCAGTTGCCTGAATGTGTGCAATGAAAAGTGCGTGTTTTTTTCCAGCAATTACATCAAATGGACCAGTTTGTTGATGGTGTGTTCATTTTGAATATGCCAATGGAAAGAACATTGATGTGACAGAGAGACATAAAACCCACCATATGCGGCCACTATTGCTTGCGGATTAAATACGATTACACATACAAATCGACTTGTAATAATTAAATGTAAACTGATTTATGAATAGTTTTTAGTTTTGCTATTCTATGCCTAGTGCCCACTGCCCATATTTTTCGCTTGCATTTCAATTTCATATCATTTAAGTCCATGCCATACCTTTTTTTGCATATATTTACAACATGTATAACGAAAGCGAAAATAGATATAGCTTATGATTTGTATACACTTAATATGCCATATGAACGTCGTTATGACCAATGTCCATACATTGTACGGAGCGCGCTCACACATGGCAATTTGTGAAACACAATTTTATGAGTTTTGATCTGGTCGAATTTAAACTTGTTGTGGATGAAGTAGTTTTAAGCAAACAATTTCTGGCATTTTGCCCATTTTTCAGCTCGATTCCATTCACATTTCTGAAAGCCACCACGATATTTCGTTCATTAATCTTGTTCGAGCGACTATTTTTTTTACTGTTTTCAAATGTTTCCGTTTAATGCCACCATTCAATTTTATCGATGGTGAAAATGAGTATGATTCAAACGGACTGTTTCGTTCTTTGTAATTTCAATTTTTTTTTTCTCTGTGTCTTCAAAAGGTTACCATATTTATGTGACTCGTAAATGTAATAATCACAATAAAAATGGAAGCATAAATACAAATCTCATGGTGGCATTAACATCTCAAAATGAACATAAATCAATGTGGTATTTTTCGGTTTTTTTTTTTTCGTAGATATGGCTGTCATTTAACACAATAGTAATTTGATCTTAGTCCAGTTAATGATGGTGTGATGTCGAAGTGAGATTAGCGTCATGAGAGAATGAAAAATAAAGGACATAAGCAGGCAGGCAGGTATAAAGAAAGAAATCAGTGAGCAGCGAGAGAAAAAAAAAGATAGCATGTCAAAAAGAAAATAATTCGTTGCATACGTGCACGAATGTGATCGATTTTGTTTTGGGGCTCACATTGTAATAATGTCGAAGTATTTATGTTTCTTTTCCCTTTTGTTATGCGGCATTTAATTTCATTTTAATTTTCTATAAATTTTACCATCGATCGAAAAGAAACAATAAACATCAAATAAGCTAGCGTTTCGTATGCACAGGCACGATATGCGATATTACGAATGAAGGCATGAACGAAACCTAGACATTACAATCACGAGATCTGATTGAAAGGAGGAGAAGAGCGAGAGAGAACCAACAAAAAAGTGAAATGTTACATGAGATATAACATCGATGCTGACATTATTCCATGATATACACATGCATTTGATTCGGTCGATAGCAAAGCCGTTGGTTAAAGTTGACGTTTTTTTCTCTCCTTTTTTATTGTTGATCGTGTCCATTACATTCGTTTGCCTAGGAATATACACACTGCATAGACTCAATCGTATGGCTTAAGAACGAGTTACCAAAATAAACTCCGAATAAATGCCTCATAAAAAAGTAACGTTTTCTCTCTCTCGCTCTCTCTCTGTTTGCTTCCCGTTATTGTTGTTGTTGGTCTCGTTGTTGACGATGACGACAACGACAACGTCTTTCAAAGAAGAGAAAGAAATTTACTATAACCAACACACGCAACGCTTTCAAGCAGTTTACTTATGTGCGTTTCATTTATTGGAACGCAAAGGCAAATAAAATGTTGTGTAAGGAATGGTTTCATACGATCGAAAGAAGAAAAATAAGAAGAAGAACAAAAAATATGTGAGTTACAAACAAAAATCGTAAATACGGTAAATACTAAATCCAAATTCGATGCAATGTTAAATGGTCGAAAAAAAGGCGACCAGAGACGAAACATTGAAATATGATAACAACGTCGACCAAAACTAAACAAAACTAAACAACCAAAGGCAAATATGCAACGCGGATGTGAATACATTTTGTACGGTACTTCAATTATTGCCAGCCGAGAGAATGAAAACCAGCCACAGCAAACCGTCTATTACAGCAACAACAAATTTATTCACAATAACATAAAGCAAAGCAACAATGACATCGTCATCACAAAATCCAATCTCTGGCTTCATAGATCATGATTATGTATATTACACATCCATTGTGTGTGCAGCCAACATTCACATCGCAAACAGCGACCACAAAATAAAAAGAATTCAATTGATTTCGTTTCGAATTGAAAGAGAAAAAAAAAGAAACAGACGGTGGAAGAAAAAATAAATAAGAAGCAGGCGTTTTTTGTGGTTATACGCGTTGCTTTTGTTTGGTCTTTTAATTTCGATATGGCAAAAGCAAAGGAAGAGTTGATTTTAGATTTGGTCAATGATTTCATTATATATTTTTGAATTCCCTTGCAATGTGCCATTACCATTGTCGCTGTCGCTGTTGGTTTGTTAAATCGCTTTCCTGTTCAAGTGTGTGCGGAATGTAATAAAAATGTTGTTCAATGCTTACTTCACTTCATAAATTTAAAGACAGTTCCAGTGCTTTTCTGATGCTTATTTGTCTCTCGCTCTCTCTCTCTCTCTCTCTCTCTCTCTCTCTCTCTCTGTTTCCCGGTCGCTTTTTATTTTACATTTGCTCTTAGCCGCTTCACTGATGACCGATACCGACGATAACACGATGGCTGCGACACCAATTATCGACAAATTGAATGGAAATATTTTTGCGGCCCCGTCGTTCGTTCGTTGTTTGTTTCTTTTTTGCGCTTGCTTTTATTTAGCTCTCAATCCGATTTGGTTAAATGTGCAAAGGAATTCCATATGCAAATTAATCGACAGAGTCACACACTCACTCACTTTAAGTTACTTTGTACAATTTTCTTTGACGCAGTACTCGCTCGCTTGCTGGTTGTTGTTTTTTTTATGTCTTTCACAAATGATGCACACACTACGTACTACTTTGAACTTCGTTTCCACGCACTACATTCAATTTGATTTTTGATTCATTCAGGTTCTTTTCTTTTCATTTAATTCTTTCACTCATTCGTAGATTCGAATTGCAATTTCAATTATTCTTTCCCATTTTAATTGTTTATGTATGAAATTGTTTCAATTTTTTTTTCTCTCTCTCTCTCTTTCTCGATCACACTAAAATCGGTGACGAAACACCATAAAATTCGCAATTTTATGCCAAATGCACGAATGAAACGTAATTTTAATGAAACACTTCGAAGCGATAAAATGAAAATAGTTTTTCGATGTCGAATGGACCAGGCAAAAATGTCTTGTTGCACAGAAAATAGCAGTTCTTTAAGCACGAGAGGCACACACAAAAAAAATCCAATATATACATATTCACAACATTATTCATCTATGTGCGCGACGATCATCGACGAAGTGGACGAAGGTGACGATAAAGGCGATCAAACGACATGCATCGGCATCGACAATATATTTTTCTATATATGAAATGCACACACACACCGTGTGTGTGTGCGCTCGTTACGTTGTGCAATAACACATACCAAAATCCCCAACCATTTAAAACCACTGAAAATGCATTTTCATATTTGCTCTGTGGCACACACGCTGTGGCATCGATCGTTTTCACTTCAACCAATGTATCTATGTGGTTGTTCGTCTCTGTTCGTTTCGGGAAATAATGAATACGTACAAGTACAATGGCCTATCTCGAGTACACAAATCGCGCGAGAGCGCTGTGTGTGCATACGATGAAGTGAAAACAAAACAGATGAAATGAACACACAGCGGAGAGAGAAAAAAACCACACACACCAAGTGTACACACAACAAGAGAGACGTTGAGGATGAATATTAAAAAAAAAACTGCATCCAAGACACTAGGCGCACAACAGCGACCAGCCACGACTAATATGACTGGTATAAACGTCGTTTATATATTTTATATGTATATTTTTATTAAAATAATAAATTGTAATAATAACACAAACACATATAGCAAATCGCACGATCACTCAACTCGTTCACTCGAGTTTCTTCAATGTTTTCTTTTGCATTCTGCGTGCGCCTTTTTTTTCTTCTTACTTCTTTCAATTCAACATATTTTTCTTTATTCTTTTGTTAAAAGAGAGTCTCTGTCTCGCATCGATCGCTGATCTTTAACTTAACTTCACATATTTTAAACACTATTTACATGGTACATTGCAGATGAGCAGGCAAGCAAAAGTAGCAGTAAGCATCGTGCATTCAGCTGTTGTTGTTGTCGCTACTATTTCATTAAATGTTTCACTGTGGTGTTGTGCTGCAAGTCACAGTTGCAGTGCAATTCAATGTGCAGAAGTACCTCTCTCTCTCGCTCTCTATCTTCGCAAAATGCCAATATATAAATGTATCCACGACAAATAAATGACGATGAAACGAAGAAGAAGAAGAATGAGCCCACGACACGAATAATGAAACAGAAAAGAGAATTTTAACTCAACTCTTTCGTATGTTGGATTGGCTGCGGTAGCAAAACGACAGCAGCAGCAAATGGTGCGATGGAGAATGAAAAAATACAGCACTCAATCGCCTCAGGTCTCGGTTCGAACTAAATATTTTTTCTTGTGAACATGAGTTCTTTGGTCTCAGCACGATCTCGAATTCCATTCGTGGAACTTGGTATTTGTAAATATTTGCGCCTGTATGTGTGTGTATGCCACAGAACGCACACTTTATATGTACGTGTGTGAGTGTGAAATGATCATCGTTGCATTTTTCATGGTACCAAACAAAAGTGCAAAGAGAATGAGCAGAGAAACGCATACAATCAACAATGGTTCATAAAAAGAAGTTGAGGTGAGATCGTAGCACGTTGCTACAACCGACCCGCACATGATTCTTCTCTCAAATTCGAACTCGATGAGAATGAGCGCTGTGAGTGTTTCTCGTGTATGACTACCATTACAAAGGCCACAATTTTCATCAATAACAAGAATATACGACCGAATAAGGCAAACATTGTGCGAGAGCTATCGAATAGCGAATATGTGGCACAAAAGCAATTCATCGATTTCTGTGTATAACTTAAACTACAACACGTAAGCAATCGTCACACAAAGCAATGAATAAACATATCACCAAATACACTATTCTCTCTCTGCCTGTCTTTATCTCTTTCGCATACATGCTTGGCTCTTTTAGTTTTAAAGTGTGCGCTTCTCCATCGGTCCTTTCTATTCTATTTTTCGTAATACATTTTATCTTTTTTTCTCTTTACATTTCTCTCTTTCTCTCGTCACATTAAGTGTACCGTTTATGAAAATATGCCAAGAATGTTTGTCACACAACCGTACCAAAACTCGAACCCAGCAATCAGGTTGATTTTTTAATTACTGACCGTGTCTACCAGTATTTGTGTGCTCGTTGAAAGCGATTTCTTGGAACGGCTTTTGTGCGGCATTATCGCTCTCACCAATTTTCACTATTTGACCGAATCGAAGGCATCGAAGGAACCGATAAAAAAAAACACCCAAAATGAACCGGATTTCATGCATTTAACAAAATGAAACATTTTTAATTACTTCATGCATCATGCTTAATGCTATTGCACTACTGTTCCGCGGATCCTTTGAAATTGACTTTATTTCGTTTTCGGTTTCACTTCGATGTAAAAAGAACAACCACTAATCCCAAGTTGGGATTCCCAGCAATCTTTTCAATTAAACAAAAGAAATTTCACTCTATTTTCTCCCATTCATCTTCAGCAGATGTCTTCGAATGAGATTAGATTTAAAATCACTTTTATCTACTTTCAATTGTTGAATCGGCGTGTATTCCGACCACAAAATGCCATCCACAACGGAATCACTTCCGCTTTGTCATTTGGCCGAAGTTTAATTTGTAGCTGAGTCTTTATAATCACTACTAAATGACTTTAAATCATGTAATTCAGTTGTCTTTGTTCCCCAAGTATTTCTCTCACTCTCACTCATACACTCTTGTTCAATAAGCTATAGGAAATCCTTTCCGCCGCATTTTCTATTTATTTAGAATCGTCTAAATATGGTATATTTGTGTTTGATTGGTCAATATTTGCCTCGTGTAAATCGTTGTTCGATTCGAAAACCAAGAGAATGAGAAAATAAGAACCAAACATAATGGAAAATGGCCAGAGTCTATGAAGCACGAGCACACAAGTGTAATTACATTTTTCCATCTCCTTGTCTCAATCGCTAAATCAATAGGTTTCCAAGTAAGAAGTTGTCTTCGAGCGATTTGTAACTTCAAATATTTGAAGAATGTTTGTTAAATTGCTCATAGGGCTGATATTGATACAGATTTAATGCGGCACATTCTTTCCAATAAAAAGCTAATCGGTCATTAAATGTGAGAGAAAGAAAAACAAAGCCAAGACGAATTTTTTGCGTGTGGTGTGTGGATTATTGAAATGATCAATTCAAAAGTTTAACGGAACATATTTTGGACATAATTTCTCTCTCTTTCTCTCTCTCGCTCGCGTTTTCTCATTGCTTCCAAACATAAACAACAATGTCTCAAACGTTGGGAACAACTGCTCGACGATGGATATCAAAGAACCGATTTAAATGTTAATTTCAACGTCGATCGCATTTCAATCGAACTTTAAGTGAAACCCAATCATTTCATCCATCTATAATGTAATTTGCACGAAACATCCTCATCTTTTCATTTCATTCTTTCTCTCATTCTAATAGTGTTGCTGCGAGCTAAGTGAAAATAAATCATATTACATGAAATTGATGGGGAGACCTTGAAATCGTGAAGGAGAAAATGTTCGCCTCTGCTCGTCCAAACATTTTTGATGAACCACTGAATCGAGCTGAAGCTATTTTTGTATTCTCGTGGTGATTTCCGTGGAGATTTTTCGCTGTTGTTGTTTTTTCTTTAATTTTGCGATGTGCACGGCCACATAATTTGTGGCTGTTAACACGGGGAAAATGGTATAAACGTGAGTTGGATATGATGAAGCAAACAGAAATGGATACAATAATGTGTGTGTTGTTCCGATGCATGGCATTTATATCGATTTGCGATGGATCGATTCATGCGTACATGTGATGAGTATACGAGCGGGAGCAATGAGATTTGTTTGGTTCTTAGTTTGCGGTAAGTGTACATTTTATCCGATTGATGAGAATCAACCATCTTTCAATGTGCAATTTTAGTTTGGTTCGTTCCAGCAGAGAAATGTATGTTATAAAGTGCATATTTCGTTGTTCGTACCTGGAAGCAAAACTGCTGCATCATCAAGAGAAACAGCAGAAGCAACAGCTATAACATCAACAAACGCAGTCCACCAGTTACGTGCATACACGATATCTCTACACGTTACTGCGTAACATAATTACTGTATGCATTGTGTTTGCCTTTTTTTTTCTCCCGTCACTGTGTGTTTCAATGCATCTCTTCGTTCATTGTTCGCGTAGATTCACTTAGTTCGCGCAATTGTAAAAATTGTGCACGAGAATATTTCTTTTTTCACTTAAAAACCTATTCTTACAATTGCAATTCGTACAATGTTCACGAAGCAGCTTCAATCTTTTATATTGTTTTCAGATCATTTGATTTGCTCTTTTCGCTTTTTTTTGTTTTCAATACAATAGAATATTGATTGGTAGCAATTATTTCAGCGTTACGCGCGAATTTGAATCAGAGTCAAAATAGGAAAATGTTTCCGTTACATTTCGTGCATTTCGAAAATTGGCCAATATGACAAGTGCTCTGATACAATTTTCTCTTCTGTTGCAAAAAAAATCTTGAATAAAGTTCATTGGCCATTTTTTCTCCTTTTTTTAAAAATAAATCTTATCGGTAAATATGTCAAAATGCACTTTTATACGATTTATTAGCCGATTTGTGGCTATTGGCCATTTGAAATTGTAGCTTTAAGCCGAGTGCGAGATGCGAAAGAAAAAAAAATTTCGAGAGAGAGAGAGAGAGAGAGAGGGAGAGAGAATGAAGAGAAGAGAAAAAAACTTGGTCGCTGTGAGATTGAAGCAAAGTGATATGGTGACGCCTAAACCATTTGCTAAACTGTTTGCTTTGACTCTTTCACTCAATAAAAATGTGCACTATACATACTGTGTCGTATATGTATATCGGGATGCATTTAGTCGCGTACGTATTCGCGCATTGATTTATCTCATTTCCAAGTAAAACGATTTCACAAGAATATCGACGGCTGCATGCTGTATCACAGCCAAAATGGCTTTTAGAACTGAGATCCCTCTGACGCGTTGGATTGTCAGCAGGAATGTTGATTGCCAATGATTTTTTGATGTATCTGTAGCAAGCAGTACGAGACGCGATTGCTGCTGCTGTTGCTGCATAGTAATATGTCATCAATTAGTGGCCGCTTGTTCTTGTCGTTATAATTCCATTCTGAATGCTGTTGGCCATTTTCGTGAATGTGTGTGTGCATGGTGGATTCGAATACATTGAATACCGCAAAAGAAGCGAATAAATTACGAAACATATGTAATTCTTAACATTACGAACTCTCAACGTTCCAATCGGCAATTCATATTATCTCATGTTTCAAGTGACTCTTCATCAATGTCACACGCAGTTTACAATTCGCATTGCGATGCCCAAACCGTTGCTTTGCCAAACATTCGTTCGATGTCGTTTGTTTCTCGTTCTTATTCTTTTACGCATATTTTACTCTTTCAAAGAAGAAATCAATTTATGTAACAATATTTAGAGCACAACGTTAGCCATCACTGGCCATACTGGCAAATATTCATCGGATATACAGTCAGACATAAGAGTAAAATAATATTTCAACGAAAATCGTTTTATTTATTAAGCTGTCAAAAATGCAAATGTTGTCAATATTATTGAGATTTTATTCACTTCCGTTTGACATTGTTATGAAAAAATGTTTGATTCCAAAAGAAAAAAAATATACATATATTCAGATAACATCACACATGTGCACTGCACCCACCCATTGGGATAAATAGAAGAAGGAGCAACGAATCAGTCAGTTCTTCTTTCGAAATCAGTTTTGTAGAATACATTTTTTTTCAAATCCAAAGAATATATCGGAATATATCTTATCTAAATAAACATTCTCAACGAAATCCGATATAAATCTCTACTTTTCAACGGCTTGACTTATTTGCATTGTAAACATATTGCGTCTAACAATCATGTATGTATCTTTTTTGTGAGTCAGCACAAGTTTATTCAGAAAATTCGTTCGTTTTTTTTTCACATTTCAAACATCAAGTACTATAATGCAATTTGTCTGGATGTATTTGAATCGAATTTTACCATCGGGGAAATGAAATAGAGTAGTTGTTGAATTAAACTTGATTTGTATATGGATTTGGATTGTAAACAAGAGAAGCCACGTCTAACCTTATTCGTATTCTCGATGATTTATCTAATAAAGAAATCGTTAAACGGTATACGGAAGCGCAGCATGCTCCACATACTTTTAATTTCCTTGAACTTTTCCAATTGCAAATTTAATTTGGAGGAATACTGTTTAATCTACATTTGATGCGCAGAACACGCTCGCTCGGGTCTCTTTTCTCATGAGTGCCAACATTTTCACAATGAAATTGAACTGAATTAAAAACGTAAATATGTTATTGACTTAATGTGCACTTTAAAGTGGTTATATACAATTATCTAAAAATAGATCTAGTTCAGAGAGTGCTTGTGTATGATATGTGCTGTTATCAAATACACGCGAAGTCGAAATTTAATGCGGCGATAAAAATGATTTTGATTGGCCGATTAGATTCTCGTTGAGTTATTTTCAGGTTTATGATATAAGTTTCAGTCATAAAAATGTTCAAGTCAAACATATTTCAAGCTGAAGTGAAAATGACTCCGATAGGAGTATTTCATAACCATTCATAATTTTATTTATTATTTTTACAACTGTCATAAGGACGCTCCGAGGAACAATTTCAGTAAACCCAAGAAAGTGTATAAATGAGGTCATGTATACTTTTTTGGAGTATGTACCCTGTACCTGTACATATACTTATGTCAAAAACACCTGTTCGAATTCATTTGGTTAGCGGATACCCGTCTCACTTCGATTTAAAAGAAAACACAAAACTTTTATTTAAAAAAAATGAAAGGATATATTTTTCACCGCATTGCTGAAAATCGTCTTAAACTTTTCTTTAAAATGGAGTTTTTTCGAACCATCATCGAAAAAAATGGATTCATATTTAATGAGGTTGTGAAAAAATGCGACGTAACCGTGTTGACGTTAAATTTTGATGTCATTCATGTTTCACCGGCAGAATAAATCACTTCTTTCTATTGAATGGTGACGTATGCTACCTTATACCAATCATGCACACACTTTGAGCGTTACATTCGGTGTGAAAGTGAACAGAAGTCGTTACAGGTTCATCATATTTTTCGATATAAAACTTTATGATGTACGTTACATTGTAATCTTAAATCGAATTTTCAAGCTTTTGTTCGCTTGGTTGCCGCCAAACCTCATTTATGATGTAAAATAAATACATTTGTTTTCTCATTATTTCACCAGCAAAAAATATATATATATAATCCAAGTGAAAGAAAAACTGGCGGCAGTTCACCGTTCTTCAGTTTTTTTGTGTTCCAGGAATATGTAGTCAAGGGAAATCAATTGAGTAAGCAAAAAAAAAACTTATGTAAAAAGGCATCAACGAAGCATCAATTTTGCTTAAATCGCAATATGCAAACTCTTCGTTTGGAGAATGTTTTCGTTTTTTTTTTCTTTCTCTCTCTCTCTCTCTGTTTGTGTGTGTGTACTTTCGAAGAAAAACCGTGTGAATAATTTTTATGGTGTCTGTGGTATATGGTTGATTTCTAGAGTATTTTAGTTGATCGAATAACACTCTTGTCGGCGTAAATGTTCCCACAGGCCTTTGGGCTCGATATTACGATTCATAACTAATTATCGCTTGTAAACCGACGAGAAAAAAATATTGCATAGAAGATTACCAATTCATCGTGACACGGTTTATACCGGAGTCTAATTAAAGAATTGGATAAGACATGGATACAGACGTCTCCTAATAATTTTAGTCAAAATTACGTAATAAAACCATTTATTTGGAAATAAAGTGAAGAAGAAAGCAGTGCATCATCTCTGGGGAAATCTTTCGTTATAATATCATTATGAGGTCATTTGTTTGCGACATTTTCTTGCAACTCAACATATCTTAAGAGTTATTAAATTCGAAAACGGATTTTCTGCAGAAAAAAAATATCACTTTGAAAAACGGAGATACAAAAATGTAAATGTCTCGAAATTTAAAGTACATGCCATCCACTGGTACCTTCACTTTTGTTGAAGTCAATTTCGGTTAATGCTCATTTTTGTGCAAGGATAACAAAAATGTTGAGTGGTTATTTTATGTTGGTCGTTGAGTTATATCTGATTTTTATTTGTCGTTGGAGTGCCGTGAATTGATAAGAAAAATTATGGACTCTTCGAGTTACCACAAAAACGAAATCAATAAAGATTTTAAACTGTAGCATCAGCAAAAATGTTAAAAAAAACCGAAAGCAATTTTATCGAATGTCGTCTTATGGTTCTGAGAATAAATATAACTTGTAGTGTCGAGCACTTTGCAATAATAACAATAAGAAAGATGGGTTTTATTTTCGAAAATAAATGCGAATTAGCTTACTCTATGCAGTTCATGTTCAAACACACGCAACATCATTTTTGTTGTATTTTATGGTAGCTTCCTGTTTGGAACCGAAGATGAAATCGCAATTTGTTCGAGCAAACGAGTCCGGAACATACAATGTTTCCAAGTATGTTTCCAAGTATGTATCCTAGTTTTTTTTTTATAGCCATCATATCAAATGTGATTTAAGGAGAGACATTCTTGATGGTAGGCAGGTGATGGAAAACAATGTGAATAATCTGCAATGAAGTGAGTTGATGTACGCCATATAGTCGATTTAACATTACGACCAAATGTATAATGTATGGGGATGTTGAATATCGAAAGTAAAATCAATGCTGTTGCGATGACAATGAACGCACAAAGAAATTCCTTCCTAGAAACATTGTTCGACGCACTAATTCTTTTGATTATCGTATTTTGATTCGGTAATTTTGAGCATTCAATGGCATATATAGTAGCAGCCGTACATATATGAAGCCAATGGTTACATGGTAATAAAATGCGCATATTTTCGCTTCGTTGACATAAACATTTACCGATTACATGCTAAGTAATCGGAAATGTTCTTGGCATTTATTGCATGTATTGTCTTTTAAACAGATACTAACAATCTAACGAAATCTTTACGAAATTACCACTTATAGTCCACGCAGAGTAAAAAACAGAGTAAACATGTGTGATGGATTATATTCACTCAATGGGATTTTTTTTATCGATTTTGTATTGATTGAAATAAGAAAAACTATAAAACCAAGATTGGTGAAGAACGAATTCATAATTAAGATGAAAGGAAATTTTTAGTACATAAACGTTTCACTGGCATCAAATTATTGCATGAGTAAGTCTGCAGACCAAGCACAGTCAGTAAACAAATGCGGTAAGTATGTAATAAAAAGATGAAATGAAACTCAATGATAGCACACAATAAAAGAAGCTTATGGCAAATCGGAGTTGATGAAATTTCAGCAACAAAATTAATGGGTTAATTTCCAGACACTGTGATTGAACGAGTGATTTAGATTAAGTGAATTGAACTTGTGAAACAAATTAAGAGAAAAACTTTATAAAATAGTTAAAAACTAATTATACACTTGCTCAAACTAATTACAGTTCCTAGTTTTTGTTGAATCATGTCAATGCCTTCAGTGTGTGTCTCTTGATGGCATTGACCATCCAACCAAATTCGAAGACTTCTCTCATTTGTGTAGAATTGTACAACATTTTGACCATTTTTTTTTACCAAAAGGACTCTATTCATTTTGGACTATCAAAATTAAAATAGATGAAACTATTGATCTGAACTATCTACACATGTGCTATTGGTAAGATATAAACCAAAATATGTTTTGTCGCTATTTTTGGGGTGAGAATAGCACCCTCTAAAGCTGTATAATCTTGTAGAAGGTCAGCATTTTTGATGAAAAAAATATTTATACACGATATATTCGTACGAACCAATTTAAATTTTCATCTTGATTTAAAATTAAGTTTTAAAAACAAATGCAGTTATTCCATATAATATAAAATTGCATCGGATCCCACAATTAATATGCCTTTGATGTGATCGGCATATCAATTATTCACGGATAACTTTTATGAATCCATTTTTACCAATTGAAAAGTTTTAATGCTCTGCAATGCATGTTCAACTAGTGATCCAAAGTCATTTCACGTTATGTATTATTTCGCTTAATATTCGGAAAATTCCGTTGTTCACGCGAATGTATCAGAATTGCATTGTTTTCGATCGAATTCCCCGAAGCAAGGCTGTTTGCATGATTCAATTTATGTCGAAAATTGTTTTTAGAGATATTCTTATATTCGAATCACGTTGAAGTCATAAATCCTCACCTATACTTCCCTAATTCGAAGAATTCTCTTTGTTATTTTTTTTCAAAACATGACATTTTTTTCATATTTTCCATATCATTGGCACTAAATTCAAATTATTCGAACGATGCGAACGACTAAACGGTTGAATGGAAATATCTAAATCGAGGTATTTTAATTCAAATTTATTCGACTATTTGAATGTATAACACACATACACATGTTTTTGTGATCCTTTCAACGTTTCAGAAGCATACAGCAGCAAATAGAAAACGACGCAATATGTGCGAATAACGTCATATGTGTCTCGTAGTTCTTTTCTTTTTCGTTGGAAATTTTCTCTGGGAATTTAGTTTAATCAAGTTCACGCATGTATAAAATCTGTTTTTTTTTTGTGCATTGTGAAAGGTATTTCAAAGAGTTTTATTTCCTTTCGAAATCGCATTTATAGTACGTAGGATAAGAATCCAATAACTTACCATCTGCATGTCTCTCGTTTTCCTTCACAATGTTTGAAAAGCGAAGAAGTGAGCCTAGAGAAAAGCATTGAAGAATTGAATGTAGGCGAACCAATTAAATGGAATTTGTTGCTTGATTCATAAATAAATGCATTCACCGAACTTTGCTCCAAAATGACTTGAGAAGTTGAGAAAAAGTTTCCACAGTCAAATGCGGTCAAATGTGTGGCATATGTGCTCGTATGCGTGTTTGCATGTCTAATGTTCAAGTTCGTGCTGAAAACACATCGAAGTTTTGTGACGCGAAAATGCAATCAAGTGATCTAAAAAGTTTATGGAGAATTAGAGATATACGTTAAATAAAATGCCCGGTAATTGAAGTTTATCGTCAAAATATTATGTTATTGGGTTGATTTATGACCAGACTGATACAGTTTATTTTCATTCAGTGCGTTTATAGACAATGGCACACACAAAAAATAAAAATGTTAGTGGTAGATTTTACTTATCGTGTGGTAAACTATGTGCCTAGTAGGCACTGCCTTCCACATACTACCACAAAGAATCTACTATTTTTATTTTTTTGTGTGCAGATGATAAAGCGACAAACGGCCGAAAATTTTGGTTTTATTTATTGTTATCGGAGAGTGTCGTAAGGTTAAGTTTATATCACTCATGTATTTGATTAGTTTGTGTTGACGACATTCCATGCACTGTCATCACAGTGAATGGTTCGAATAATTTGATTTTATTGCATTTTGAATATTCACACAAAAAAATCCGGAAATTTCCGTGTTGATTATTGACAACAAGAAACAAGCGTATTTACCTAAAAAAACTTATTTCTTATTATCTTTAATACTTAATCTTTTCGTCTAATGAAACTTTAGTAGATATTTGCTCACATGAAGAAGAATCTGTATTCCAATATTTCTCAAAGTTTTACGTAATTTAAAAAAGATCCAATTTCGATCGATGTTCATTTTAACAGTTCATTTGTCACGTTCTAAATTTGTATAAACAAAGTCAATAACTTTACAGATCGTTTTAAACCCGTTAAAATTATGAAATTGACTTGCTGAAGAAAGTGACTTAATGGAAATGTGGGTTAAAAGGCAATATCGGGAATAAACATAAAGACTTCTCAAATACGATTAATTATTTGGTAAAATTTCCCTTGACAGTTTGTTAGTGGAAACTGCAGTTCTGTTTCCTGGTTTGATAATAAACAAACGCGAAACGTTAATCATGAAACAATGAATGGCATAGTTTATTCTTGCCTGTGGAAATTTGTTGGTGCGATCAAGTATTAAAGACGTGCAATATCGTTATTTGATGAAGTTGTCGTTGACATTCGAGCCACACCGCAAAATTGAAACGCGAAAAAAGGCTAATCCAAAATAAATCGTGCAAGCGAACGATGACAGGCACATCGCTTGTTATTGCAATAAATGAATGGATTGTTCGTGATGGAAATAAAGAGTGACTTAAACGTGGAAAAGCGAAGAGTGCTGATAAAACGGAATCTAAAATATATCGAAAACAAACCTTAAACATTTTCAAATGGCATAATATACAGAAAGGGGACGAAATAACACGAAGAAAAATAACAATTTACCGTTACGGCGGTCGCTCCACGATTCAAATGTTGTTCACTTTTTTTGCTCTTCTTCTGATGAACACGGTGTTTGTGTGTGCCACGTATAAAGCGGAAAACGTTGTTTGAATGGTGCGCAATGTGACGATTTCTCCCTTTCGTATACTTCGTATATATATCTATGTATATATGTTTATCTATCGTTAGACCGCCAAGTACATCTATCGCGCGCACAATTTTTCCATTTGAACATTACATCTGTTGCTTTCAAGCTGAACGGTTGCACAACGCCAATTTTCGGGTAATATCACTTTCGTCGACTGTTTGCGATACGACTGTGTGGCATTTTGGATCCAATCAACTGGAATATTTGTTATTTTATTTAGTGTGAGCACATGAAATTCATTCGTTGTTTATAAATGTGAAAGCTTTTTCGTTTGTTTTTTTTTATTCAAAATTGATTTTATTTTTTTGGTTAACGCAAAAAAAATAGATTTGAAGATCCAGCATTTTGTAATTGACATGTGAATGAAATGTATACGAAACAACAAAACATTGTGTGAATTGACGTTCTAAAAAATAATATTCAATAAATAACACATCGAAGCTAGAAACAGACTGAAAATTACAGAGAAAAACTGTGCAATTTCATTTTACATACCAAAAAATAATAATAATAAATAATTGAATAATACTGTAAAGCCCAATGAGGTTTAATATTTCTTTTGTTCGGGTGCTATTAACGCAATAACGGTATTATGAATGTGTCCGATGAGAGGGTGCATATGTGCTTTGCAAATTAAAATTTAACGCGTTGAAATGCTGAATACTTTACACTTTTTCAAAATTTATTGCACATAAACTAGCTCTCAGGGGGTGCGAAATGTGAATACATGAATGTGCTAAAGCTCAATTGAATTTACTCAAAACCTTTTTTTCCATTCCAACGGCGTGATTTACGCGAATTTACCGCGCATTTTTTAAACAATAAATTTTTTTTCGGTTCGTTTTTATGGCCCGTGCCCAAACCATTTTATAGTTTTTGCCTATGATTGGTTTATTATTGGTCGAAACCACTTTCAAGCGTTCGCGTTAAAAAAAAGTCATGACAAATAAATGCGCGATATTAGTTTCGTATAAATGCTGGACAATAATAATATAATTGGCTTATCTTATCATATTGGCATATTGTTCATTTGATATACCGAGTACCTAGTAAAATTGAACTTTTATTTTGACCGTTTTATAAAATGAGTGCATTAATTTCTTGTTATCAGGTCTAGTTTTGCACACAAATAAACTCAACTGAATATCATTCACATTTTATGGTCGAAACGAGGTGAAAAAAAGCGTCTACAACAAACAGAGTAAGTACTAATTGGTATTATATTTTTATTGATAGTGATATTGAGCTATTTCCTGAAAATGAAACAAATCAACTGAAAAAATGAGTCACTTAACTGCCGTGTTCATAAGTGCGATAAATTCTAAGCTTAAGGTTTAATGTTCTCTTTGAAGAAATGAAATGAAATTCCGTTCGTTTGACCTTGAAACTTGATCAAAAAAGTTATTAATTTATCCTAGCGGAAGGATCTATTCATCACAATCCATCAAAATGAGCTTAATGCAAAAATGTCAATCTGGAACAGCATCGATGCAGCTTCAACATTGAAAGTTCGTCGAAGAATTTCTGAGAAGTGTTCTTGAAAATCAATTCACAGCAAGTGCAAAAACATGATTTATTCAAAGCCCGCAAGCAATAGCACCCACAAGACAAGCAAAAGGAAAATGTTTTAAAGTTGTGCATAAAAACAATCAAAAAGGGTCATTTGATAAACGAGAAAAGCATGAAATTGAAAATAATATTATGTGGAGAAATCCAAAGTCAGTTTGCATTCGGAAATTTGTCAAATTTTTATCGCGTAGTACATGAAGCAATTTCTTTTGAATTTTGCCTGCTTGAATAATTCCATATCTCCATTTTTGGACTTGAGTCAAAATCGCGACGGCCACTTCAAAAATGCGATTCAAAACACCACTGTGCTAGTAATATTCAATTACCTTTGATTAATTCGCAATCGTAGTTCTAATGTAGAAAGAAGACGAGCACATTAAAAAGAGATTTTATGTGATGAATTGTCTATATGCGTCCATAATTTGAGGTATGGTCATGACTAATGAGATAATTCAATACATACTTGAGTTAAAATAGTACCCAAGCGACGACTTGTCTCGATATTTTAGTACCACCCAACTTTCGTGTATGTTCTTGATCGTCTTTGATACATAATTCGAAAGAAAAAATCCATAAAATAGGTTAATTGTGTTATCAACGCATCGCAAACGCGTATAAAAAATCCATTATCTTTTATTAATCATAAATGTTTTCATGCGTTGATATGAAATCAACGATAGCAAATTGATAATAAACCACCAGAACGGTTGCCAATATAATTAAAATTTAGTCAACATGATCCATTAAATGGTACTTCTTAAGGATGCGCCACACCACTTAATCATATTGATATTTGACGGAAGGCGCACACTAACAATTCAATTTTAATATATAAACATAAATAAAGAGAGCTTTCTTTCGCAAATAAAAACGCATTTTTGTTTACGTTTTATGGCAGTGGCAGCCTCACTTGAATTCGTCAAATTAATAATTTCAGTGAATGTTTGCCGTAACGGAAACCATAAGAAAGCTAACGCACAAAAAATGATTTCATTTTAACGTTGCCTTCATCGATACATACATTCATTTTGGGATTTCAATTTCTTTTATATTTTGTTTTCACACAGAAATCGTATAAATATTGTACTATGTGTACAGTATACAAGTTTGTTATTTTTTCGGTGAAATTATGATAGGAGCGCTAATGTGAGTTATCGCACTTTGTGTACAAGCACATAGGAGAAAATCATTTGTACAAATACAACATTTTGTGAAATAAGCTGAAAGCACACACTACGCATCTTATTGACTATGGTAAACAGCCTTACCGTCATTTAAATGATGATTTATTGATTTCAGTTGGTTGTAATCAAATGATTGTTAATAGTTATTTTATGGACGTTTTTTTTCTCATTGGCTTGGTGCGTCTTTTTTCCGTATCTTTCCATCCGAAATACGATTACATTATTCATTGAAATCAGTGGAGCTTCGTGTTGCGTCTGTTTACCTCTTCAATTAATGAGATTGATATGAATTCGTTTGCGGAAACTTCAGTCGTTTATTGAAATTCTAATGCTGTGAGTCACCTTTTGATGAAAATAGCGTCTAACATGGTGCAAAAGGAGCCATTTAATTATCTTATTGAATTAAGCTACTTAGGCGGTCAGATATGACGTAAAACAGCAGAATATTTGTATATTCGATATTCTAGATTCGATTAATTAAAGATTCTTGCGTCAAAACACAATATTTTTGCTGGAATCGATAATACGATATCATAAACGTAAAATGTTAATTTCGGGCTGTTTTCGGTGACGATGGAAAGCGGGATAAAAATGATAAATGTTGACCTTTTCCAAAAAAAAGGATAATTAAATCAAAAGCTCAGACGAAACACATATTCGACAAAAAGCACCCAACTGTCGCATTCACCGGCAACAAGTCATCAAATTGAAATTATTTGGCGCATCAAGCAAAGTCTGCTGTATAATCATGCGGTTTTATTCAAAATCGTGAAGAAAAATTTGGTGGAACCAAATAAGCCGCGCTACTTTGACGACTAATCTTGGCCATCACTACCATATTCATTTTTGGTTCTTCTTTTTGAAGAAAACTTCAACCAAATATGAAAAGAATGTTCGTATCATGCGTCTCGACAAACAACGTCAAAGGAGTTTTGACTGTCTCATGGGTATCATCTCTCAATATTTCGCATGGTCAAGGCGATGCGCAGCAAAAACTCACATTAAATTTAAATTATTTTGCATAGCACTTTGATGTAAATGGACAGTTCTATAAATGATGTCATTAAAATACAATATTAAAACATTTGCAAACAATATTTGGTCTCAACACAATGTTTACTGATTTCTTTTTTAAAAAAATCCACAAATCGTTACAGCCACACACACGTTCATTTCATTCCCATTTGTCGCCAATCGTAAAATAATGGATAGATTTTGTCAGATTGAGTTTTTTTCATCATTTGAAAACAATTTATTTCCTAGATTAGGGAACAACCATGACAACGAAAAATGATTAAATTTCCAAAGGGCCAAAAGTAAACATTTATTTAATTTCAAATGTCTGATACCTCCAGTTATCGCTTTTACTCTTTCTCATATTTATTTTATTGTCACTTATCGTCCCCCAAAAAATAAAAATCGTCATGAAATGTTATTTATAAGTGTTTCGCCATGCCTTGCGGTGATATTATCGTTCATCACACACAAAAATGCCAAAAACAAATCTTCAAAATTTTATCGTCAAATGACATGAAATTTTAGTGCGAAAGTAAATCATATTTAGTTTTGCAGTGTCTGTCATTCACACCGAATTTGCGATGAAACTGTGAATTGTATCTTGAATGAGCTGATAATTTATTGATTTAATATCGAATTCCGATCGAGGTTTGTATTTTGTTTGTGTCGACTCAACTGGAAGATTACATCGTTATGTTGAGTGTAGATGATAGATAAGACAACGAAATAGATTGAAATCTGCACGTACATTAATTAAATTGCGGGAAAGAAAAAGTGTATAAAACACGATCGAATCGTCTTTTCGTTTGTTTTGGAAGGCGTTATACATGAAAGGCGTACACTCTTTATGGACTTTATCCAAAGTGGTACATGTTTTATGTGTTTACGGCATAGTCTATGTTTTTGGTGTTGAAGTAAGTCGCTGAAAAAAGCTGTTTCCGTTCGATTCAATCAACTAATGTGTATGTCAAGAACTGGGACTTTTTGGAACTGAACAGTTTATGGCACTTCTGTGCGATTCCATTATTTATAGATTTTCAATGATATTAGATACTTCCATCATCGTCATCACTGAAGGCATCAACAACATCTAAGAAAACTTTCTATTGTTTTTTTTTCATCAAATTAACTAGTTTCATCGACTTTTCTATTTCAAGTTTAATATTTGGCTTTCAATATACACTAATCTTCTGGCAAAACTGCAGGGCAAACAATTCGTTTGTGTTATATACCCGTCAAAATGTGGAAAAGCTTAGACGTTCATTGCGAAATATTACAAATTATTATTTGGCTCATGGAAAATAAAGAGATAAAATTATTCTTGATGGTGTGCAGCCCAAAACTTTGGCACCCTTCGAGCATATTACATTGTCTTTTCGCACTTTCAAACTCGATTAACTGCGCTACAAACAAAAACTTTTTGAAAAGTCATATTCATGATTTGATTCACATTCAAATATGTTTTAAACACACATGTATTACGGTCGTGTTGGCAACAATGTTCAGATCTGAGCAGCAGGATCTTGTCTGTTGTATCTTGTGCTTTCGTAAAACCATCTAGACATTTATTAACAAAATAAGGAAAATACTTTGAATTCCATTCCGATGTTTTACTTAAAATATTTCACCTTTTAACAGCGGATTCACGCTGGAAAGTTATTTAATTTAATGAGAGAAAAAACAAACAAAAAAAAATGCCATTAAATGTATTCATTCCCACGTAACTGGATTCAGATATAAGCTTTTGGTTTTATACAAATACAAGCTAGGGGGTCGACACAAACTAGAAAATTAAAAAAAACTCAGAAAAATTTGGACTTATTAGGTTCGGTCAAATGTACACGTTATATGCAATTTACTAAAAGAAAAACTAGGAAAAATTGGCAAAACTAAAGCCCGTGACTCCCATAGGACACGACCAACGTTATTTGAACCCATGGATGATTTTTTTCGGAATGAATGTACCATGAATAAAATATACTGCCATTGAAGCTGATCGGAATTTCATCATTCAGTCAGATTACGTTTCAAACGTTGCTTCAAAAAAGCTTGTGAATTAGAATGACACACTTAGAATAGTTGCTATAGTTATAAAATACGACCTTGTTTGGTTGTGCTTGTTGCTCCATTTGACTGCGAAATTCATATTTTCTTTTCAAAAGCTCAAAATCTCAATTACTTCTTAAAAATAGATGGTTTTAATAAAATTACTTACGTAAAAGTTAAATTTGCGTTGACTGAAATCAATTATTTCGGTGCTCTGCATTCATCACTTCATTGAAGATTTGTGCACAATTGTACATAGTACAAGTTCCGTTTGGAATGTTAAAAGCAGTATTTTTGCGTTTTCTCCTAAAAAATTTACTGCAACAAATTTCATTTTTTTTCCTATACTTTTCACTAAATAAATAACTTTTATTTGAGTTTCATTTTCAAGGCATCATATTTCTTTTGTATGTAAACAGCAAACATTATCTCATCTTGAACACCTTTAAAATTGTCAAATATAAGGATATTGTTTACATAACATGATAAAAAGGTCCTTGCATTGGACAGCTTTATCTACGAATCTCATAAATACAAACACTTTTCATTGAAATTGACTGTTCCGTTTGCAAAATCTGGTTTGATATCACACACTTCATGGAAAATAATGAGATCGTCGTAAACTGTTATCCATTTTTCATTTGCAGCTGCATCAAAGTGCTGCTTCCGAGATCAAAATGGAATGTAGAGATTTATACGCATTACAAACATCAAAAAATGATGACAGTGTTGTTGCGTAATGAAGTAATAAAGTAAAGTCCTGTTCAACAAATAAACTGCATGACTTTTACTAAGAATGCATACATCATGTTTGCACAACATCAATCAATGTTATTTTTGTGCGGAAAATGTGCAGTGACGGCTAATGATAAAATCCATTACAAACAACGCACAACCATAAAAAATATGTCATGTTGACGTTACTATTTTTTTAAGCTCTCAGGTTTTTTGTTGACGATGCCATTCGATATGCTCCCGCATGAATTGACTTCATCCATCTAGGAATGATTTAACATTTATTATTGATGGTGATGGACATGAACTCTTTTATGAATAAATTAAAAGCGATAATATTTTGCGTTTTTCTAAAAGAAAAATTAAAGTTTAATTTTTTTTAAATAAAAAATAATAAAGTTGCATGTTTTATATGATTGTTGGCGGTCAATATTTGTCAGCAGGTGGTCAATCAAGCAATTTAAAGCATTGTGCATATGTTATATCAGCACAATTGGACATCTGTTGCTGATGGCATTGGTCATCAAGTTGATTTATTATTCTCACGGCATATTCATTGTGTGTATTTAATTGCATTGACCTAACCATATCAAAATGCTACACAAATGGTATTACATTTTCGAGAAATGGAAGTTGCCTGTCCGAATAAAAGTTTTCTTCAAAATGCCTGATAGCGATGAGCAAGACTGGATGCGGTCAATGAAATTTCAGTTCAAAATAATAGGAGTTCCTTGTTTGTTCACCCGATTTGGGTTATCCACAGATATGAATACATTATTCAATGCACTTGTAACGGATACACAGTTCACCATTGTCTCAAATAATGCATGCTTGAGTAATTAAAACTTATTCTGAAGTTTAGATAAATGCAAACAAGGATTAAAAATGCCCAATGTTCATTGTTCAGTGGGTGCAAAGCACGTTTATCAATTTATACTGTACACAATGAAAATTGTTTCAATTGGATGTGTCGTCAAAGTTTTCAAATCCATAAATTCAATTTGTCGCAACTGAGTTGAAACAATTGTTCGATTTAATCAACACACATACAAAAAAAGATACATCCAAATTGCTTATTAGAAAAGTGTGCAAATTTTTAGAATTCTCGTTTGCATTTATAATTCAAATGAATGTTTGTTCAACGGAAAATGGTTGACTTCCATCGGAGATGTAATTTGAAACTGTGTTGCATAAAATAACAACTAGATAGTCTGGTTGTTTACAAAGTGAATACTTGCCTATTATGATTATCATTGCCTCAGTGCATTTTAATTATGTGTTTTCACGTATTCACTCTTGCGTGGAAAGTATGATCTCAAGTTTCGACAGTGAAAATGATTTTCAATGAGCAACGCTTTAGGTATATCATATGCCTATAGGTTAAGGTAACTATAGCTACTGCTCACAATGTGACGATTATTTTTCCTTGTTTACAAGCTTAAATTACATCCCAATTTAGATATATGCCGCACGGTCTCTTAGAACAAAAATCCACCTATGCAATGTTCGCTTTTGTTTCGATTCTTCAACTAATAAGGACTTTAATACTTCAACTAATGAAGTATTATACACAGAATTTTGAGCGATATAATTCCATCATAATTGCATGGTTTGCCATTATAGTGTGTTCATTTTCGTTGTTAGTTGATCGGGCAAATGATGAATCTATTGTCCTTATTAATTGTTTTGCAAAGGCTAAGCATTACACGGTTCGCCTTGAGATAAGTTTCATAGAATGTCAGATATCAGGTAGCCAATTTAATTTTCCGTCTCGGCTGTCAGCTTTGCATTTTAAACAGACAGAAAAACTTTAATAAGTTGGCTGACATTTATGAAGCCAATGTGTAGACATTTTTCTAAGCTTATAATTTTATCGTTTTGCAATCACCTTTGGTTGAAATGAAATTTTAAATTACATATACAATATAATAATAATTCAATAATATGAGCTCAGTCACATATCCACACGGTCGGATTTTCAATAAAAGTGAACAATGCATAATGAAGAAGGTGTTCTTTTGTGATTTTGCTCGGTAAAAGTGCTTGAGCTGCTCATATACGAGTGCGTCAATACAATGGAGGAAAAGTTAAACTAAGCATGAATGGAATTTCATTATAACCCGCATCAACAAAACATGTATGTTCGTGTGCATTTCTAGCTATAATCCTTTTGGGTGAGAGTGGAAAAAGTTTTGTTACCTATTGAATTTAGTTCATGAAATATACCACCGCATCAGACAATACATATATTTGAAGTATTTATTTGTTAGCTCTTAGCTGTCGTTATATTTATGCCAAGTTATGTCACAATTTACATCATACGATGTTCTATTTTGTATTGCTGACGTTTTCTTTCTTCTTTTCGCCTGTTTTGAATTCAAAACTCCCTGCAATATACTCGTGTACGATCAATTACAGCTTGTGCCTGATGAAAATCCAAGTGTAAACAACGACCACACTTGCTCTATCTGCAATCTGGTATGCAAAATAACTGTAGTATAAAAAAGCGCAGGTAAACGAGTTAAGCGGAAGGTGTTCTTAAATTGTTTAGATCCGAAGAGCAGTATCAAATTGATTTTCAGGAATAATGTACACAAAAGCACATCGTATAAATTGGTGTCGTTGTGGATAATGTTGCTAGACAACAACGAAACCATAAACACGTGTCCTTCTTTCGAGCTGCTGATTTATTTTCGCAAACAGTTAAGTTGCGTTTGCTCTAGTATTGTCAAAGTGACCGATGTTGGACATTATTTACACAGCAATGTTCAAGCATGGTGTTTTTTCACTTTTCTCCATATCAAGTAGATTGTGATCAATTGTAGTCGTTGTTATTGCCACTTCCATTCCGAACAATAGAGATTAACGTGATAAAGGCACTGGGCGTCAATGTGAACATTATTTAATATTAGATTAGCATATGGAAACAAGGATGAACCATTGGCGTGTATACATTTTGAATGCTACGCACATTCGCAATGAGACGAATGGAATTGAATTCCATAGGCTGTGGTGTGTTCGTGATTAATCGCCACCGAAATCATTTATTGATAAAAACAAATGTTTCGTCTCTATTGTACGTGATAACATGTGACGGAAAAATTAGTTTTGCAGCTGGCCCAGGGTGGGTATGAATTGCATTGAATTAGAACATTTTGTTACGCTTTTAGATTTCAAAAGATGTCCAATATGCAGATTTTCCTTTTTTTATGGGCAGCAATTTACGAAAAATGGGATCCAACATCCAACATCCATTGCAATTATCCAAGCCAATTCAACATTTACGTATCCATACTCTTATATTACAAGAATTTATAAAAACAATTTTGATGGGGTTACGTGTTTTAGAAATCATTACACTCTTTTTTACCCAACGCATTCATAACTATTCAATGCCAAATCCATTTGATATACAGAAAGGTTTTTATTTCCATTTTGGATATTATTGTAATAAAATGTGAAGTGTATAAACATAAACCAAAATTCTAAATTAGCTTTACCCACATATATTCAGATGAAAAGTACACTATATACAAAACCAAAATATGAATATGCTCGGATATGCCCGAGTGCTCGTATGCTAGCTCGTTTGTTTGTATACAACTGTTTTTGCTAGAACAATTGCATTTTTTCATAATCAAATTTCCTTAAGTATATTGTTGGCTGATGTAACGTTTGTGTATGAACGCTTTTAATTTGTATTGTTTGTCATCCATTCTTTGCATCGTTCGGATACATTGAAATGGATTTTAATTTTCTACATGCACACAAGAAATGAAAAGCAGGAGATATTAGATTTTTGTTGAGTTGTGATGGTACGTGTGCTCAGCCAAGAACGAACCACAACCACATTTTCAGTGAAAGCAGGAAAAAGTTACGCGACAAAACAAAATCAACAATTTAAGCTTTCCTTTGTTATTGCAAACACAAAAAAACACAAATGCAACCAAATGATAGCACATGATACTTAGATTTATGGCATTTTGAAAGGCACCGAGAAAAAAAATAGAAACAAAAGTTGTAACCCGCTGAACGACGTCATTGTTTTCAATTTGGAAAATTTCACATGCCTTCATAAGAAAAAAGCTAAAAGAAATCATTCCCCAAAAAGCGCAAGTGTCACGAATTCGGCGATAGTAAAAAAGTAAATTCGTGAAATTTATTGCCCGTTATCTGAATCCAGCAAGATTCAAGTCATTTCCTTACATTCGATTTCAAGTTCGACCCAAAGACAAAAGAAACGCAAAAAATCACAGCGTTGCCTTTTTATACGAATATATATTTGATAGCGATAACAGAAGCGCTAGTAGCTACATAGCAAAAGATGTCATAAAACTGCAGACACCGTTTTTTCTTGCTGAAAATAGCTTTATCTATTCAAGCAGCGGATGCTTCTGAGTTTTTGCCGAAATTGTGCATTATTTCTATCGAAGCATATTTTCGTCTATAGCTTCCAATTTCATACAAATCAAATATTAAATCATTTTCACAACGACTGCATTGACGTGGGTGTTGGTTTTTCTTTATCGTCAAATTAACAACACAACAAAAAATTCAGTTCGCTGATATTTCACTCGGTTGACATTTGGCATTCAATTTAAGAAGAAGAGAAAAAAAACGGAAAAAGCACAGATGCCGAGAGCAAGGTCACGTTGTTGTGAGAATGAAAACGTTCTTGGAACATATTGGTTATATTTGGCTCGAAAATGAGCCACGATAAGAGGCGCTTTCTCACCCACACAAATGAGTTTCCATTAAAATTCTTACTTTCAATACGTGATAAGATGTGCGCTACCAGCACATCTCACGATTATTGTTGGTTTTTCTGGCGAGAAATCATTTTTTTTTTCAATTATGCAAAACGTATTCAACTTGTGAATTTTATTACAATTGTCTAGGCACTTCGGTTTCTATGGATCATGCCATTTATGATGCTTGTTTATAAACTCATTGAATTATCTGTTTTTCGATGCGATGTTGGCATGCAATGCATTGACGAATAGCTAGATGCGATGTAGATTCAATCATATTGAGTTCAAAATGCTTCAATTTATGTATATCGTGTTTCATTTGATATCATTTGGATTGTTTCAATAAATTCGCGATATCAACCATTTTATACCGGGTTTTGTGAGAACGAGTATCGCTCAACGAAGAATAGAACTATTAAAATAATGATGCCATCGTATTCGCGTATTTTAACATGGACATCGACCGCTTATCAGCTTCAAACGAAATCGACTAGAAATTCCAATATAAATTTTATGCTTGAATAAACCGGCGACCCGAGTTAAATTGCACATTATTTTTGTTTTGTATCTGTTCGCACTCTTGTCGAAAAAGATCAAACATTGCAAACCAATGATAAAAGCAAAAACAACGGACCAGAAAATGGCTTTTAAAAACAAAAATGGTTGAAGTATTTTAGTTTGAACACGACTATTCAGACGCTTGTGGTTTTAATTCATTCATCTGAATGCGATTACTTCGAAAATCAAACCACTTTGTCTGCGTCAGCCCCCATTATTTCTTATGGGGCGTATTGAATTTGATATAATCTTGTATTTGATGCGAGCCTTCTTATATTTCTTTTCAATCGTTTTGGCATTGTTCGAAGACTTTTCGAAATCGCTTCGATTTTTCACCATTCAAACAAACTCAGACTCAACAATAAAATAAGTGTCTTGGTTGGAACAAAATCATATCAGATGATGAACAAAGAGAGGGTGAAAGGTTTTTATTAGTTTAAAAATCAATCGATTGTTACAGTCGAATGGGACAAAAAGCACGTAACACATCATCGTTTTTTTTTTCATTCAAGAAATGAAACATTTTTCTGAAAAAGAAAGTAAACGTAAAAAGTTTTCGAATTTATCGAAGTAGAAATGAACAAGCAACTGTACTTTTTTCCTTTTTTTTCTACGGACACATTTATATGAATTTCCTGTGAACTTCCGTTGTTTTGACTTCGAATTTTGTCTAAAATATTTGTATAGGCAACATCATGTAGGGCCTACATTGTAGGCATATGTGTATCCTGATGCTGTGAAATGGAATCATGGTGTTAGCAACACCGAGGAAAAGACGAAAATGATACATGTGATAACACATGCTTGGCTCGAAGACTGTAGAAAGTTCAAATCAACAGCACTCCCACATATAAGCCCTCTCAAGCCTATTACGGAAAAAGGCATGTGATTTATTCTTCAAAAAACAATCCTTGCTAATTTCGTGTTTGCAACTGTTTTATGAGAGCCACCAAAATACCGATACAAATTCCACAGAATAGATAACATAGACACCGCACAGCACATCACATTCAAAGGGAAAACTTCAGAAAAGTTTCACTTCATTTCCGAGATAGTGTCAAAAGATATGCTCAGAGAATTTGGCATTAAATGAACTTTTAAATTTACACACAAAATGTCAGCAGGAAGTTCTTTAGTTTTGTTTTGTTGCATGTTCAGCAAACGATGGAACACAATTTTAATGGGTTTTTGTCTGGTTCAGCATACAATCATTTCTTCAATTTGGAAAAGTTTATTTTTGAAAAATATAATTGGATTTGAATCGATGTTTATTGTTGAAGTTTCCGTTGACCGGTAAAATCGAATTGGCTTTCATTGGTTTTTCCGGATGAGGGACAGAGTCAACATCAAATTTAATTAAAATATCATGTTTGACGAAAAGTCAATAGATCCTCAGGGAAAAAATATGGATAAATCATGTGAAAAAGTATTGAATTTTACAGCCTTAAAATGCCTTTGATGTGGCCCAATTTATTCAAATGTCATGGTGATGTGCACGAAGGGAACGCGGTTTTCACGTCGAAAATTATTCGATATGAATAGACAAGGATTTTTTTTTTGCTCACATCTAAAGAACAAAAAAATATGATTTAAAGAAATCCCATCGAAAGTCTCTCTGAGTAAATAAAGTTTTTTTTTTTGTTTAGCAAAGAGCAAACAAAGTTTTTGGTTGGAAAAAAATATAAAAGCAATGAGATTGATGTTAGATGGGAGAAAATATACTGAAAATATATTTTCGTCGACATAAACATCATCATTCTCAACTTCATTGACAAAAAGCACATGAATCTAAATCATGTTGGTGTCACGAACTGAACTTGCACAACATTGATTCTTATGTTTGTGCTCGTGTTCTCGAAATTATGTGTCACCTTTGCAGCTACTTGAAATATTTTCGAAATGTTGTATGCCTATTTTCGGGACACATTCGGTGTGGGTTAAGTTTTTATCTTTCTACGAAGTGTTTGATTTCTTTCTACACCTGCGGCAAAATGAATCAATATAGAAAATGAGCATATCCAATTAACTGTTTTAATATAAAAGGTACAGTTGTTTGGTACACAATATTTAACAAATAAATGTTGGCATCGATGAAAATTTTGCCGGTACTTCGTGGATTTTTCATTCTTGTAATTGGTTAGTCTTCTTGTTCCACCTTGTTTATGAGTTTATAATTTTTTTTACAAAAGCTCTCAACTGAAGTGTACGGAAACTGATTATATTTACATGGAAATTTTAACATCCGATAAAAAATCGATTTTTTATCAGTCTTTCTCTGTACACGTGTGTTCAGTGATCAACGTACCGTTATGTTTATTATTTTTTGGTTGTTTTACTTTTCCCTTTTTTTCTGTCGACACGCGTTTCGGTCGGCTGCCTTCTGTGTAAAAGAAACTCAAAGCAATTTCAATGTATGAACCAATATACAGTTGCTTTGGATTTCCCGCTTATAAGATATGAATGCCGATTATTGGCTTTGTGCGTGGGTATTATTGTTCCACGGTAGATTAGATGATATCGATTCGGAAACAATTGATAAAGTATCAAAATGCGCCCAAACCAAATAAATGCCAAACCTAACTCAAACGTAATTATGTATCATTTCAATCAGGAAATGAACAGGTTCAGGCTATTACGGTGTTTATGTCAATGCTGTTCAGTAGGATAACTTATACCACATTTCAAAAAAAAAATGTATGATAGCATTTTTTGTGTTGAGTTATTAACATCGTCTTTCGAAGAAAAAACCAATTTGGTAATTGGGCATTTTCGTCGGCTAAAATTTGACTGAAATATGTTAATTAAACGAAATCCATCACATATCGTCTTTTGGTGGTCAAAAATATCGTCTTTTGGTGGTTTAGAAAAAAGCTACCCTGGGCAAAATTATGAGGACCCCAAAAAAAAGAGGTCGATTTTTTGAAAAAAAATTTCAGGTACACTTCGAAACAAAATGTTGTACACTTACCTACACTTCCTCTACACTTAATTGAAACAATAAATTTTGATAAAAAATTATGTAGCAAAATTATGACTACACAGCCAAAATATGTGGCTCTTTTTTTATCAATACCTCTAACTGGTGGCTCTTTCTTTTATCCATACCTCTAATCTGAACAAGATCCTGTACAAAAAAAATTGTTATGGGTATAACATTTTTTTTTCGAAGAGCCTATTCAAAGTGAACTGTGGGTATACTCACAGTTACGATGGAGGAGGAGCGCTCAGAGGAGCTGAAGAAGCACTGAGGAGCAAAATATTAAAAGTTTAAAAAAATTCAAATTGATAATATTATCTGTGATTTTGCTTATGAGTAATACTATATGAAAAAGGTACAATCGGTCTATAAATGATTGTTGTTGTTGTTGTTGTTGTTGTTGTTGTAGTAATCCTATATCAGACTACGAGGAACTGCAACATTTTTAAGTAATCTACATCATTTTGTGTGATTTCATCGCATTTACAAATTGCAAGTAGCACAAAATCTATCGCAATATGGATTTTTTTCCAAATAATGTGTATTTTACAAAAAATATTGCATCTGACGTGAATGGTTGATCAAGTTGATGTACGACTATCGCAATTAATTTTGGTATTTCAATGTTTTACGTTTCATTTTTAAGTGATTGTCAAACTATAAAAGCAATTGATTGACTTGAAGAAAGAAAAAGCAATTCTAACGTGCCAATCTCATATTTTAATAAGGTCACGGCCAGAATAAGTCTATTGAAGAAAAGGAAACAAATTAAAAACGGAGAAAATCCACAAATTTATCGCAAATTCAAATAATAAACTCAGTGAAGATGAGCAAACGGTACTTGTACCTTTATAACTTTTAAAGTATTTGTTCAAATTTGTAAAGAATGAAGTGTTTTTTTGAAGAGAACGAACTTTTTTGAAATGAGTCAGTTGCAAGAATAAAAAAACTCTTAGGTTTCTTTTCTCCAGAGGCATTTTTGCAACAGTTTCTTTCTAATTGAATCCTCCACAGAAACTCAGAAAGCTTTTGCAATAAATAAAGATCAAAATAATTATATACATTATACATATGAAGACATTGCGAAGTGTAATAATTTAATGCTTTTTTTGAGACAACTTTTGAATGAAACCAAGAGAAGTTTTCACCAAGTTTTCATTTTCCGCTTTTTTTCTCAACTAAATAATAAATCAACGAAACAATCATACAGAGCGGTTATGTTGTAAATAAAACTAATAATTTTGAACAATGGCAACTTGGCAAAAGTCGGTAAGAGGTAGATGCTTGAACAATATGGGTATTAATTCGAATGCAGTTGATACTGACGGTATTATTCTCAATCTAACTTTCTCACCTGAACATTGCCAATTTCAAAAGATATAAAAAATAATATTTTGCTTAACAGACGTTTTGCAAAGTTTTCCACGAAGGTCGAAATCTGTCGAATAGAAGTTGTGAACAATATAAATGAATACGATTTGCAGACAATGATGATGAAATCGACAGTATTATCCCAGCAACAAATGACGTGATTTTTCTTATAGCTTTTCTGAAAATTGATTCTCGAAATGTCTACAGAAATATACTAACGTAATAGACTTTATACCATACGCAACCAATTTTGTCGAGTCGATCTCGAGTCATTTTGAACTATATTTAGTCTAGCATATATCCGATTTCAAAGTGAAATTTTTTAGGTGAAATTGAGCACCCAAGCTATTTCCTGGAATAAACTTATATCAAGCTTATATCATTCCTCTTGGAGTGTGCTAGTCTCTCATAAATTTGCAATGAATTACGCCTTTAACCAAAACTAATCAAAGTGTGAATATTTACTAGAGCATACTGTGATGTGATTGAATGTAAATACACTTCCCCACTTCAAATGTCAATTTTCAGACAGTCAAATCCCGTTCTCACTCGAATAAATAAGTTTCGCACGAAATCGAGTCCCAACACTCACACAGACTGGCGGGATTTTAAGCAAGTGAATATAAATAATAGACTTTCATCCGAGTGAAACCGCTTGTTCAAGAGCTTATCCAGGCGTATTATGTGTTGTTACAATTCATGTTATAATTCATTGTACAAATTGGCTCGAATAGAAATTCACAAGCAGCACCAATTTGTGCTTTGGTAAATTCGATGAAACAATGCCTTCGAACAAATACGAATGCGTCATCAGTCTGTCAATATACAGTAATCCGTTTGCTCTGGTATTGTATTATGACCGAATTAAATGTAACTCTGTATATTTCTTGTTGGCTCTTCTGATTTTCAAACGACACTGCAATTTAACACCAATACCATGTTGGATTCATCTCAATTTTCTATCAAAATCAACTTAAATTGTTTGGTTTGTTTGCTGCATTGTTTTTATATTCAAATTGATGCGGTATTTATTTCCCACGAGGCTATGCTTAACAATTTCTCTGTTTTTGTTCATCAAGTTGTTAAACTTCAGGATGAATAAACACTTTTAATTGAAAACCCATTTCACATCGCTTAGATGCCAGAATGAAACTGTTAATTGATGGAATCCGTTTAATTAAGCCAAAATACAATTTTGTTAAATAGTTTTTGCCACGATTTTGCGGAAAGACGGAAATCCATCGTTAACCTCAAGTGTTTGGTCATATGAGGAACAAAATCCCCAAATTTTATGAATTGTTTACAACTTTTCCATATCAATTTTCTCTAGTGCAATGAAGCGAAATGAAAATTATGACCTTCGTTAAAGCAGGTTTTCGCATCTCCAGCAAGTTGTCGACGAAAAATTTGTGAGAAAAATTTGTGAGAAAAATTATTTAAAATCGGTAAACTGTCGAAAATGCCAGAAGATGGGAAACTTGGTGTTATGTTTTTTATACTTTGTTACAACATCTTATGTCGATGTCCAACGATGTTATCCATCGAAAACCTCATGTCGCAATGGATAAAAGGAAAAGTTTGCCACTTGGAATAAAGTTTGATTGTTTGGTGTAACTTTGAATAATTTAAGCTACACTTAATCTTCATAGATTACCTACTACAGCATTAAAACTGAATAGATTGTACGGTAGAATTGAACGATGTTAACTTTCATGCTAATGTAAGAAAGAAAATATGCAAATAATCGTAAATATTTTAATTTAACTGACGACCTGAAGCGTCCACATCAACCGTGTTCACTTTCAAAGCGAATGTGAGCGATTCAATGAAACGAAAGCTTTGATGAGACTCAATAACATTCTATTAAATTATCAATCTACAAGCGTCTATTTCAACACATTTTCACTTGGATCTTATGCGTTGTGTACGTAGAATATCAAAAGAAATGTCTGCAAATTTAATCAACTTGGTCACACAGAGTACGTACAAGATACAGTCATAAAACTGTTCAATCAGTTCTTGCAAGGGTTATTTTCAATATAATTATTGTACCGTCAATTTGCAAATATCGTCAGAAGATTTAAATTAACTTCGCATCGAATGTAAAACCAGTTGAGTCAATTGATTTTCTCACTAAATTCGTATGACATTTGTATACATTTTCAATTTAACATGAAATTGAAATATTTACTTATGCGATTTGGTGTTGTGCGTGTGTAAATTACATTTCGCCGGTGACCTGCTGTGTGCACTGTTTAGTAGATCAAAACACCTTAGATTACTTTGCTGCGATGGAATTAAATCTTATTTACTAGCAACTAGATTAGTATTTAATGCAGTGTTGCTGAACGTTTTCACAGACATGGTCCATCCGTTCACGCCATTTTAACGAAATAAACAGATGAAAACCCCGAGCTAAGCGTAATTCATTAGAAATTTATTGTGTCAGAATAAGAACAGCAACAACAGAAATTGCTATCTTGGAAGAATCGAGTGAGCGTGCACATGTGAATGTTTGTTGATGTGCCAGTGTCATACATTCATTTCAAGCAAACAATATCAATTTCATGCATTGTAAACGAAACGGAAATCAAAGTCAAATAGATATAAATATGAGCTTTTTCTCTTTTCCCAAATGGAAATGAAAATCACAGAATATATATGTACACAAACATGTTAAGGGTAATCTTTTGTTCAAAATCCAAATGTTAAGCAATGTTGATGGTTGACTTCTCATTTGTGCTCAACCGTACGTATATTTTGATAAAATGCGTTTTGAAGTACATATTTTAGTGATTGCAAAAGAAAGAAAAAAGAAAGAAAAGCAAAGGAATGGTAGCCATGAGAGTTCGTAAAATATTCAAAAGAGAGAATGCGCAATACAAGTACATTTCGTTGTCATTTTTCGGCACTTGATACATATTACAAGCATTCTCAATGTTCAATGACAACTGAACAGAGAAATTCATGAGGTTTCTTCTTTCTGAATCGAAAAAAAAGTTATGTCTTCTAACTGACATGAGAACATGTAGGAACTATTGCTATCTTTTATTCTTTTTTGCTCTATTATCTCGGACTATGCACAAATCTTGAGCAGGAAATTCGATTTAAATTCGTTGTAATATCATCATGAAGTTGTGAATAGATAATAATCTCTTATCATATAAATTAAAGTTTTCTTTTATTTTTCTCTTCTGGTTTGCATCAGTTTTCAACTGGGAGTACATTCTACAGCGACCATCACTAATTGGATGAAGTAGCTATGAAATAAATAGCAACCATCATTAATAAATGAAATGAGGAAAATAATTGTGAAAAGCGGATGAATTTAGTGCAACTTTGACCTTTCATGTTTTGTTGAATGCCAATTTTCAGTAACAAGACGCCCGCAAACAGTGATACACATCGAGAGTGAGAGAAAAAAGTGAATCCCATTACCACAAAGCAGCGCAGCAAATGCGTCGACGGAGACCGACTGGCACGCACCATATTCTTGATAAAAATGAACAACAGTGCGGTTACCAGAGGTTAAGTTTACAGTGGTGGTCGATATAATGAACGGGTTAATCATTTCATTCAATCAACAGTTGAAGCGTTGCAAACGTACCAAGACTTAAATAATCAATTTCAGCGAATACTCAGAATTCAGATTTATTAAAAGAAGTAAATTGTTTTACAAGCAAAGTGCGCGAATACAACACTTTTAAATAGAATCAAAACGAAACACAAGCGTAAATAAGTGGCTGGAGATTGAGAGAAGAAGTACAAAAAAAAAACCATGGAACCAATTCATCGACCGACTGCAATCGGAACATATCTACTGTTGTTGTCTGTTGTGCTTTCGATCTCATCAATTCAGCTAGTTCAGTGCGGCTGTCGGATGCAAGATAGAAATCCATGCGAAACAGTTTGCCAATGGAATGTCACTCGCAACAGCTACAATTGTACATTGCGTGTCATTGTTATTCTACCGAAAAAGGATTCAGTTGAAGCATCACTACCTCGGGTAATTAATGATATATCTTTTGCTTTGCTCAAGTCCGGTCACAACCGACATTTTCTCGTTTACACCGCACAATTTTCCTTTTCACATTCGTTCGAATTAATTCGAAAGAACTAATATATTCATGTAAACATCAACGCTGACAACGAAAATCTCTTTCGAAAATTCACATTTCAACAAATTATAATTCCAACCCTAATTGAGTTATTTGTAATTTGTCTGACACATGAGCTAAATAATGATATATATGTGTGTGTGAAACATTACATTTTCATGGAAATGTACATTGTGCAATTACTTTGAAATTACTTTGAGTCATTTAATACACGCATGTAACAAAATGCGTTTGAATTCATTTTATGTCATGAATAAAATTCTGTGAATTGAGTGGATTGTTGAACCAAAGCGAAATGTTAATATGAATATTTCACTGAGTATTTCAAATATTTATAATCTTCTATTTCACGAATTTTCTAGGTAATGCCAGTACTCGAGCTTGCCGAACGGGAGGTGAGACGGCGTCAACTGATTCCATCCGATTTGACAATCAAATGGATTCCACGCGATGATAAGTGCGATCCCTCTTACGCAAGCATTAGCGCAATGGATGGATACGGAATTGATTGTGGTCACGTACTTTTTGGGCCAACTTGTGATTATGCACTCGGTAATAATTGAATTTCGCTTTACTGTTCAATTCTTTTGTTTCAAGGCATTCGTGAAACTTTTCTTCTTTCTTCAATTCAATTACAATAGCAAACAATTCTATAGAAAAGTGTAAAATAGAAAATGCAAAAGAAAAATGCAATGGGTTCAAGCATTTTCAAGCGCGGCGAAAGCAAAGCCGCATAATAGAATGTCGGTTCTATGCTCTGTTACACGTGAACAACCTCTCGATAATTATGATCCCGACAGTGATATCGTCGAAGGATAACCTCATAACGCTAAATACTTCCATTGTACCGCTTTGGCACCATTCACCTGTTAAATTAAATCAGTGTGTATGCAACCACTCGACGCTTTTCAAATGGACCTTTTTTTCCTCGTTTATCCATGTCATCCTCTCACATCCCCCGATATGATGTTATTGCCCACGCATATTCCTTATTTTTATTAGTTCAATCATTCCATTCAATAGAAAATGAAATGAAAAATTGTTGATTTCGTTTTTCAATGGGGCGTAGGTTGGAAATATATAGAAATAGATACAAATAGTTATGATATTTTGGATGTATTTGAAAATGTTCCACGAATTCGACTAGACTCGGTCAATAGCATGTTCACATATATATAGTCTGCGTACGCCAGTCATGCGGTAGTTAGGAAAGTGTTAGCTTATGCCAAGGCAAAAAGTTCAACGTAAATACAAACCGTCTGAGTAAAACCATTTTTTTGCGTTCCTTCTGGATGAGTAAATTTTTTCGCTCTGATACATTTGACTTTTGATTTAAAGACATTTTTCTTCGAGCTTTGGATACGGTTATAAAACGGATGTTCATGATAAAGAACAGTGCGACAATGAATCTACTAAAGAATAGAACAATCGATACAACAAAAAAAAAGTAATACAGATGTGTCCATCAAGATAGTAATAGACACCGAAAATTGCTTGCTAACGTGGAAAATCAACTTGATACAAATGTTCATTCATTTTTCTTTGTGTTTCTTCTTCTCATAATTCATCAGCTCCGGTCAGTCGAATTGCAAAGTACTTTCGGCGTGATGGGACCCCCCTTTTGACAGTTGGTGGCTTTACGTACGATTTTGTGCAAAATAAAACGACTTGCGAGGACGAGTACCATATGCTGATTCGTGTTGGTCTGCTGTCCTTTCAAACTATAGCCGATTTTACGGTCGACATTATGAAAAAGTGAGTAAACAACAATTTCTTTTGTCATTGCTATTATTTATAAGGCTGCGTGTGTGTTATCTCTTCCATGGTTTTGTTTTTATTCCTCTTGTCGCGTTTTATGTGTTTCCAAAAGGATTACCAAAAAAAATAAATGTTTATGGCACTTTTCGCGTGTTGATAAACCGCTCATTTTACGGCATCTTCCAGTTGTTAGATATTTTGTTAGTACATCCGGGAAACGATAAATAGATTTATGGTGTCGCGTTTAATAGTGGGCCCTTTTTAACGATGGGACCAGCTTTTTATTTTTGTTTACTTTCCATTATGTGTTTGTGCGCGCACCAAAACTATTTTTTTCGTTAGCTCCATTTTTCGTATTAAATACAGCAATGAAACAAAAACAAACAAAAATTGATTACATAAAATCACATTCGATTGTATTGACACGATTTGGTGGTGTGCTTAAATGACGTAATGAATGCTTTGCATTAATTTGCTAACTATTCAAAGTGTTATCGTTGTTGTGAAAAGTTTTACGAGTTTTAGTACTCTTTTTATGTACAACCATTAATCCATTGACGTTGTATGCTTTCTTCTAAGATTTGATTTAAGTACCTTTTATGCAGATTAAGAGCATTTCAGCTCGTACAACGATGAGTTTGGTGGGTTTCATTCAATCTTACGTTAAAGTAAAATGAATTGTCACTCTTCACATTTCTCTTCATTTGAGCGCAAAAGGAGTCCATTGTTTCGGTACGGAGGCAATGTATGTGTTTGTGTGGATAAAAAGGAAAATCGACAAGCATTCGGATTATGATAGATGACTCAAAAAGTTAATATTTGAAGAACAATGAAATGAGTTTTCTGCAAATAGATAAGAACAATCATGCGGAAATCAAACAGGGGATTGGTATTTTTATTTACATTTAGCTTAATATCTCATGTTTGAGAAGAATACAACCATTTTCCTCCGTCTTTAACAAAAGCTCAAGACACAACTTATTAATTTAATGTGTTTGTTCATCAGAACGACCAATTCATTTTCACTATGTATTGATCTAATCGTTCGATTGCCTGATGATAACAATTAAACACAGTGGATGATGACAACGATAAATAAACAAAATATCATGTTACTCACACCCAGACTCAACAAGTTTATTGTTTTTCATCCATTTATTAAAGGCACAGAGTCTGTGTTATTGTTGACGTTGAAATGTTGTCAATTTATTGTTTGGTGAAATATGTACACGGATAAACATTTATGTTGCGCCTAAGGGGTAGACTCAATTAAAATTCATATATTTCATATCTGAATGATGTGAGTTTATAGGGAGTTGAAAGTACTTGACACATTGTGGCTGAAACAATTCGATGTGAAAATCGTTTTTGACACCTCATTTTTTTCGAAGAAAACATTGAAACATTGATTCCCCTGTCTCACTGTGGAAATGTCTTCATCATTTATCTTTGTGGCCGCATGTCGTTGCCATGGTTATTATAATATATATATTCACAATAATCTTAACTGACAATACTAAATAAAACCAAGAATCGACTATTGAAATGGATCTTTGCTCACTTCGACATTTTTATTTTTACTCTTTTCTTCTTTCATCATTGCCATCGGCGTTATTCAGTTATGGATGGCATCGTGTCGTTTTCTTTTATGACCGAAACGGCCACTACAATGTCGGAGGATTGCATACATGTCATCTCTTAATGCAGACTATGGCTAATACGTATCGAAAGAAAAACATCACATACTCATCGTTTGTAACCGACTCCGCAGTCGGTTCTAACACCACCGAAAATCTAAAACGAGAAATTGGTCTGGATCAAGCAAGTAAGTTATTCATACTTTTTTATTCTCATTCTCGGAATTACATTTCCGATTCAAATCAAAAGCGTTACAATATATTATACGTTTACTACTGGATATGGCAAAAAATTACAAAAAAAAAAAGAAATTGCATTTTTTTTTGTAATGCGATGTCGTCGTGATCATGAATTTTTACCCATTTTCAATATCATTCGTTATTCATGTACGTTTCGATTTGACTGGTGATGGGAGGGGAAAAAGAATAATTTTATATTCATGTTGGCGCCTTTCGAATAAAAGAACTTACGTATGCTGCGACATGCATAGCAAGATCTTAATGGTTTGTTATGACACAGTGCATTTTTGTATGATTACACAAAGACATACTTCATTTTGCATAAAGGGTATTTCTTTCAGCTTTCACCGTTAATACATTATTCAAATCAGCATCACGGAGACACTTGATTAGAAAGGTCATGATTCACTTTCTTTTTATAAATCGAAATCGGAGCGATAAAAAAAATTATTTTTATTGTCAATAATGTTCAGATCAAAAGATATGAATCGTCAAACCACAAAATGAACAAAATACTTAAAAAGAGACGAAGTCTTTTTTTTTGGTTTCCAATAAAAAAATTAGTTTTAGAGACGAATTCGTTGTCCAGAAGTGGAATATCACAAACAATGGCTGTATTGATTTTTTATTTTAGCTCATTTACATAAAAAGTGCTTATTTCACAATTCAAATAAGTCTGTCGACTATCTAATAGATATATTTCGATAAAACCAAATCTTTGATCAAATAGGGCATTTTTTGTCACCATCTAAACCAAGACATTTTTTTTCTGCTTTTAATATTTTAAATAAAATACCCATTGTGGTATTTGGCAAAATAAAAAAATAGAACAAAAACCAGATTGAATGCTTCTTAATTGGTTACCATCACATTTTGTTTTATTGTTTTCGAAATGAAACCAGATATTAAGCTGCAAATGATGCGGCGAGTCAATCAATTTTAGACATAAAACTAACATACACCGTTCACGTTTACGTTTTCGAAGCCCACACGTCGTTTAGCCAAGGCATCAACCGCATCAAAACATGTTCCACAAATACGTTCGACTCTATATGCGAATGAGCGAATACATTAAACCATCGTCTACAAACATTCAACACGTTGGCATGTAACGCCGCTTACAAGCTGTTTTTATATATATATCATATATACATAGCAAGTATAACATGAACACAACGTTCGTATGAACGCGTACAGCTGAACACATTTCATTGGCCACGCTTTTTCATTTACACGATAATAAAAATGTAAACAAATAATTTTCTATTCAAAACAGTTTGAATCGTTTTCGTTGTTTTTGGTATTTATCAATAAAATGTGCTAATATAAGTAAATCAATCATCGTTTATTGTCGCAGGCAATACTCGATTATTTCGTCTCAATCAAAGTATAGAACACATGTTATTCTATATATAATATATATATACCTAGACTAAAGTCTAATAAAAAAA
This sequence comes from Contarinia nasturtii, assembly GCF_009176525.2. Taxonomy (NCBI): domain Eukaryota; kingdom Metazoa; phylum Arthropoda; class Insecta; order Diptera; family Cecidomyiidae; genus Contarinia; species Contarinia nasturtii. The sequence continues at coordinate 3,253,201 of NW_022198275.1, read as the reverse complement.
AAAAAAAGTGATATAAAAACTCATTGAGTGCAGTAATCGAAGCGATAGCACCAAAACCGATTATGTTGCGTATCAAACAGAGTGTGTGACGCTTATAAGCGTATACGGAAGCTGATTATAAGAATTCAACATTCTATTACTCATTTGATTAGAAATAGAAGTGGTCATTTGTGAAAGCCGCAAAGCGTACGTTCATCAAAGTATTGGTTACATTCGATGCATTTGTCGCGTGTATATTGCGATGTAGAAAAGAGACACGAAAACAACTAATACTTTTGCATGTGCCAATAATACGATTGTGTCAATAAAAAAAAAGAAACAAAAAAGAAACAAGAGAAACACAACTACAGTCACCGCAGGCGCTTGTATTTGTTTTGCCAATATATAGAATTACTGTGTATGTGAAAGAGATGGAAATAAAACATACAAAGAGAATTATAATTTTTTCTTCTCTTAATTTATTCGTTTCTGTTTTCGTTTTTGGTGTTTTTGTTGAATAAAATTTTGAATTCCAGCTTGAAAACGGCTAGTCTCGGTTTGTTGTTGCGCGTGGAAAGAAGAACGGCGACAAAGGGAACGATCTGTATATTTTAAACGAATAAAAAAAAATCGCGATCCTATTTTGCCTATAAGAGTGTAAATAAAGACATTTTTTTTCGATTCTTTTTTTTTTCATTTTTGAATCCAGTGTGAAATACAAAGAAAAAAATTCAGTTGTTTTTATTCTCTGGCAACGGTTCTTGCGCGTATACACCACATTTCATTTGGTTTTTTTGTTTCGAAGGTTGAACATCGAACGAATCCAATTAAAATCGACTGTCGATAAATACATTTTTATCCGAGGTGTCGATACTGATATGATTCAGTGTTATAATTTTTTTTTGTCGCAATAAGTGATTATATATAGGCGGGTGTGTGATTTTATTTACCTGTTTTTAAAACTTTGTTTGGGATAGTCAAAAGAGTTGAAAAAGGGCTAGCGAATTAAAATAGCCGCCCGCAGTCTGGCACAAATTTAATAAATTAAGTGGTGTCACAGAATGTTTGTACACTGAAAACAAATGATAAATTAATTTGATGTGATTTCTTTGATGCATAGATGTTTTGATTTAATCGAACGATAATACCTAATGAAAGGATGAAAAACGCATATACATTTATTTACGTTAATTCATAATGAATAATAACTCAAAGTAAACAAATATTGCAAAAAAAAATAATGAAATATGAAGTGGTGTGACTCTATCAAAATAACAACAACAAAGAAATGCTGACGAGCTCCGATAACAAATAACCGATTCGTCAGATATGGTGTTTTATTGTAAAATTAAATTTATTAAAATAATTCAACTTGAATTTAGAATAATCGCAAAAAGGAGTCGAAGTAACCGCTTCAAAAGTGAGATATAACAAAACAAGTGTGTAGTGCGCAAAACATTCGATAAGCCCATAGTTGAAGCCAGCTGAATATCGTTTGAATAAAGATAGAACTTTTGGAAACAGACCTGTTGCTGCTAAACACACAATATATAATCGAAACAAAAATAAAAAACACTTTGAAAGTGTAAATAATACATGAAATTTGGATGGTAAATTTAAGCAATGTTTTGGTGATTTTTTTCTCGATTTTTTTAATGACGTATTCGAACATTTGGTTTTTATTTGCTTTCAAGATATTTTCCTGCACTTCCTTGCTGTGGAATGTTTCCTTTTGGGTTGATTGTATCAATTGTTTCTTTCTGTCATAATTGAGATGACACTATTATTGAGACAAAACACTTTTGTGACGTTGCATAAATAGCAATGAATATGAGATTAAAATACATATATTTTATGTGATATAATTGTCTATACAACTTGGCAACATCTCATTTAACGATTGTAATTTTCGTTTTAAACAAATTGATGGGCATTAAAACGATCAAAAACTAAATGGCAAATGATTTTATTATGTAAATTATGGTCTATATTTAAATGTTTTTTTATTTACATTTTAATCTATTGATTTCGTTTGTGTTTCCTCATCTAAATGGATTCCCTTTAATGGTCATGCGAACCAAATTCTAGTCTAAAATTAGAATCGGGAGATTAAATATATTAATCGATTCGATTGAGATTTCAATTTGAATATGGTAATTCTATTCGCGTTTTATCTATTGTTCATGTTTTTTCGTGATTTTTTTTCTACTGTTCATAATGACGTCACATATGATTACATATTCGTTTGCACTTTGTGAAAAAAAAAATAATCTCATTAAAATTACCAGACTGCATGAATAAGTCATAAATTGAACAACCAAACTAATGGTAAATAAACATAGAGTGAATGTGGGGCGCTTCAATTAATGTACTTTTATAATTGCACTGCAGAAAAAACGTAATGAAGCGTTAAAAATATCATAGTCGTTTTATCCAACTCGAGTTGGTCCATAATGACGTTGACTTTTAAATTATATTGTACAAAAGAGTGTAAATGGACAATGAAAATGTAAAAAGTCGTTGTTATTAATTGCATTGACCAATTGAAAGAATGATGAACATTGAGTCAATGTCATTGACGATGTAAATTTTATGAATAGATGTCTGGATATATTCAGCAACACTCTGATAAACTTATTTGGTTCATGGTCACAGAAAATATGACAAAACATTTGTGGTTTATATGTTGATAATCATCGAAATGTTCGTCATAAATCAAACATTTTTATTAATTAATGCAACATTTTTAGTTTTCGTTGTTCTTTACTGTTCTCTTGAGCTTGCCGTAATGAAACGTAAATGCGATTTGTGAATTATTGGACTTTGGCGTTTGATTAAAACCAGAAAGAGATTAGTAATATTTTAAAAATAATATGCACACTGAAAAGCCTAAAACAAAGATTTGTAGCTTCCTACTGTGATTTGTGGCCGTATTTTTAATCGTATGATGTAATAACATCCGCACGTGTATGTAGGATGCGCAACTCGTATGATACGATCGAGAGTGTGAATATGTCATGAAATGCGAAATGAGTGTAATCAATCAACATAACTTTAGGCAATTAAAATGAATTGAGATGATTTTCTTCATAATTTTTTCCTTTAAAGTTAAGAATCAATGTTCGATACAGCAATTGCATTTTGAAGGTCTTTTCAGACGTGTGGTCTGGAGCCATAAACGTAAATATATTTGTAATAAGTCATTATAATAAACCGGGTAGCTCAATAACAGTAATGACTTCTTTTTTTGCAAAATCATGCATAGAAAATGACAATTTGTGATTTCAAAGTAATTGAGAATAAGCGTAAGATTGTAATTTATACGAAGAAAAATTGATGCGCATTAGTGAAATGCGATTGTTGTGAAGCTATCGATTACACCTGTTTGTCTTACAATTAAGTAGGCACGCAACCGGAATTGTAAGTGCAAAGAGCTGAACTATAAATAGGCAACTGGAAATTTACAATTCACTAATCTCTAAAGATGTATTTTTGCCAATATCGTGCACAACGCGGCCGCCTTAGAGTCTGGCTTATTTATATACTCCACATATTATGATTGAAAACAAGACAATCAATGAAATTCCTACAAATGAACGGCGACTTGAGAGTTTTATTTTGTATCTTTATTCTCTTATTCTCGCAATCATATGATTCCGGTTCAATTTTATTCACTTATTTTATGGTCGGTTTTTTTCCAAATGAAGTGTCCAACGCCTAAACAGAGAAATTGCAGACTACAAAAACTTTTTAGTGAGTTTACTCTTTAGTACTATTTATTATAAGTTTGCTAATCTCAATATCACATTTATATTGTGTGAAACTGAGTTATTTTTTTTCATAGACAATATTTTTGCAAGCAATTATCTTGTATGAACATTCAAAATTGACCATCATAGCAACCAAATTCTTTTGTAATATTCATTGGGTGCTTCAAATGACTCCAAAGCCTGGTTAATTGGATAAAAAAACATCAATAATACCGAATCGTTCTCATCTGTCCCACCTATTTTCGGGGAATTTAAACAAATACATTTATAATTTCTGAATAATGAAATATTTCCATCCTGGTTTCGATCTTTATGTTTGTGATATTTAAAAAAAATGAATACATCAAAATATTATCTCAAAAGAGCACGAACATTTCGAACAAATTTCATCTTTTCATCTGCACCAAAAGGCAATCTATTGTTTTGATACAGTAGATGTTCAAAGTCGTCGAAGATCAAACTCACAATTATCAGATTTGTTTTAAAATATCAATATTTTTACGATAAAAATGCATATGAATTATCAAAAGGCTCTTACTAAAAAACACTTTAATTATTAAAATGATTGTCTAATTATTTTTGAAATTTGTACGAATTTGCATACTGGAATTCACATCTCTTTCATGTGTATAAATAATGATTTCAATTCCTGAATCTGACGACTAATTTATTTGGCATTTTTAATTCTTCCGAGAACTTTGCTCACGTTCACAAATATAGTGATTACCAAAGCCTGTTCGAAACTTCAATGGCCATCAAAAAATGTGTGCTCGCTATTTTTAGAATCGCGTGACCTTAAGCGTGCTACAGGGTTTTTCGATTGATTATTACCAGCGATAAGCGCAGAGTTCTTATCTGGTTATTAAATTAATTCGATTCTGGCAATTAATGAACTTTATTAGTTTTATCATTGTCCGTTTTGGCTTCTTTTTCTTCGCATAAAAACATTCGACCAATTAACATATTGTCGATCGTTGTCAACGGGTTTCTTGAATTTGAATTTTGGCATAAAAATAAAATACACACAACGAATTTTAAACTGTTGAAACTAAGCAGTTTATTTTCAGAAATTTTTTATAAGCATTTTTTTTTGTTTTGTCACGGCAACTTTTTAATATATATATTTCTGGACTTTCTTAAGCAATTTTATTTCGGCGACGCCAATATCATCACATTTCAGCGTATGTTTTGTATTATAGAGTCGACGTATAGCTTTCAAAGCGGGATAATAAACCGATTTTTATCATGACAACTGTGTAAATGGTTCATTGTAGAAATTGCTAATTGAACGAGATATAATACAAAGTTCGATGAAAAAAAAAAACGATGAGACAATGAGCGAATGATGACCAAAAACGTAGATGAATTAACAAAATACGATGCATTCTATGACAGGCTAATGATGTCGCGATTATATTCCAACAAAGAAAAAGTCATCGTGATATTCAACGAACAAAAAAATCAGACGCGTTGAATGGATAAAGAAGTCGCACCGCAAAAATTGTAACCTGCCGTTCATTTTTGGCAACAAACTATATGCATCCGTAGATTCCAGATTTAACGTATAGCACTGTGTGACTTTTAAAAAAATTGAATGTTACTGCAACACTTTTTTTATGTGTTCAAAAACATTTTATGGTTCCTTTCATTGAAATTAAAGATTCTGGCAAACTTAATGTATATTATGCCGCTATAATTTCAGAATCCGTTTTCTTTCCTTTTTACCAACTCTTCAGATTATGATCAGCATTGAGCTATAAATATTGGAAATAGATCTGTAAACAATTGAACAACAAACAATTCTTCGATAAGATAATTGCAAAACCACACCTGATTTTTTTTTTCCACGGGCGAATTCAGTTCGGCAACTTGTTCATTTCTCCCATGATATTCGTCTGTACGCGTGGTGTGCCAAAAAACTTTAATTTGCTTTTATTGGTATTACACGATATATACGTGTTTGTATTGGTCGAAGTTTTATGTTTATGTCTTATAAAAATAATGTTCTAAAAATAAGCATCTTCAAAGAAGCCAAAGGCATTCACAAACACGTAAATGAGTATAATTCGTATGTTCTTACCGTTCGGTGATTAAGTATCGAATATGTTAAGTGTGGAATATTCAAAAAAACATGTAGTACCGCCTCCAGATTAGCATTTTAACGAGCGACTGTATGCTATAAATAGATCAGTAAAGTTTGATACATCAATTGAACACCAAATGATTGTTGTTTATTATATATTATTATTATTATGAGTTTGTTTCAAGCAAGGAAGCGTTGAATCGATTTTTTGTTGTTTTTTTTTTTTTTTTGAAGTTCAGACGACGCGTTTGTAAAGGCAGGCAATGTCAAGGCTTATGTGATACCATCAGCCGACAACGTCCGTTACGCATCAACGCGATATGACAATAATACGTGCACGAAATGTTTACATACAACTGCGGTCTCGTTGTTTATTCAAACAATTTAGCCACAAAATCCAGACAATACTTTGCATTTCCATGTGATCGCTTTATATTCACTAAATCCATTACAAAATCGATATTTCAATGTCCGATTTACAGTTTATTTAAATATTAATAGGGAAATAGCTGAATTAAAGGTTTTTTGTTGTTTTCTACAGTTCATATAGTTCAATTGCTTCCATTTTAGAACTATTTCTTTTTTTATTCGTAATTTGATAATATAATTCCATAAAACCGGTTCTAAATTACATGCTTCGGATCGCGTGTAAAGGTGTCAAACCATCACCAATTCATTCACGTACGCGTTGTATATTCATTGGTCTTCGTCGTCGCCACTTAATTTACTTTGTCCTATTTTCCACTTCGATTTTTTTGAAACTGACGTTTGTTTTTGGCTATAAATAGCCAATTCTATCTTTTGATAATTTAAAAATTAATGGAACGGCAGACTCAAAGCGAAATGGTAGCGCAAACTTTTCACTTTCAAAAAATGAGACAAGGCAAACCTCTGATTGCAATCATAATGATAACGATAGCAGTGAAATGGTTAACAAAATATAAATTAAAGGGAATTTTGTAGAAATTATATTAAGGTATTTACAGGCTGATAACGCCAAGCGCTGAAACACAGCGAAAACAATAGAAGTGATTACTATAGCGATTGCAGCATTGTAAGTGTTTTTATAATCACTCCGTGTCAGCGCCTGACGTCAGCTTCCTGAGCTGAATCAGCTGCTCGAAATTATGTCAATATAATGTTTTGTATTTTGTCATTGATTGCATTGGTGAGGTAAGCACCTTTCTAAAGCAATGCAATTGTTTACACATATTTTATCGTCTCCTGGCGATACGAAAGACCAAACATTGAACACTTGTGATTTTTTTATGAACCATTTTCCATCCGATTTCGTTTTGAACGAGTCAATTAATAATTTCAATTTGACGTATTGGATTCCCATTTTCTCCATTCGGTCGTATCAAAATCGGCTATCGGGAATAGTTGTTTTTCAGACGAGAAACAGTCGTGACGCATTTTCATCAGCTTCGCATTTATTCTCAAATCGTAAAGGTGTTTTGTGGGATTAGCTTATTGTGGTTTAGTGCTATTAAACAGTGCAAAAAAAAAACAACAGAAACAAAAAAAGGCGTACGTCATATAAAATGTGTTGCAAAGGAATAAACAGTACAGTAATTATATTATGTTCTTAGGAAAGAAGTGCCATTAAAAAATCACTATTTATATTCATAGCAATTTTGTCCACGAACCCGTTCAACTAGATTTACAGTGCTCATTATATTGGCAATTTTTTTCGTGTTTAAGCGGCCCCGTATCAGAAATGGATGCGCGAAGCAAAATCAAGTGACTGTCAAATCCTATTAGACATTTTGTAATATAAATCTTATATTTCAAACGAACATCATGTTTTATTATCGAACAACTGCAACATTTTTCCCAGAATTGCCACGTAATGGTCGTTTATACATTGGATATATATGTATTCGCAACGTTGGTAAATGCCATATACAATAAAGACAACGAGATGACATAGAGAGCAATGATTGTTGCAATTTCAATGAATTGTGATGTTTTCTTCAGATGACACGCGGTGCATAAAAGTCGTCACACTGATTTTGTGTTCATATTTTGAAGAAAAAGTGCATTTTCAAACATGACATAATCACAAAGAGTGATATCATCACAACAACAACATACAATTTTTCCACATCATCGCACTGAAGTCGCGACCATTTACTACTATTCACGGTTCCCATGCTGTTTACGCAACCACACTCAGACTGTTGCTGTGGTCACAATCAAAAGGAATTGTGATCAAAAGAGTGCATACATAAACAAACACGTGTACTTTTTGGTTTGACCTATTCGGTTGGTTTTGGCGTTGCCTCACAGCATTGCAATTCTCACTTTGATGTCAGTCTCGTTAAATTTATATTTCTCTTGAATTTTGTTTTTGTTGCTCTTTGTCTTTTGAGTTTTATTTCAATAAAATGGTCAGTTCTTTCACTTAATGACCATTTTGAAACGAGTAAATTACTACATTCAACCAACCGACCTGTTTTGCATTTCGGCAGTTTTTCAAGCTACAAATTTTACGGAGATCGTTATTAATTTTCTCTCCATTTAGCAGTTGACTGGTTGCTATTTTTAGACACAACGGGTCAGGTAAAAGTGCCAAAGATGCTGCCCACCATGATAATGACCGTTTCGAATATCATGAAAACAAAAACTTTGCCATTTTTGATGCAGTCTGGAAAGTAACTTTCATGGACTATATTAACAGATGAAAAAAAGTAATAATATTCACTAACATTGATAAAAGTTTTTTTCCCATTGATTGATTGCCGAATTCAGTCTCTTTTTTACGGATTTCGAACGAATTTCGATGACGTTAACCAATTCATGGCGTTTTTTTTCTGTTTCTCATTCACTGAACTTTTATTCGCGTCAAACGTCCATAAGGTGTATGGAAAACTCCAGACAATCAAAATGGAAAAAAATAGAAGTTCATCATGTTGATGAGCAACGGCGTTCGGTCATTATTTTTTGATCAATTCAATATAAATATATCTCGCAAACATGTTTATAAACATCATCTTTTTGCAATCATTCTTAATTATTCAGAAGTAAAAACACGTTTTTGTCTGACGTACAAAATTGTATACATTTCGAAATCGAATCTCTAATTTTGGACAGACTAAACACAACGCAGCCAATGTGATGACTACTCTAGGGTGTACGGTAAAGGAACAATACCATACGGCGGAAACCAATTTTTTCACATCGAATTTTCCACATTATTAAATATTTAAAGGCTGATTGCACCGAAACCTTCAGGAAATCAATACGATAGCTCTTCTTGTATATTTTTTATATTCGATTGGTTCGAATTGTTGAAATATCAGGATAAATATCCAACCAGAGATAGCTTAATGAGGCGTACATGATAATAAAAGTTAATCGTGAATCGATATCAATATATTTTCGGTTGATTAAGCGCCAGTCAATACATCAATATACATTTTGAAGGAGTCGGGAAGAGCGTAAACAAATGCAACTTTGATGAACCCCAATGGCGAATGGCATGATTTTCTCCACGTTTGTTACATTGCAAGCATTTTTATTGTCCAAACTGCTTATGTTTCTTTGTCAATTTTGGAGTCGATACAGTAGATAGAAGGAAAGTAATCAATCATTTGGTCGATTCTTTTGTCGTGCAAATACACAAGTGCAAATGCTATGGAAAAACTTGGAGATTGAAAGATTTCATTGACAATTGTTGTACGAGCAATATTCGATTTGGATTCCATCGATTCGTCGTAGCAAGGTCGAGTGGTGTGTATTAATGTGCACTTGTTATTCATATATATATTTAGATCGTTTGCGTGTACATTTTGTCGAACAATAATTAGTTAAAAATACATTTTTGGTGTCATTATATGGAATTGAATGGTCGATTTTCTGTGGAATTGTTATTCAGCGTAGAAAATTTGTTATGCAAATGCCGCACCATTCATTTTGCAACAATAACAAGATAAAACGAGAAAAGAATCACAATTGATTTGTGGCTCCATTTGACTTGTGCCAATGATACCGTCTAAATGCGGAATGTAATCAACGATTAAGTTATTTTATTTTCTAAAAATCATTGCCATTGCGATGGATAAGCAACAATTACACTAATATTTCAATTCAGAACATTAGTCGAAAATAGTTTCGAATTCAGTTTTTGATCCGTCACACTGAAAATTACGTTCTGATAAAATCACATCGAAATTATATGGCACGATAATAATAAATAGAAACTGGTATGATTTCTAGTATAAAAAAAAACAACAAAAACAATACATTGATTGAAAACAGCAGCGACTCGTGCACGAGCGTGATACGCAAGAATAAAATCTAGCAATTTTCCTCTTGCTTGGCGCAGATAACTTCGAATCGAACGATTTTATTGCCTTTTTGCACGTTAAATATAGCATGAATGATGTTTTTTTTCCTTCCTTATTGAAATATGTCAATCATTCGCTTTGATTGTTTATGTCAGAATATTTCATATGCTGTTATTTGAAACGATACATTTGACTAACGCCGATCAGTTTTTTATGAGCTTCAAACTTTTTTGCGCAGCTTTTTTTGCTGCTTTGGACAAAGTATTCCATGCATTAAAACGCTCATATATCTATAAACAAAGGTTTTTTTGTTTTAAATAACCCTCCAATTGACGTATATGTGGAAAAACACTAAAAAAAACCACTTCCACATAAGATACAACCGCCAAGTTTGAGCGCCAATTGAACAAATCGAAAGCCAAGCACCAGTCTATGTATTTCGGATGGATAGCCATCCGAGATATTTTAGAATATCTGGATATTCAACGCAACTGCACAGCGACAGAGCTGTATGCGTCGCAAATAGAATCTACGGTATGTCGCGATGTATATGTGTATCAAGTGCCGCACGTACACAGTCACACTGTGTCTGTATTTTACGTGTAGCGACATACCGTAGATTATATGTGCGACGCACACAGCTCTGGCTCTGTGCAGTTGCGTTAAATATCCAGATATTCTAAAATATCTCGGATGGATATCCATCCGAAATACATAGACTGCCAAACACAATAACATTAAATTAATGTGAATATTGTTTGCGTATGTGGCGGATAATGGCTTTAGAATAAAAAACAGTAACAAATAAAATGCATTTTATGCATTAAATAAAGCCATAATTCAATTTTATGACACATATCGTTGTTTTATTTTTTCAATACGGACGAACTTTGAACTCTTTGACAATTTGTGATTTTTTAAACATAATTTTGAATGTTTTTCTCTTCCATTCGAATCAATCGAACATTTTGGATTCAATAGATTATCTGTATCGAGTAGTGAATGTTTATACAATAAAATTGACTTTGGGTTGACCGCTACTGGATTTTTTTTTACATTAAAATTTGTGATGAAAACTTCTCGATGAGAGAAGTGCACATTCGTAAAAAATCAATTTTGGCAACTCATGGGAAAAAAATATCATTATCTTATGTTTGTTTCACTTAAATATTCTTTCTTTTTGAAAGCATTCCTTTGCATCATGCAATCACACACTTAGTAAACATGAATATAAAAGTTAAAACCACTTGCGTAAAATATTTACCTTTGCAATTGCCGGCAAGGAAATCATTAATAATAATATCTTTAACACACGCGCGCACAATGCGAAATATAATAAAATCCGAATGACGTCAATGGTGTTGTTTTTAATCCTGTTTTCGTGTTCGATTCCGCTTGATTGCAATCCATTTCTCAGCATTTTCCTTTCCATGCACGTTTGAATTGTCTTAGCCAAATGCACTTAACAGCATATTACGTCTGATAGAATCAGAACATTGAACTTTCGACCATGCTTTTACTTTTGTTTATATGGAAACATGATTCATGATTCTCAATGCAACTGCATCAAATATTGAATTGATGACTCGACTCGGCTTTTTATACGACCATTTTTTGTGACCTGATTTTTTTTCGATTTCGACACAGCCCAGGGCATACGATTGGAATGCAAAGAAACTTGCGTATAATTAACATTGAACGTGCTGGTCAGTAACGTTGACCATAGGACAAAAAACGAATGATTTTTTGTCGCTAGACATTCCGTGATGCACATGATATCCTTTAATGATGTCGCGTGCGCCGAATGAATATTGAATTGAGTTGAAATCGGACGTGAGATGAAATGCAATGAATAGACAATCGGTTCTCACTGCGCATTTTTGCAATTGATTAATAGTTGGTGTGCTATTTTGATTGCAACGTGCGATTTTCGAATGACTTCGAATCCTATAATTTGTATTCAAATCCAACAATTGAGCCGATCCATCTATTTTTATTTACAAATTTGCCTCAAATAAAAAAAGCTAATGAATAAAACAGAAAATAAAACATTTTACTTAACCTCAGCTCGATCCTTTTGTGCAAACAATTCATTTTCCATTGAACATATGGCACCCGCAATTAGATTTTAGACAGATATATACAGTTTTCTTGAAAATACTGACTTAAAAAAATTACGCGCTAAATAACATCTCAATTTTCGAGCATTATACAATAATTTAATTTTAAGCAAAAATGCTAGAGAGTGTTGTTGTGTGTCTCATTTTATTTTTCGAGGAAAGCAACGAGAAACATGGCTAGAGGTTCAAGTCAAAAATGTATTCGATCGCCATGAATTTTGGATCACAGCCATCGAATATTTAATATGAGCAACATATTCGACAGCATGATGTGAAAATGACTGGTTTGACTGGTGACCTTAACGAAAATTAACATCAATAGCGACTTTTTCTTTCGTCAATTATCTGCTTATTTTCAACTTTTTTTTGTATCGCCTTCCCTCATCTATAGCAACTGTTAATTCAAGCTCGCAAAGTAAATTATGCGTGAAACCATTAGTTGAACGACATATATGGAGAAATTCAGGAGTTTGTTGTCAACAAAAAACTGTTAACAAACGATGATACAGCTTAGTTTTTTCTATCGATTACATTAATGATGCGATGATAATTCATCGATTCATTTTTTGAAACACAAACGAGTCCACGTAATAAGTGAAAAATAAGTATTTTGATGGTGGCACGTGTGCAATTTCATATTACCATCGGCAGTGTGTGATAGATGATGCTTTAACTTAAAAATGTACACACAGTGAGATCATTCCTGTGGGAACCCCATTTCGCATTTAAACATTGTCGACAAATGTTATTTATTTTATTTTTCACTGGAAATCGATAAAAATGTTGATTTTGAAATAAACTCGTTGAACGGGTCAACATTTTCCGATATTTTCGATGCAACAATGAATGTTGTCGAAGTTGTCTTTTCCATTCACCTACATTTAACTTTGACATATTCTTTCAGCTGTTTTTCGACGTTTTTTATTGAAAAATGTCTATTGAACGCAAAGAAAAAAATAGTTTGAGAATTGCATTTTTGAGAACATCGTTGAAAAAACGTCATTTTTGTTATTTTTTTTATTTAAATGTGGTTTTGCTGTATTCAATTGAATGTTGCTCATATAAAAACAAATGACGGTGTACACGTCCATTTAACGTTAAAGAAAAGCGTCACGTTATTTTTTGTTAAAAAATTGTTGTCAAATAAAAAAAACACGTTGTAAATAATATTTTAAGAGCGTGACGGCTTAAAAATTATTTTAGAACAAAAATCAGTTGATTTGAGTGCTGTTGCATTGACATGTAGTCTATAGCGCTTGCTCCTTTCTGGTTTAACCAAAAGAGTGGAAGAATGACAAGGACAGCGTATGACGTTGAACGACGCTCACTGCGTTAGAAAAGAGCAAGCGCTATAGACTATATGTCAATGCAACAGCACTCAAATCAACTGATTTTTGTTCGAACAGAATTTTTAAACCGCCACGCTCCTAAAATATTATTTACATCGTGTGTTTTTTATTCGACAACAATTTTTTAACAAAAAATAACGTGACGCTTATCTTTAACGTTAAATGGACGTGTACACCGACATTTGTTTTTATATGAGTTGATGTTGATCATTGAGATGGGATGAGATGCATCACATGACAGCTCACAACTTTCTTTCATTTGGGAATACCTACTGAAGCACAGATTAATCCATCGTCCAGGTGATAAGGCTGAAATCCAAATGAGTTTTGAAAACTGACGGTCATTTCATCTGATGAGAAATAGATGAAAAAGGCGTTAAAATTTTTGCAAAATTCCAATATGTGAAGTTACTTTGTCAATAATTCTCATGCCTGTTGTTATAATTTTGGTTCCATTGGTCCAATGGCAATTAAAATCCAAATATATACGAAAACTGTCGTTTGCCCTTCAATTCGTGTATATCGTGGTGTCTTATTTACATATAATTTGATTGAATTTCGTGTTGTTTTCTTATCTCTGTTGTCTTAGTCGTCGATGTTGTTGTCGAATGAACTCCGTGTTCGTCTTTTTCCTCTCTCGTTTCGTTGCGTTTTATAATTTTTTTACTGTGTTTTTGTTTGGCTTCAGCTTTTATTTTCGTCAATATTGACGACGTTGAACTGCTCTTTTATATGGTTAAATTTTTGCAAGGCATGGATAAACGTCATCTGTTTTGGTTTGGATGTCGCCATTTATACATTTATTTTATGGTTGATGCTGTTCTGTATCAGTATTTTGTTCTAAAAATAGCCCCGACTCAATATCCAATCTAATTAACGACTAGAAAAAAAGGAAATGCCAGAACAACAAATAAAATTCCTTGAAATGTTGTTTTTTTTTTCTCGGACGTATCTCTTGATTTTGTGGAATTTTTGATTAAAATGTTAAAAACTCGTGCAGAGTTGCTATGAGTTCATTTTCACAACCAAGTAATTAGTTCAAATAAATGAGGAGCCTGTGCTTATCGCAACATGTAAACATCGTCTAGTACGAAACAGGTGCTATTAAATTTTAGAACCTTTGAACCTACACATATATATTTTTTTCTGTCTAAGATTCCAGTTTGTTGTTCAGAATTGTAGTCTTTTTGATGAAAAGCGATAGACACATTCATTGTCTATTCAAATACCAATTCTATGAAATGAGACCAATTATTATTTAATTAATTATCTCATTTCAATATGGCATGCGTTTCGCAAAGTGACTTGTAAATTGATTTTATTTTCATCCCGAATTCGTTAATAATTGGAGTTAATTGCCAACACCATTACCGCTAAAAAGCATCTTAGTTGGATAATTTATTTTATCTGATTTACCGGTCTTTGCTAATTACAGTAAAAAAGAAATGCCACTGTTGTTGATTAACATCAACAATGGAGAAGAAATATCGACATAGAATCAGTGCCTAAATGAATAAACACGCCATCATAATCACATTTAATCAACATTTGGTTGTTTTTTTGTTCCTTTCTTCTAAATATCTCAAGCACGACTTTATCGTAAAACTTTCAATGAATCAGTTCAATTTATGACGTGTTTTAAAGCGAGCAACAAGTATTATAGCTAGGTTTGATCACACATTTTAATTCGAATCGATTAAGTCATAATCACGCATTATATGTATATTTAAACAACATTTTGATTATTATTTGCATTTAATCAGCTGAAAAAAAAACCATTAACTTATTTGTGTAAAATTGAAATGATTTGACATAATATTTAAGGACGCAATTTTGAAAATGATACCAGTAATTAAAATCGAATTGAATGAATTTACTATTATCAAAATTGCATATTGCAAACGCACAAGTTTCGTGACATTTGATTTGAGTAAACGTCATTGACAACGTCACATCAAATCGAAAATGCACAACAAACTGATTTATTTCAATCCCTTGTGAAAAGAATGACTGACTGACTAAGTCAATTTTAATCACTTTTATTCGGTTAAAATTACCAATAGATGATTGAAATCGAATATACACCTAGTCGGTTGTGTTTCAGAGTTAACTAAAAGTGATTATAGTCAACATAGTTGACAAAAGTCAATTTCATATACTTATAGTTAACCGTATTTAACTATCATCACAATCGACATTTCTCAACTCAAGTTACATGAAGATGCATATAGTCACTTGTAGTTAACTTTAGCTGGCTGAAATATCAGCCATTTTTGTCCCAAATTAGTCAATTTATAGTCGTCTATGAAGTCGAAATATTTCCACAAGGGATTGAATTAATTATGAGCATCAACACATTTTTCTTCTTCCGTTTCTTTCTCGATCTTTCTACTTCTTTTCTTCATCTCTTCCTCTCTATTTTTTTCTCCCTCGGTATTTCTCTAACGCATTTTAGTCTATCCAAAAATTATCGTTAGTTTTAAATTAACGTAATTAATGAAATTCGAACTCTTGATCTATGCAAAAAAAAATCAATTTAAATTCACGATCAATTGAAGCAAGAGTCGATTGTTTCATTCAAGATTTATTTAATAAACTACTTGAGTCTTGATTTGATAAATTGTACTGTTTTGCTTACGTTTGTACATTCAATTTATAGCTGAGGTCGTCACCAATCAATATTCCCGTGGCATATGCATTATGAATGCCTTATCTGATTGTTTCCTTTCCAGTTTGCACAAAAATAGAAACGGCATGCATTTCGCTTTCTTATCAGCCAATAATCAGATTGTTAGTAAGCGATTTAATGAAAAGTTTCTCACTTGTGTAAATATTATGTATAATAATACCCAAGTATTTCCATGTGATTAGACAAAGTTCCGTTTCATTATTTCATTCATACGCGTGTGTGAACGAAACGAGACCAAAAAGCTGCAATTCAATTTAATTTTAAAATATACGTAAATCCATAATTGAAATAATGTTTTTCATCACAAGAATTCAAAATATGTGTTTGAAAATGAACAATAATGATGATGTGTACCCTAGTGTAACTTTATATAGGAAAAAAATGATGTGTACGTAAACCAATGGTTATTATTGTTAATTAATCCAATTATCCAACGTTTTTTATTTCATTGAATGTGGTCGCTTTTATTTAAAAAAAAACAATTCCGTCTAATATCAATTGAACTCAATTAATATGTAATATTGCCATTTGTCTAAATATAAACGAGCTGAAACAAACCGACTGGCTCGACGTGTGTCGAAGTCGAGATAAGCGTACCGGAATCGATTTTTAATGGAATACCATTATCCAAAGCACTCACGCTTTTTTTTTTCATCAATTTCAATGACAACGGAAGATATTTAAAATTATAATCGGTATTAAATTGATTACCATACTTCCAATAAAATGAAACTGTATGTCACCCGAGAAGAGAGTTATTCGATTTCAAGTGATGTGGGTGAGACAAAAACTGTAGAGCGAAAAAAAACGACTCTCAGAATTCATGATATGCATGTATTTTATCCACGTTTTCAATTTGATGTATTTGCAATAAAATGCAAAATAAAACACACATACATTCCGAATGTGGGTGCACAGTCTGTACCATGTACCATTTTGAAAATCAAATTATAGTATAATGAATGTGTTGAGATCGTGTGCGGTTTTTACATCACAAAAAAAAGCAATGACAAAACCGATGCATTAACCTTTCGATATTATCAAATTGTTAATTAAATTAAAATTCCCTAATCGTACACATGCACAAATTTGAACATTAGCAGACACCAAACGGGAATGTTTTCAGCTAAATGAATTTTAACGATAATTTAAGAGCTTTTACGCTGAAATAAAATACCAAAAAAAGAGAAACCATATCGTGCAATAATCTTGCCGTCGCAAGCGTCACCATCTTCATAAAACAAAAGTTCTTGGGGCAATGTGCTTTTAGCTTAATTAATGAAAATATTGCGTTTTAAACACGGGTGAATATAATTTGATTAAACCCCCTTTTTTGCAATGTCTTGAAAGCAAATGTGATACGGCGTCCATAAAAATGTCTATTTACGTTTATTTGGAAATTTAACAAAAGTTAAACATTTAATCCAACAGGCTGAACAAAATGTCGATAATTTCAATGAGTGAATCTTTGAACCGAAGCTAAAAAATAAATCTAAATCATTCCAAAATGATTGTGACATAGTTGCAGTTTTTGAAACGAGAGTCAATGACAATCAGTGAACATTTAAATTACCTAACCGAAAGGAGGATAATATCACGATAAAAAACACACACACACACGCACAAACGACAATACAAATATGAATCATAATAAGCTCATCGTGATAATTTTATACGTGATTAGTATATGTGACATACAAATTATAAATGGCCAAACAAATAATTCGACAGTGCAGGTGAAGCATTTGCAGCTGAAGCGTGGAATGCCCATAATAAAAAGTGGAAAACGTCGATTTCCAGCTCCGAGACAAGATGACGTTGTGTTTGAGTTATTTTTCGGCGTGTTTCTGCCCGAAGAGCCAATTGTAATTGGTTGTACGTACAAAGAGGCGATGCCAGCCATTGAATTGGCCATACAAAAACTACAACAGCCCGGTGGTTTATTCGAAAGATATTCAATTTGTGTTGAATATCGTGACACAAAACCATCATCACATCATGCCACTATTTCTGCTTTCGATCTATTCTCAAAGCAATCTCAAGGTTAATTTATTTTTTTGGGGATTTTTACTCGCCCACTTTCATTTCGTTGAAACACGTTTTCAATTCTACGAATTTGAATTACAGATGTCATTTTTGGACCGATGGAATCTTATTCTCTGGCTACAATTATTCGGTTTGCTGGATTTTTTGAAACTCCGGTTATTTCACCGGGCGGTTTTGCACAGGCTTTTACTTTAAAAGACACTTCGGTAATGAGATCAACACCATTTATTTGTTGCTATACACCTTTTTTGTGGCATGTTTGTTATTTATACATTTATTTCGTAATAAAATAGGGATTTCAAACATTAACCCGTTTGATCGGCAGTCCAGAGCATGCGGGTAGCGCGTTGAATGGCTTATTTCATCAATTTAATTGGCATCATATCTCGTGGATGTATCACAATCATGGCGAAACTACCGGACGCGGTAATTCAGATTGTTCGTTTATTTTGGGCGCCATTCAGAATAACTTTCCAAATACTGTCAGCGGACAAGTACAATTCGACGAGCTAAAAATGACGAGAGAACATTTTCGAGAGATGTTATCCGATTTTAAAACAAAATCAAGAAGTGAGTCCAGAATTAACGCGTTTGATATACAAAAAAATATTTTTTGGATATTATTGGGGATAAAACACTTTTTTATCAGATTAAAGCTAGATAAATTCACTAAAATACAGATAATAGACATTTGGTGTTAACTCCATTTAATTATACGTAATAAGAATGTGAATTTGAAATAAAATTGTAGCGCTTAAAAATTCATGATCACGACAGTTCTAGAGCTCAATCAATGGATCAATGCAATTTTTCATTTGTTTAATACATTTTTTTCTTATATTTCATCCATGTCCATTTTAGTTGTTATGATGTGTGCAAGCCCTGGTACGATTCGCGAAATTATGTTGGCTGCTGATGACTTGAATATGATTGACAGTGGAGAATATGTATTCTTTAACATTGAATTGTACAGCGGGTAAGAACTTTTCCATTCTCTTCAAAGTTATGTGAACATTCCAACTTATTCGAAAGTTTCGAATCAAAAGAAAGTGCTTTTTATTAAAAGTGGTGCTAAATTGAATTTATAAACACCTAAACAGTAAACCGGTAACAAATACGCAGCCATGGTATAATGCATCCGATACCGACGAGAATAATTTACGCGCAAAGAAAGCGTACACAGCTCTATTGACTGTGGTTGGAAAACAGACATTTGACGATGAATACATGCAATTTTCGCAACAATTAAAAGAATTGGCAGCATCAAATTATAATTTTACATTTCCGGAAAATCAAACGGTCTCAACATTTGTGACAGCTTTTTACGATGCAGTATTTTTGTATGCATATGCATTAAACGACAGTATTAAAATGGATCCACAGGCTCTTTATAAACCTATAAATGGTACTCATCTGGCGCATTTGATGTGGAATCGAAGTTTCAATGGCATCACTGGCAAAGTACGTAATTACACTAAAAATGAAGTCAAACCATCGTCCATCGAATTAGAGTGCTAATATTATCTCCAATTTTAGGTTATTATTGATAAAAACGGCGATCGGATCTCAGATTATTCTTTGCTTGATATGGATCCTGAAACGGGCTATTTTCACGTTGTTGCCAACTACTTCAATCACAGCGGTTTAGAGTATGTGGAAGGCAGGAAAATTCATTGGGCTGGAGGACGCACCGACCCTCCGCCCGATAAGCCCAAATGCGGTTTTGACAACTCATTGTGTCCCGGTATGTTTTCAAAGAAACATTTTAGCTTTTGTGTTTTTAAGACTCACGAGCCATTTTTTTGAAATAGCTTTACCCGGTTACGCTATTCTCTCATTTGTTTTGGGCATGGCAATGGCTGTCATGGCAATTATTTCCTTTTTTGGATATCGCCACTACAAATTGGAGGCCGAAATCTATTCTATGGCTTGGAAAGTTTCGTGGAATGATGTGCTTCCGTGTAATCAACTCAATAGACAGCGAGGCAGTGTCTATTCATTAGCCAAACGAGGAAGTCAACTTGTAAGCATTGCGTAAACATTTGATTATTTCAATCGTTTTTTAATGAAAATTCCTGTGTTTGTTTCACTCAGACTGTTTACTCAGAAGAATTGGGTTCACTTGCCGGTGATAAACAACTATTCATCCCATCTGGCTTCTACAAGGGCTGCAAAGTGGCTATCAAACGGATCAACGAAAAAAATATTCATTTAAATCGAGCACAAATGCTTGAACTCAAGAAGGTCAGTCTGCATTGCTTAATGAACGTATGTGATTTTTGATGAGGACTTTTTTGTTTTTCTTGATTTTGTTTATTCATTTTTATTCAATGTCACACATTTATTTGCCTTTGCGTCATTAACATTTTCATTTCGTAAATACAGATGAAAGATATTCATCATGAGCATTTGGTGAAATTTTATGGTGCTTGCGTTGACCCACCGAATTGTTGCATTTTAACCGAATACTGTCCAAAAGGATCTCTACAGGACATTTTGGAAAATGATCAAATCAAATTGGATTGGATGTTCAAAATATCACTTATGCATGACATCGTACGAGTGAGTAAAAACAAAACAATTCTTCCATACGATTGGACATATCATATAAAATTGTATTCCTCTTGCTTGATAATAGGGAATGCACTATTTGCATTCAACCGACATTCGTTCACACGGCAATTTAAAGTCCTCTAACTGTGTAGTTGATTCTCGGTTTGTGTTAAAAATTGCCGATTTTGGATTGCATAGCTTACGAAAATCAAATAACGACGAAGACTCGGAGTATTCAGACAGTTATGCACACTGGAGATCGCTATTGTGGACGGCTCCAGAGCTACTTCGAATGAAAGATCCGCCGGTTGAGGGCACACAAAAAGCCGATGTTTACTCGTTTGGTATCATTGTAAATGAGATTGCCACACGCCAGGGACCTTTTTACACAGGCAATAGCTACATCACACCGAAAGGTCAGTACAAACCCCCTTGACTCAAACGAATTCAATTAAAAGTACATATATATTTCTTACAGAAATAATTGAACGTGTAAAACGAACGGCACACGGTGCACCATTTCGGCCGACAATAAACGATCAAACATTCGATGACTTAAATAATATCATGACAAA
The DNA here is from genome assembly GCF_009176525.2 of Contarinia nasturtii. NCBI lineage: Eukaryota > Metazoa > Arthropoda > Insecta > Diptera > Cecidomyiidae > Contarinia > Contarinia nasturtii. The sequence goes on along the minus strand of NW_022198275.1, from coordinate 3,231,745 downwards.
ATGCTGGAAAGAGGACCCAACTGAACGACCCGATTTTAGTATTTTAAAGACAACCATACGCAAAGTCAATAAGTAAGTGATGTGAATTTTTCTAACTAACCACATCCAATAACATCTAATTTTAAGATTTTAATTTTTGTTTTTTTATGATTTTCTTTATGTTTGTTTGTTTCTTTGTTGTTGCCATCACCATTTTTTAGAGAAAACGAAACGGGAAATATAGTGGATAATTTATTAAAACGTATGGAACAATATGCAAATAATTTAGAAGGTTTAGTGGAAGAGAGGACGCAAGACTATTTAGAAGAGAAGCGAAAATGTGAAGAATTATTGTATCAATTGTTGCCAAAATCGGTGGCAGCCCAACTCATTTTGGGAAAACCGGTCATTGCTGAAGTGTTTGAACAAGTTACAATTTATTTTAGCGATGTTGTCGGTTTCACACAACTTTCAGCGGCCAGCACTCCGATGCAAGTCGTTGATTTACTTAATGATCTGTATACGTGTTTCGATTCAATCATCGAAAATTTTGATGTTTACAAAGTAAGTGCACGAAAATATCATCAAAACAAGCGAAATGTTTCATTTAATTTTCGAAAAATAATGAAATCCAAATTGGTTTCTATTTATAGGTCGAAACAATTGGTGATGCATATATGATGGTAAGTAAAAATTATCTAAATGAACCATAAAATGCATTTGCAATGTATAAATTTGCAATTTCTTTTCGTCTGTATGTAGGTATCTGGTTTACCACAACGAAATGGTGATAAGCATGCACGAGAAATTGCTCGAACTGCGATTGCTCTACTTAATAATGTATATAAATTCAAAATTCGACATCGCTCGAACGAACAACTAAAGTTACGAATTGGAATTCACTCGGGTGAGTCACAATCTTAATTTAATGCATAAAATCATCGAAAAAAAAACTAAAATTAAATATTCACATCACTCAGTTATAACTGGTAAGACAAAGTGACACATTTGCTTTGTTTTAATGTGGGGCGCATACTTTGCACAGTTGAATGTTACTTAATATTGAAATAGATCAAAATAAATTCCAATACAATATAATTATTCTCATTTTCGTCGAATAGGTCCATGTGTGGCAGGTGTTGTAGGTTTAAAAATGCCACGATACTGTTTGTTTGGTGATACGGTGAATACGGCAAGCCGAATGGAATCGAATGGTGAACCGTTAAAGATTCACATAAGTCAAAGTACAAAAACAATTTTGGATAAATTTGGAACATTTGACATTGCCGAACGTGGTTTGGTCGAGATGAAAGGAAAGGGTAAATTGCGCACCTATTGGCTACAGGGTGAACAACATTCTGAACTATACACAAGCACATTGAACAATGCGATAGCTCCGGCCGTCACACCAAATTATGACAAAACCAAGGACAAAGATCCATTGACAATGCTACGCACCGGCATTATGCGAAGTCGATCGAATTCATTGATTCCACCAAATGATCTTAAAAGTCGTTCAAATTCTTTAGTTTTATTAACACCATCATCACCATCAAATACGGACAAAACAAATCAAAATGCATCGATCGCAAATGCCACCAACTGCGGCTCAGTCGGCAACACCGTTGCATTTGTCAACGCATTAACCAATAACAATCAATCAATTTTGAATAATTTAGTAAAAACAAATAATTTGAAGAATTGTAATCTATCAAATAGTAGCAATAAGCTGAAAATTAACAATAATGTTTGTGTAGAAGACAACGGACGAAGTGTGACAATACCATTGTTGGCAAGCAGTAAATCATAGCAAGAGGACAGTGGTCGTCAACAGGAGCATAAAATGTAGGTGAATCGAACATGAAAATACTTTCGTTCGATTACAAATTCCACCTAATCTCAAGTGACAGACGACCAATTAGAAATATATTTATACGCAGCAACAGCACTCTTCCGCTTCTAACACACACATACATGAACACAAACTTGATGAACTGTGAAACATTTCTGGCATAGTATTATTAAAAACAACAACAATTCAAATATATATATCCACACACTTAATCCAAATTCGAGAGACTGTATTCAACGATATATAGAATTATAGATGTGTCCAATACATCAATATATAAATATATATAGGTCTCAACCTACAAGACTCTCCCCTACATATATATTGATGTTAGACGTTATGATAAAATAAAACATATAAAAGTAAGTATGTTGAATGGAAAAGTATGAAGATGATGTTATAGACTTAGAAGATCAAACTCATGGTTATTGTTATTCTGATATGGCCTAGGCAATTAACTTATATACCCACAAAAAATATGCTATATTTTCTCATTTTTGACGTAGAAAAAAAAGTTAAACATTTGCTTCGTAGATTCTTTACCTTTTTTTATTTATGACAACAACATACGTAGTCAAATTTAAGGAATTTCACTGAACTGTACATATTTTGAATGTTAAATCTAGCTTATACTGAATAAAGAAGAAGAAATATATTTGAAATTCTCAAAACATGAAGTTTGCACTATTTTTTTCTCAGAACGTCAGCCAATTCCATTAGAAATGACGTACGATGAATAAAAGAAGCAGTAAAAATGAAGCACATTTCAAAGTTAGATTTGACGGTTTGTATTATGTCCAATCAAGATGCAAATTTTTTATTCACGTCATCAATAATAGTTTGATTCTGATTGTGATTCTCTTTTGCTTATACAAATATATATCCTTGATTTATGTATATGGCATGTCGGCTGCACAAAAGCGCACACTAATAACAACGCAACAACGTAGAGCCATTGATGAACATAGAGTGAAAAAAGGTCAAAAAGTCGAACGGCATAGTCTGCCTTTTAAGATATTTTTGATGAATTTTTTATTAAAAATAATAAAGGTGACTGCGAATAAAACTGGGAATCGTGAAAACGCTACATAGATTGTAATTAAGTTTTTCGGACCTCTTTGATGCTCACTTATGTTGAAAGTTCACTTGCAAATTTCCAGCCTAATTTTCACCGACTCAATTCTACTATATTCGATAGGAACCTTCTCATATTCTACATGCAACGTTCGTCTGCTACATTTTATTTCGGATTCAAAAACTATTTTCGTCAAAATCAAGAAGATGGCGCCATTCCAGTTTGACATTTGCAAAGGTTTGCTTTTAAAGTGTTTTATTTTGATACTGAGTAAAGATTCATTATTCCATTTTTTAATAAATCAAAACATTGAAAAATCAAAAAAATTGTGTTTTTTATTTATAAAATTCTCAAAAATTATTTTGATTATGCTTTAAAACATACTGTTTTTTTATCTTAAATAATTTACACACCTTTCCTTATACGAATAAAACTACTGAATCTCTTCAAAATTTCAGTCTTTGATTGAACTTAAGCAATCGATCACCTTTAATCATTTACAAATCCTAAATTTACGATGATACCTGAATGTGTGGTTTTTTTGTTTTTTTATACGCGACAATTGGTCGCTTAAAACCATCTGCGGAATGTTCTTTTGGTAACTTGATCGAGTAACTGCTGTCGAAACCGATTTCATTGCTTAATAAATAATCGTGGAAATGCTTTGGAGGGAGTTGAATACTTTTGTAATGTGCATTGATTTCAGGTGTGAGATTCTTTCGTCTTTTGTAACTCTTCCAGTCTTGAGCTTCCAAAATCAATGTTCCATCTTCCTTCAATTGGCGATACATTCGTTTGAAAGCTCGCTTCAACCCATCGTCGCCAAAATTCAAATGAATCCATTTGGTAACCGATAAACACATGATGACATCATAACGCGGTTCCTCCAATTCCAATAGACCATCATCCTGTAGTACATAGTTACATTGCTTGAATGCAATATTATTTGGAAAGTTCACTTGTTTGATGACATTCTTGTCGTTGTTGTTAACAATCGCCTGAGTTTCATACAGCACACTTCGTCGCGCTTTTGCAATTAAATTTGCGTCAATGTCCATGCCAGTGATGAAATTGATGGAAAAACGTTTGGCCAGAGCGATAGTCAGCGAACCGTCATTGCAGCCGATGTCCAAAACATCTTTGCCATTGAATATCTCATCGTATTGGCTAAGAGCAATTAAACGCACATCTTCGACATTTTTCTCGCATCGATATCCATAATATCGATTATAATTGCCGTAAATAAATTTATTTTTGGTTTTTACTGCAGTACCTTGATTATGACCATTTGACAAAATTTTTGGCACTTCCAGTCGTAACTTTTTCGATGGACTATTGTTTGGCTGAACATTTGAAGCACGTTTTTTCGGTGATTGTTTTGGATTTGTGTTTTTAATATTGGCATCTTCTTGTGTTGAAGGCTTGGTGCTTGTATTATTTTCGGCCATTTTTGGTTCTAATGATGAATGAAAAAAAAAAAATAAAAAAAACAGATGATGAGAATATGTTAAATTGAAAAAGTTTATATGAAAACGTTTAACCCGGTAGAAACTAACCTAAAACGGCGGGAAATCGAAGTCACCCAAAATATATCCAATGAATTTCAATGTTGCAGCTGATAAAAATGTAATCGGAAAATACACGAACTCGCAGTTTACTTTTAATATTTGCAAAAATCAACGTAATTATTTTTTAATACTGCATACGATTTTAATCGATGCAAAGCAACAATTCCAATAACAAATGTTTTGATGTTGTCGATGTTGACATTTGTGGTTTTGTGTGTGACAGCACGAGCACATTGACACATCATGCATTGATTGCATTAATTTTCGTTAGATGGCCCTCGCAATGCCCGTAGAATGTTTCATCTGTACACATTTGTGCATTCAGTCTGCATTGAGAAGAATGCGCGCCATTTTGTTTTTCCAAATACATAGAAAAATTGATTTGGTTCTTTCGGTGACCCAGTGGTGTGATTGTATTGTATGAATGAACTCGATTTGATAGTATTGTGTACAATAGCTCACACGCACACAAATGTGCCGAATAAAAACAAAACGAACACAAAACTGACTTTATCAAACTAAGCAGCACCATACATACATCGTGTACACTTAGAATGTTTCGAATTTCTATTGCAATACGAATGAAAATGCATTTGTATGGGTGAATTCATCTATTCTTTGCTTGTTCATCGAAAATATATGTGTATATTTTGTGGTCGTCGCTACGTTCGTGGCCATGTTTGTGTGTTGTGCGTTTTCAAATCGAGTTGGATTGTGATTCTTGTCGGGCGGTCAGGCTACCATATCATCTATTCGCTTTAGTTTTCAATTTAATTTGTTTCCACTTTAATTTCTTTGTGTCAATTTCCCGATTAGTTGATGTTTTCTATCTAGAAAATGACAATGAAATTGATGAAAATTTAAAGCATACGCAAAAAAAGTGAAAATAAAAGAAATAAACCAGGTAAAGAAAGAAAGATAGATAGAAAGAAAAAGAGTCGAATTTTAGTGTGTGAGAGTGTGCAACACATTTTGCATTTGATTTCTTCGGATTCGAGCATTAGTTCGTACGATACAACATCTATATATATATGTACATATATGTATTTATATTGTACATATGAAATTTTCTTTTTTTTTTGTTAAGTGTGTTATCAAAATCGGAATCATCGTTCAGTTTAAAATACGAGTATTTTCTTTGAAATGGTTTTTTTTTCGTTTCTCTCTGTGTGTATGCATGTTATTCTCTATCGGTAATTCAGTAAGCGAAATGATGAAAATTGAATGTCTATAAACGACACTGAAGATACTAGATTTTCATTTATACACATATATTTATAAAAAAAATTACTGTTCATTGTTAAGTTCGTCTTGTTCGTTGCCGTAATTTAAAGTGTGTGCATTTTTATTTGTTCATGGCTTTGGCTCTCCATTGAAATGAATTGAGACGTCGACAACTACGACGGCTATTACTTCGATTACAACGTGAAATATTTTAGTTTTTCTTTTCATTCATTGCTCGCTCACGCTGCTTGTGTGCTTCAAATACTTCATTTTTGTTTCGTACGTTGTGTGCAAAGCATTTTTGACGCTATTTACACCGAGATAGGAAGAGGGAGAGAGACAACGAATAATGAGAACCGATTGAATATCGCTGATTTGAAGCATATTATTTTACGAGTGCTAACATAACTGTAACTTGTAAATGAAATAAAAAAAAGTTTATTCAATGTGTAATTGTGTGCGCTGCAGTTATTTTAACTTGTGTTCACGGGTCAAGTGGATTTCAGTAATTTGTGTTCGCGCCGCATTTGAACGAGTATACGAAGAAGAATAGAAGAAAAAAAAAATGAAAGAATAAAAGTAAATACAAAGTGAAACTATAAAATGAAATGAGAGGTAAATAAGAGAAGAAGCAGAAAAAAGTATCAAACGTGAGCGGGAAACCAGAGTTGAAATATTCGAACGAAAAATATTTGTAGTAATAATTAAGAAGAAGAAGAAGAGATTAAGACGGAGGGAAAGACAATGTTTCGTGTCTTTACGGCAGAGCCATGTGTTTGTAGTAGCTGTTGGTGATAGCAATGTGGTCAATGTATGTAGTGACATCGATTTTGTTAATAATATTTTTTTTGGCAGTAGATATTGTTATTTTTTTTTTTTTCAAACCACATGAAATTTGTCAACGTTACATATTTCATTGGGTTTGCATTCAACTGAAATGGCACGTAATATGTAAAGAGAGCGCATCGCGAAACTAATCATCATTGTAAATCGTCTGTGGTGCATAATATATATTTCTTTTATCGATTTAAGAAAGTTACTGAACACATGTATGTGCCAAAGAGAAAATAAACGATCAAATAAAATCGAAAACATTGTGAAATATAAATGAAACAAAAAAAACTTCAAACAAACTTCGATTTAACAAATTTTACGAAAAAAAAAATGAATGAAAGTTACAATTGTGCAGTTTGTTGTGATGAAAATAAAAACCATAGTTGAATGGCAACCATCATAAAAGTGACAAGAAATTATCGATTGAATATGACCAAGAGAAGAGACACCATGCGGTTGAAGTTTACACCGAATAACTGCATCAATGGAATTGATTGCATTGTTTTAGACAAATTGATGAAGTGAAGCAGAGAAGAGACGAAACAAACATTCCAAGAATAATGTGAACGATGACGAAAAGAGAGCAATATTTTGTGTGTAAAAATAGGAATTGTGCTGATGCTATCATTGTTATTTGCAGCACGACATTTTTGAGTGCGTTTAAACCAACATGTTGAAGCTATTTTCAGTGTTGCAGTGTGTGTATGTGCATGTTGTTTTGTGTGTGTATTATTTTTTTTACACTCCGATAGGCTGTATTCGCTCCATGCTGTGTAAAGGGTTTTTGTTGTGCAACCTATTCGAGCGATGTGATTGAACTGTCGATGCGTTGCTCTCAATTGACTCTCGATTTGGTCGATAACGTGAACTCATTTACCACATAGCCTCAAACCGAACGAAATAAAAAAAAACATCGATCCGAACTGAACTCGAATACATTACCATTGAATGATTGTACAATTTTATGATTTATGTCGATAAGTTCCTGTACAATAATGAAGAGTTAAAAAATGATTTGTATGTCTGTAAGCCATGTGTGTGTGCCTATAACAACGTTTTGCCATTGTTTTCTATCGTCGGGTGTTTATTAAACGAAACGAAAAACGTAAACGAACAAAGAACACGACTCAAAAATGAACGGGCAACAAACGATGTGTGCGCGACTTCGTTTGTCGTGATGAGCCTCTGAATCGCATGTTTCACTAAAATATTGACTTCGATCGTTCTATATGATTTTCCAAATGTGAATTCATGTCTGCGACCATATTGAATTGGTAAAAACTGATTCAATCCTGGTGTCTACCGTTTCATAATACATTGTATTGCAATTTCCATCGCGCCATTATTTTGTGGTTGTTTTCGTTTTCTGACTCTCGCATATGTGAAGAAATGGAAATAAAACATACACTTCCTAAACTTCCCGTCTCTCTTGCTCAACCAATATACCATTGTTTTGTCTGAGTTTCGCTATTTATTGATTTTTCGCTTTGTTTCGATTTGCTCCGTGATTTCAGTCTGTGTCGCTGCTGTTATATTCAAAGCGAACGGTTTTTGTAATGTTTTTACATTATGTATTCAAGTTGAAATATCCACACAACGAATGGATGGAGTAGAAACGCGCATCGGTTTGAAATCTTGTCGAAGTATGTACACGTTCACATTCTATTTGGCTTTACCTATTTTGAATTTATATATACATGAGACGAAGGTGGTGAATCCATCGAATGAACTGCGAACTGTTGGAGACAGAAAATAACATAAAAACAACAAACAAACAACGACTCTGCAGCTATTCCGACTCGGACATGGTATTGTAAATGAAAACGTTGCGGCCCAATAGCTTGCTACCGTATAACGAATTTATCGCGAATATGTGGTACCTGTAAAGGCGCCGATAAATATAAAGCCCAGCAAAATGCCATTTATTCATGCCTTCGACCATCTTCCGAAAATTCAGGGAAAAACGGATGTTTGGTAACGCTCAATTCAAGCATTTTACCATACGAGACGTTTCGTTCCTTTCAATCAGTCTAATCAATTTGAGCGCAATATCATTATATTTCATTGAATTGAGTCGTGTTTTTTTTAAATTGCGCAGATATACATAAAAATTGATTTTGTCTACGGCAGCATACAATTTATGGAATGGCTTGTTGAAAACCAACATGAATGCATGCCCGAGGCAATTTCAGACAAGCGACACTGTTTTTGATATGGATAAAATAAATGGAGCTATCTATGCATCGTTAGAATATTGTATATGGTTTAGCTTTCATGGTGAATGACCAAAGCCCTCGAAAAATATTTGGTGTGAATTTCGTCACCATGGCATGGTGTGAAAAAATCTACAACAACATTGTTGGTACATCGTATTTTCGCGTACCTTGCATCATAAATTCCACTGTGAATAATGTGCTGATTGACTTTCTCATCCCAAACTCATTTCGAATGGCATCGTCGCTAACATTGTCTATTGAAAAAAAATTTGTTGATGATATTTTTTAAATATTGATTTTATACCAACTCTATCCATTTCTAATATGTTATTTTTGTTATCGAAAAATGATGCGATTTAATTCATTTTCATTCATAAATCAATAGATGTGTCTAGCCATACCATGTTATTTCTTTTACATTTTTTTTTGTATTTTTTTAAATTTATAATTATAATAAATAATTATAATTTAGATAACGTTGAAAATCAAATGCTACCGTTAATGCTACTCCAATCATCAAAGCATATGCTATATAATTTTCATGTTTCATTTCTATTCATTTGCATCAGACGTTAAAAGAACTTTACATAATTTGTACATCGCGTACTCATCTCGTTATAAAATTCTATGGAAACGTGTTTTCGCAGAAAATTCATGCAAGCAAAACCGAAATGTATCAATCTTACAATAAACATTCTGAATAAAAACTGGTAGACAGATGAATTAAAAAAAAATTGTTTGGTCCCCACACAGAAGACCAGAAGTCTGTTACAAAAATGACAACCTGTATCCATATTTCATTTGTATAGTCGTTCAATTATTATTATTATCATTTTTTGCACCGTAACAGACAATCGCGCCACCAGTAATTTATTCAACGAAATGTGAACGCCCTGTTGCCGTCCAATTCGTTTTTGGTCGATTTTTTTTTCTCGTTGTTTTGAAATCGACTCGCACTGTCACTTGTTCGCTTGGAATTCTCGTTTCTCGCATTTCGCTTAAATCGTTTGTTTTCATTTATACGAAAGAGCACACGAAAAACAAACATGCTCATGCTCCAATTTTGTTTGTTCTTTTTGCTGTTGAAAAGTGCGAAAATAAACTTTCAATACTTGAAATAAATTTTCGATGCCTTCGGTTACCGTCTTTATAATGAAATACGCGCATTTGGAATCTATTCTTCTTCAACATTTCCATCATATCATGTAGACACATCAGAGAAAGCAACAACAACAATAACAACAACAATAAAACCCGAACCCAAACTAACACATACACACACACACATCCATCCATCCAATGAACGTATTTGAGCCTCTTTTTCATATACTTTGTTTTGCCAAATGGTTCGGTTTGTGCTGAGCGAGAGATGCTCTCAACAATACTCAATGCACGCATTCATGTGATTGTGTGACGACGACGACAACGACGACTACGGTGTTTGACTCGATACGATTTGGTATGCAATGGAAAAACCAGCTTGGAATTGAAGGAAAAAAGTGTTCATTTTATCGATGATGTGTATACATATATGGCATGTGACTGTAGTTGATGGTGTATATGTGTACGTGCAATGTATGTAACTGTATAGTTTATGCGATTGTATTGTTTGGAATGTTGTTGGTACTATCCGGTGCATATGTATTTGTGAATTGTGCCTAAAGTGATTGTTTTCATGCACGAGAGCAAAAAAAAAGAAGATAAAAATAATAAACGAAACAATGGACAAAATAGTGGAAAAGTTGAAAATAAACAGTTGAAAAAATTGCGCGGTAGAAAGATACAAATATATTATACGATATATACATAGTTCATCATCATGATTTCTTTTTTCTTTTTTCGATTACATTTCGACGAAATGATTTCGTTAGCTCTTGTCTTTTTTCGTGTTAAATGGTTTTTTTTGGACCTATCAATGTGTGTGCGCGCGTGCGAGTGTGAGTGAAGTTTTTTGTGTTATTCCTGTTGTTTAGTGCGCCAGAGGTTTTTGACTTCTCTTCTCGTTCGTCTCGTGCGTTTTCTCGGCATGTGTGTAAATGATTGCTTCTTCTTCTTCTTCTTTTTCCTTGGCCTCTTCTCTCGTGTGTTTGTTGTTTTTTATACTATTTTTCTCTTTGAAACTGGCAGCCAGGCATTCAAGATGTTTTCTTTTTTTTCTCTACACCATGTGAAACTAATGCATGCTACGAATAAACTAGAATCCACATTGAAATAAATATTCGACGAATGTTGTGCGTGTACATGTCAATACATTTAATATATATATGCTATTCAGCCTACGGTAAATGGGCTTAGACTTTTTCTTTCTGTGTTCGAAATAAGACGGCTGTCTTTTTTTTTCATGAAATATGTTTTGGCTGCAATGTGGAAGTTGTTCAACAACATTCGATGTCAGTTGGTTTTAACCACTTACGAACACCTTTTCTCAGTGCATATTTATTCTATTGTTGTATAATAAAATGTATGAACTGCGGTCAATGGAAACCTTCACGATGAAACAATCAATATAATAAAATTGGTCAATGTCTCTTCGAAAAAGGTGCAAATTACTGCAACACAAAGCTGTCAACTTTCAGGAAAATCTCTAATGATTTAAATTATGAAGAATTTCTCAATGATTCCCATTAACACTTCGGCATGTGCCGAATAAACAGCAAAAAGCGGTGTTTTGGTGCGAAACATCCCAGTAAATACCATTTGGTCGAATCTAATATTGTTGAAGAAATGGAAAAGTTTCTCCAAAAATTCAGTCAGAGTGATTCTTCGTAAAAAGTAAATAATACTACCATATTCTTGTATTGTTTCCGTTGTTTTTTGCATTTCTCCAAAATGTTTATGGCCATTCTACGCCATAAAACCATAAGACTAGACTAATTTTTATGCTCTTTCTGGTTTTTACATTCACAAAACGTGTATTTACGACAGTATTTTTCACAGAAAATCGAAAATATTTTTAAATCCCGGCGAGAGCATTTCTCTTTCAAAATGATTATTACTTCCGACTCAATGTTATTTTTACATCATCTTCTGTCGTTAGAACTTTTTACTTAAAAAAAACACACCAAACAGCTCGTTTGTTCTCATTATTCAAAGATCGTACCATTTGCTCAAAACACGTTTTGTTCACATTTCTAGCGAAAATTTAACTAAAAATGAAACCTTTTGTTGGACGACAAATTTCAATATAAGCAAAGGCAAACCGACAGAAACACGAGTGACATAGAAACTACGCTAAAAAATTGTACCTACTTTTTCATTGGCGCATTGTGAAACCGAAGCAATAATAAGCAAATGTCGAATGATGAGCAAATGAATGAGAAAGAAAGAGAAAGAGAACGTGCGCTCGATCATTAAGTTCAGCAGCATTCGGCATTAACACAGTTCGCCTGATGTTTACCTTCAATCTAAATGCTACGAATGCCTACTATATGAACATGCATACAAAAGGCCTCAGTTCAAAACGATATTAGAAATGCACCATGAGAAAAAATCTATTCAAAAACATTCGACCGTTTGCATACACTTGAAAAACAACAAAAAAAAAACGAAGAAAAATCGCGTACTAGAAAAATAAAGTGCTAAAGTCACGTAAGCCATATTTCATCTGCCATTGCTATTGTCGTTGATATGCGGTTGTTCATCTGAAAGAGCGAATGAATTTATGGGTCTTGAATTCATCAGACACACACACACACACACAGAGAGAGAGAGAGAGAGAGAGAGAGAGATTCCATATGATTGTTTTGTGGTTGAAAAGAGTAAAAGTTGGTGGAAATGCCATCATTAGACCGTTTCGCATTTGGAATCGACTACAAAACAATGATTTGCAATGAAACGTATACATTTTTTGATGAATCGCAGCACATTCATCATCAAAAGCAATTCATTAATTGCCGAAGAATTCTGCGATTTCATTATCGCTGGACTTTATTTTTCGTTTGCGATTGCATTTCTTGTTTGCAAATCATTTGATACGACACGGTATTGTTTACATTGAATTAAAATACAATATTCATTTTGAAATAAATCATACGGGCTCGATACTTGGAATAAACAGAATTCAATTGCATAAAGCAATGGTGTTGTTTAGCAAACACAGAAAAAAGAGAGAAAGAAAAAAATACAGTAAAAATTGCAGTAAATAGCACAGAAACAAGGTATACTGGTTGAAGAAGAAAAAAAGTGCGAATCATGCATACAAGTGCATTTTGCAATTGAAAATCATCAAACACTATGAATTGCGAAAAAAAACATGTTTTTTCTAGTATATCGTCACTGCTTTTTTCATTCGCCTTTCCCTTTCTTACACTCGTTCATAGAAATTTCATTTCAACATTTACAATCAACAGCACAAAAAGGGAGACAGAGAGAAAGAGTACACACACAAATCTATTATGACTTGTCGGTTGAATTTCTAAATGACGTTTGCTATATTTCAAGCAATTCCGTGTACCGTATGCACATGATTTTTATTATGAATCCGCGCGCGCGTTTCGCATCGCTTAAATGTTGCTTCGGTTTCACAATTTATTCTCTCTTCATGTTCATGATCCAGTGCATGCATTCAATAGAATTGTGGATGTTCGTGTGTGTGCACGTAACATGTGATGGTGTGCGAAAGAGCAATTTCAAGTAAATATGCCAACACAATGTGCTCAACGTAATAGCATTTCTATTGCATGCAAACCTCTTGGAAATATACATTCAACGGCATTTCATATCTTTCTCTCTATATTATATGGTCGTTTTATTTCATTTGCGGCTGTTCAATGCAGTTTCCTTTTGTTTTCATTGTATTGCCTACTTACGATTTGAGGCGCAATTACGAATCCAACCAATACCATTTTGAACAACAGCAAAAAAAGCGCATATTTATGCAAACACACACATACAAAGAAAAACAAACCTGTGATCCGAAGCCATTTGAACGAGAAACTTCACGTAATTTATTCATAATGCTCAGTTTCGATCGATTTACGGTCGAATAGAATTGTTCGTTAAGTTCGCCAAATAGACTCGCCAATTCTCGTTTGCAGTTTATAAATAGTGCATATTTAAACACTGTAAATTATCTACATTAATGACGGAATATAGTATATCAAAGCAAACCGCATGTATTCGAAAAGGAAAGGGAAAAGCGACTTAGTTTACGTGCTAAATGTAGAGAACTTGTGTGTATGATTACTATTATGGTGCGATACCAGTGTGCTTATGCAATGCATTAGTATGCAATCGTCACAATGAACATTGAACGATACCAAACGGAAAATTCGTTGTTTTTTCTTCCATCTCTTTCTTTGTAACAATAAACGCCGTTTTCATTGAGTAACCACCAATTAAATGCAACAGATAAAATCCTTTGTATTTCATATTTGAAAAAGTCATCTTTTTTTCGTTTATTTATTAATTTGATGAGATGTTGTGCTGAATAGAAAGAGATATTATTTATGCATAGCTTTTGTCAGTGACAATAACAAGAGAAGAAAAACTTCTTGGTCGCTTATTGTTCTGACCGATTTATCCGCTGCCATTATTTATAATTGCTGCTATTATCGGGCGCATTTTATCGATTGTATTACACAATGTGGCATTGTTTAGTTAGTTTCAGTCGAATTTTGCACGAAATTTGACGTTTTGTGATACGAATCTTCATTCGCTATGGAATGAAACAAGACATTTGTATTTGATTTGAACATGAACAGTTTGTACTATTCCATAGCATGTGAATAACATCGGAATGATACTACTCATTGACCCCATTTCAACGAAATATGTACATTGTTGTGAAAATTTTAGATTTCAAGCAAAAATTGTGACATTCAACGTCAAAAAAAAAAGAAATCAATAACTGATTAGAGAACTCATACATTCACATTTTATGTGTAGAAGTGGCATTTCTAAGCAAAATTTTCTGATAGCTGTCTGCGTTGTACAATTTATTTGTTCGTAATATTAAAGTGAATGAATTGAACGGCGTGTGTATGTACTCTTGCTTGAAGCGATAAATATTTCAATGATTGAGAGGCCCAAACCGACGAGTTTTGCTTGACATAGAACGGTGAAAAATCGATTCGCAGAATACCACAGAGGGTAACTGTGCAAGAGTGCGTCGTCGTCGGCATAGTGGTGGAAATACCATTGCTAGAGAAATCCCAAGCCGTCTACAAACTATATCATTCTTCGCTATTCACTGTGTAATTTCGCATCGATTTTCACATCAATTGTCGTTTTTCCTCCTCCATTCGTACATAATTTTCATTTTGCTGCTACCCTCGCCATTTCGTTCCCTTTTGCTCGAACAACAACACCAGCATCCAGCTACATAGCATCGAATGCGCTGAGAAAAGAAAAATAGAAATACAAAAACTGATGAGAAAAAAAAGAAGCATGAGCACATACAAACGTCATAGAATGATTTGATGTGGATGTTGCCTGCCCTATCGGCGTTCCGATGGGCAAAAAGCGTAATGTTTACCAAGAAGTTGATGAACAAAACTCAAGTGAACTTTCTCTGTTCAAGCGTGTACTAGCGTCTACAGCAGCAAAATATCGATTTTTACTTTCTTCACATATCAACCCAACAAAAAATATGTGTTCGAGACAATCCCCGTAAAAATAATGATGTACAAGTTTGCTCACATTGAAGCTGCTGCTGTCGCTGCTTTGTTTAAAATTATTGTTTTTTTTTTTTGTTATTCGACCTTACCAGTCTCGACAAAAAAATTAAATTGAAAATTCGAGAAAATTTATATCTTATACAGACATATCATCATATAATATGGGCTCAAGAAAAGCCAATGAATTTAATTTTCCTTCGTGACAGATGAGAAAGAAAAAGCATATTTCTCACTTGACAACAGAGCAACTGGCTGATTGAAAATGTTCATCTTTGCAGTGGTTTTTCTATGTGCACTTTGCTAGAAGAAGACGAAAATTTTTTTCGATGTTTTTCTTTTGGGTCGGCTGTGTGAAAATTGTAAATACGATCAAAGTCTATGTACATAAATGGGTGGAATAGCTGTGCGCATGTGTTCTCACAGCATATCGACAATGAGTTTAGCATTCTTTTTTTCGCATTTTGACTCTTGGCTCAATTCTTAAGCTCATGTTTTTCTTCAATTCTATTTCGTAATCCGTTCTTTCGAAAAAGAACGAAACCAAGTCAAATCTGCACTTGAAATATGAAAGTATAGCCAAGAGTAGTGAATTATCGTACAAAAAGCTGAAGAGAAAAAAAGAGCACACAGTTTCAAGTCTTGAAACTGATTCAATTGTTTGTTTGTTTTTTTTTTTTTTATCTTGAGCTGCGTACCGATTTCGAATGAAGAATGTTTATTCAAGTAACGTCATGTCGACTAATTTAAAAATAACAATTACGCACACTATATACATATGTATTTATGTATCAATTTGGAACAATGTCGAGAAATGTACGATATATTGAAAAGAGAATCAATGTCAAATAGCCTTGATCTAGACCTCTTCATTCATATACGCACTCAGTCTCCTTTCGCTATCACACTCTCTTTCGCATTCGTGAGTGGAATGCCATTAATAATAACATTCCCGGCTATAATTTTTTTTATTGTCATTTTATTTTAGTATACAATATAGCTTTATTGTGCAACGCGGTGTCAGCATATAAATATATATATTCATTCCGTACGCAATCAACAATGGATAATCGTCATTGTTTTTTTTTCGCTCACACTCTCTCTCAGTTTATCATGTACACTTCCAATTGTTCAATGCATTCTGTTTATTTTGGTCATGTACACAATATTTTTTACTTTCTTGGAATTATTTCTTAATCACCAAAATGCGAATATGCATTTCGCTTATGATTATAATTATTTTATTTAGAAAAAAACAGAACGCTTACTTTGGGATCAACATATTTTTAATTTTAAATAATGACGCCTCTTGGTTTGAATGTGTTTGCTTTGCTCTTATTTTGATTTTATTGCTTCGCAAGCAAATTTGTATATTTTGAGAATATACATTCAAATGAATTTTACGAGCATTTTCATTTGTATGCGTGCTTGACGAAATTTTGATTCAACATCGAGCTGATTTGATTACCCTCGCTCATTGGATTGTTGTTTACATTCAGTCACAATATCTCAATATTCTTTTCGCTTATGTTCATTTAAAAAAAAAAACACTTATAATTTACAATGGTTATGACTCATTGAGTCAGACTCAATGCTGTGTCTGGATTTTGGTTTTGCTTATTTCTCGTATTTTTTTTTTACGTTTATTTTTATATATTCAATAATCAGATGGTTGATCTGAGGTCAATACAGACAGTATGCAATCATCTCAAACGCCGTTTAGATTTATCGCTTACAATTTGGCTATGCCATACGATCGATGTAGGAAAAAAAAAGGAATCAGGTTTCCACAATTCAAAGTAAAACAAGTGAAATAAAATACTGCAATCCTGCCATAACACGAACGTTTAATAACGGGATGTGTAACCACAGAGTAGTAAAGCCTGAATTTGCATATCAATTCAAAACGGACGAAACAAGAGACTATAGCAGATTGTAAAACTTGCAGTAATAAGTATACACCATGTGATTAGCCTGGTTTCAATTTGTTTCGGCAGTCATTCGACAACTGACTACCTATTTTTTTATTATTTCACTTTATTCTGTTATTTTGTGATGAGTGAATTTATTGACATAAATACCAACATGCCAACGCCTGTCGCTGCTGTTGCGTTTTCAGCTCATTTTTTTTTTCGCATCTGATTTTATGTATATCGTCTTCTCTTGCTGTTTTTCTCCCTTTGTACTCACATTTCAATCAAACGTTATCTGATTAAAGTCACGTGAACGTGCTGCCAAATGAAAACTAACCGAAACGGCAACAGTGATCGCGCAAAAATTTCACACATAAACATCAGTAATTTATTTTTACATTCCTTTCGGCTTGGCTTGCGCTTATGCAAAACAACAACAGCGATAAAAATTGACCTTGATATTGAAAATAAAATTGAAATATAATGATAAATGGCCATTTCAACCCAATAAGAAAATTCACAAGAAAATAAATAATAATTTATTTCAATGGGGGAAATGACAACAACAACATAAGACGAAATAAACATTGTTTGCATGACTCTTTGCAAGTTTGTTTGGTTATTTTGATTCCAAATCTATTTTTAGTAGCATACCAAATTCAGTGTGAAATAAATTGCAATTGCTTTGGTATCGAAGTTAAACAAAAACAAGAAAAATGGTTGAAAATGGAAAAACCATCGATAAAAATTACAATGACTCTTTGATTCGATTGGAAATGAAGCTCTTATTTTATTAAATCGAGCATTGACCGAACTTTACCTTGAATCCACTTCAAAGCACGAAACCGTGCTCATCGCGTGAAAATGCGAAAGCAGGGAACAAAAACATAAGAGAGGTGAACAAAATTTGAATTATGGTTTATCGCATGAAAAACGCCAAAATTCCATCTGAACAACATTTCCAAATATGATTTTTATAACGATTGTTTCGAATGAAAGCGTTTGCTGAAGAGTTTTGCATTGCATGTAAATGTATAAACGCGGCGTTTATAAAAGAAATTTATGTATAAAAATATCGAACTTGGAGTCTTGCCTTTACTTTTCTTTCTTCTCTTTTTCACTCGACTCGTTTACTGGTGGCTTCCATTGCTGTTCTATTTCAATTGTTTGTCTATTGCTTTTTTTGGGTGTTCATCATTTAGCAGTCTATGTATTTCAGATAGATATCCATCCGAGATATTTTAGAATATCTGGATATTCAACGCAACTGCACAGCGCCAGAGCTGTGTGCGTCGCAAATAGAATCTACGGTATGTCGCGACGTATATGTGTATCAAGTGCCGCACGTACACAGTCACACTGTGTCTGTATTTTACGTGTAGCGACATACCGTAGATTCTACGTGCGATACACACAGCTCTGGCTCTGTGCAGCTGCGTTAAATATCCAGATATTCTAAAATATCTCGGATGGATATCTATCTGAAATACATAGACTGTCATTTAGATTTGTATATATGTTGTGAACTCTCTCTCTCCCCTTTTCTTTATCTCTTTTTCTTCTTGCTCAATCGTAACCATATAGCCAATGTCTGAGAGAGGCACATTTTGAAATAATTGCTTTAGCTTATATAACGAATAAATCGGCAGCGTGAAGCTCGAGTATTTTGAGGCGAATGAACTATGTATCTGATTTGTAGTTTAGCGTAAATGCCGCGTCTTAATGGCGTGCTTCGCCGGTTTCGTAATTCTACTCTCTCTCTGTATGTGTTTTGAGCGTGAATGACTCAAATATTTCACATTTTGTTTTTGTACACTGAATTTATTGCTACAATCCGAAGATATAAGCATTTTTAATGAATGAAAATTCCCAATTGGCGCAATAGCCACTTTTAATACGTATATATATTAATTTTGTTTCTTTTTTTTCTGTTTCTCTGAATTTTTATAGAATAAAGCGAATTTTGAACCATGGATTGATGGTAGCATAAACGTAGTCCGAAATGAGTTCGATATCAACAATTATTGTCAAGGAACAGCTGATGAGAAAATTCACAGGAGGAATTCATTTAAATAAATAAATTGACCAAAAAAATAAGTAAATTTGACAAAAAAGGCGATAAATAAACGCAAAGACGGTTTAGCAATTGAAGAGAAAGGAGACGGAGTGTGTGAACGAGAGATAGAAAGAGAGAGAGAGAGAGAGAGAGAGAGAGAGAGAGAGAGAGAGAAGGAGTGAGTAAGAGTTAAGTGACAGACATTTGCCATTTGTCATCGAACATGGCAACGTCACAGCATCCATGTCTAAAGCTCAACTCACCGGCTTACGTGGAGCCGATGTTTTACAAATGGCCACTTCAAACTGGATCCGGTGCAGCCCACGATAGTGGCATCGAAATTCTGGATGCAATCCGATGGGTATGTGAAATGCTATCCATTCTTTTGATTATTTTTCCATTATTTTTTCTTCTGATTACCCCTAGGTATGTGAGGACATGCCTGTAGTCAAAGCTGCACTCGAAAATATCATTCTAAATGAAGTGGACACAACGTGCTATGATAGTATGCGCAACGTTTGCGATACATATAATAAAGCGATTGACAGTATCGCCGGACTGGTAAGTTAAATTCTCTGTTTACCTGCTACTGACCCATTAAAAATTTCGAATTTCGTTGATCATCTAATTCGATTTGTCTTGATGTTATTAGGAAAAGGGAACATCGTTGACTGAGCAACGATTGAATAAGTTCGCTTCTCGTGAACTTTTGCGTCACGTGATCCAACTGGTTTATAATACAGCTGTCGAAGAGCCAGATAAACTCAACAAATATGAATCATTTTCACCCGAAGTCTATGGTGAAACGTCATTCGATTTGGTCTGTCGAATGATCGATTTAATTTCAATATCGCCCGATGATGTGTTCATTGACTTGGGTTCGGGCGTTGGTCAAGTCGTTCTTCAAATGGCCGGTGCACTTCAAATGAAATCATGTTTGGGCATTGAACGAGCCGAAGTGCCATCAAAGTATGCCGTCGAAATGGATTTAACATTTCGTCGTTGGATGCGATGGTTTGGAAAGAAATGGAACGATTATGAATTGATCAAAGGTGACTTTTTGGCCGATGAACATCGTGAAAAAATCAATTCCGCCACAATTGTGTTCGTTAATAATTTTGCGTTCGGACCAAATGTTGATCATCAGTTGAAAGAGCGTTTTGCTGATTTACGTGATGGTGCCCGAATCGTATCATCGAAAAGCTTTTGTCCACTCAATTTTCGTATAACTGAAAGGTAATATTCATTTTTTATTTCAATAATACACCAATACATAATGCATTACTTAACGATTTGATTTGTTATTGCAGAAATCTAAGTGACATCGGAACAATAATGCACGTTAAAGAGATGTCATCGTTACGTGGATCGGTGTCATGGACTGACAAACCGGTTTCATATTACTTGCACGTAATCGATCGCACCAAATTGGAACGATATTTCCAACGATTGAAGAGTGGCGGCGAAAATGGAAATGGCCGAGGAAATCGGTACACACGAAATAATAATGGAACCAATGAGAATTCCACCGATTCAGATCAAGAGATTATGAATGGTACCATCAACGTCAATGTTAACGGCAACGCAAATGTCAATGCCAATTCAAATGGTAATCGACATCGTCGAACCTGGTCCGATAACACCAATTACAAAGACAAGAGCAGTCACTCAGATGACGAAGAGAATAATAATTCACGAAATCGAAAACAAAATGTGCTAAAGAAACGTAAAAAGTTGGCGAGAAAAGCGGCCGAAAAGTCAGCGACCACAGCAACAACGAACCAAACAAATGGTGTACAAAAGAGACGACCACAGAAGGCAAATGCCACTGGTGTAACAACAATATCGAATAAGAAAGGTGGTCGCAAGCGAAACTTTAAAATTGTCGGTTTGGATTTATTGCACAGTCACACACTATCGAGTACAAGTTCACAGGCGATGGGCAGACGATTGCCACCAGCACCAGGTTGTGTGGATCAACAGTTGACTACACTCAGTGGTAATATGACACACGAAGAGCTCAATATACCAACTGCTCCGGGCGATACACCATACGCTTTGCAAATATTGCTCGACTTATTTCGCAATCAATACATGCAAACTTTGGATCAAATGCGAAATCCAGCATACAAAGAGAATGTCAACAAACAAGTGTCCGATGAAAAGGAACGCAATAAAAATCTATTGAATCGTGTCAATCAACTGGAGAAACAAATTAAGGTGCTGATTGATGACAGCGTTGCATTGCTGAAGGCGCGAATGAATGAGCTGGGCATCGAAATGACTAGTCAAAATGATTTGTTGGCCAAAGCGAAAGAAATTGTTGGCCGACACAAAGATTTACAAGTGACAGCGGCCAAACTACAATCTCAAGTTGGTCAGCTCGAACGTGACCATAATCATTTGATTATGAATCAAGTGCAATTGATAGCAAACAAATATACACCAAAAGGCGAACCAATCGAATTGAATTCAAAAATATCACAAGAATTGGTGTTGAAAGAAATCGCAAGTACATTATCGCATCGCAAGAAGTTAAAAGATAAATTGACCTCATTGGAACAAGATATGCAAACGATGGATAACACACAAAATGTATCGGCATCAAGTGCGTTTGCAGTAGATGAAAAGCGATTAACCACCATTACTCCATTGCATCATGCGCAGCCCAATTCTAATTTGCATGCACCAAATACGTATGCATCGGCAACAATATCGTTGGCACCGCCATCGAAACCAGCACCATCGACCACAAAATCGCAACGAAAAAGTCGTGAAAGTCGTGCACGATCTCAAGAATGGCCTGACATACCTGATGTTGGTAAAATTGAAGAGAACAATCCAGAGATTTTGGCACAGAAAATTCTCGAAACGGGTCGTCAAATCGAAGCCGGTCGTCTCAGCAAGCACAACAAAGATTCGAATGATCAACGTAGACATTCACAGCAATTGATTGCGGATAATTCGCTAATGCCAGCACCAACTGTTGTCGTTAAATCAGTGCGTGGTGGACAAACGAACGTTGTTGCCGCTTCAGGTACCACTGCTATCGCAAATCATACACCGATGCAACCAAAACATTCATCGAAAATTGTACAAGACACACCAAAGGTGGTGAACTTTGAAGACAGACTGAAGAGCATCATTACGTCGGCATTGAGCCAAGATCAGGAACAACGTAAGAATCACCCAAAATCGAATAATGCACAGCCTTCACCGACACAACAGTCGGCATCAAATCTGTACGCAAAATCGTCGTATCCAAATTCACAAGCTGCCACACCGAATGCCAATCCAACAGCACCAACGCACAATTTTACACAGAATATCATATCGGGAACACATCATTTAAATGCAGCCACAACAATTTCAGCTGTTAAACCGTCCATTAACAACAGTATGTCAATCAAATCGGCCGACAATTCATACGCAATGATTTCGAATAAATATGCCAGCGGATCTGGTAAATACGGTCAACATTCGAATCAAGCCCAGCATGCATCTCATTCAATGGCACATTATCAAAAGAATCATCATGCACAATCATCCGAAGCGTCGATAACACCGCGTCATTCACCTCATGGCCCATCACCCATAAATAACTATTCACAACTGGCACATCATCGCGACAACGAACGTAATATTGATTTGCAACATCATCCACACAATAACAGTAGTAATCGTGAACACATCATGCAACATCAAAATCAATATATTCCACACATTGATGTGAAAAATGAATTTAAAACGCCCGAAAAAATGCGATACGTGGAACGTATTTCAAATCATGTTTCAATAGATGAGCATAATATGAATCGCGCCTTTATCGCTGAAAATATGAATGCCTACAATTCATCAAGTCGTCCGTCATCGACGTCGTCATGCGCATCAAGCGGTCATCATAGTATGGGCAGTGGACGACAAATGATTGCAGCCACACCGCCATTACAATCGCCAAATAATTTGCCCGACTACACGCAAGTTTCACCGGCCAAAATGGCATTGCGTCGTCATTTATCTCAGGAGAAAATATCACAACAATTTGGCCCTGGCAATGGTTCGATGTCATCCAAAACGATTGGCGATCTGGTGAATGGTGAAATTGAACGAACGCTTGAGATCTCACATCAAAGCATTATAAATGCAGCCGTTGATATGTCGGCAATGGGTAGTTCTGGTGCTGTGATCAATGAACGTGTTCAACGGCCCGAACGAGTCAATGTTCGTGTTATGGATGAATTGATGCCACCGCAACATCAACCATTCGGTGGTGCGACCGCATACTCGAATCGTAATCGTGAAATCACCAAATCACCAGTGCATTTACATGGACAAAGTAATTTGGCCACATTAGCACATGTTGCACACAATCACAAACAGATGACAACACAACATTCGTATTCAACCGGTCACACAAAACCATTGACAATACAAACAGTTTCACCACGTTCAACTGGATCGGCACAATATTCACCCTCATCAAATCATTCGTTCACATCACCATCGATGCGACAAAATGAACAAATTCACCAAACACAACCGACAAAATATATGCCGCTACCTCGGGCCGATATGAAAATGAATTGGGAATCGTATTTCAATGAATCAAAAACGGCGATGCTGCATCAAAATCAACAGCCACCAAAACCAATTATGCATTCGAAACGAACTGATATGCCAGAGGAATCGCATCGTAACAATGGCGGACCACCATTGGAAGGTATAGGTTTTTTTATATTCGACTTTATTTAGAATTTGAAATAAATATTCCTATTTTGATTGGAATGTTACAGGTTTGGCTGCATCATTACAACAGCGTGTCATTGCCCAAATGAAAATAAAAGAAGAACGTGATGTTGTTGAACGACAAAAACGAGCCGAAATTAATCCCATTCATAATGGAAATGTAACTATTACACCAACAACTCACATCAAAACCGAAGGTAAATCAACATCACTTTTTTATCAAATGGTTATTTTGTTCCAGCGCCTAAATTGAATGAAATTTTTTTTTTACAGCTTTAGGTGCCCTGAAACGTTCATCGCCACACACACAGCACCATCGACCGGCAAAAATTCGTCCACACTATGGCAGTGGCATGTTGTCACCAAATGAAAATCATCGCGAGTTGATGAGTCCGGAAATCAATTCGATGCGATCCGAAGAGCGGGCTCATATTCGTCCCAAAATTGACGACGGTTAGTGTTGCATTTGAACATTTCATTCCACTCGATTGTAATCATTGAATCGTAGACTATATTAAGTAATATTCATACGCAATATTCAAACGAAATATATTTTGATTTTGATCACAGTCGGCTTTGTTAGATTATTATACATTTTTTATTTTGTTGTTGAAGTATTCATTTTTCAATAGTGTTTTTCTTTATTTCTACTTAAATTATCATGTACGTTCATAATAATCGAGTATATTTCATTTTTCTCGTTGTTGTGCTGTTATCGCCGTTGAAGAAAAAAAATTTAAACAAAAAATATTAAGATAATAATATTTTTTCTAGTAATGTATGCGTAGTTTTTAGCACCATTTACAAAATATTATATAGATTCGATTTATATAATGCTAACCAATCCATACACGCACGAAACATACTCATAATACTGACTCGAATGCCATTCGAAATACAAACAAACTGGAACAATTTCTTTTATTGGTTCCTACGACAAATAAGACATCCAATTATTATCGGTTTCTATTGAGCTTTTGATAAACGTCAAGTATACACACATACACACGCACACATTTTTTCTTTTTTATGGCCCAAGCTAATTTTTTTTATTTTAATTCTTTTTTTTAAAATTGTTTGTAGTTCGATATGCATTTTACTTGCAGCCTTTTATAGATAGACCATTGAATAATGCATGTAACTTTATTGTTATTTTATGTAACTTGCACCAATCGAATGCAAACTGGTAATTTGTTATTAGGTCAATGATATTACTCCTGCAAGGCTCAAGAAGAAGAAGAAAACAAAACATTTTCTCAATGGGAGGAAATTACAGCAAATTTTAAAATTGGCGCGCTGTTTAGTTTCGATTTGAGTTGTTAAATTACATTGATGTGCTCTTTGAAATTCGGAGCGCCACCGTCGGCTCAAAGAGACTTGAAGTCTTCACATCCTCTCATTGCATTTTCTCTCCCATTTTTTTTTGTTCGACGATTCAAAAAAAAAGTAACACTTCGTCTTCGAATGAAGCTGGGCGATCAAATCATGCAATATTTTAATAATTTCAATGTTCGATGGAATTCATTTCATTTCGGTTTTTTAAATTAGAAGTAGAGTCCTAGACATAAAGCTCGTAATTCGTATGTCCTCATTTCAGAAAACAAAAAGAATTTCAAAAAAATACGATTGTAGAACAACTGTTAATATCATTCCGATGAGGTATAATTTGACTATAAATCACATACAACACCAGACACTTTCATGCTCATTCTCATTTTGTCATTCATTCATTTATATCACACATCCACACACACAAATTCATATCACTCATTCTCTCTCTCTCTCTCGCTCTTTCTTCAAATCATTTTACATAATCATATCATGTCAGAACAAAATACCAAAACTAAACTTTCAATCATAAGGTAATTAAAACTCATGCATTGACTGGCAATCACAACCCACCACATCATTAATTAAATTTAAAATCAATTCGAAGTCGTCATAAATGTCATTTTAATTTTAGAGATGAGAAACAAAATGAAATTTTCTTTACAAAAAAAAAAAAAATAAATATAATCTGTTGAAAACTAATAAATTTACAAGGAAAGTAATATATAATTTTTATCGTTTGTGTTTTCCTTTCTTCTTTCTTTTTTTTATGTTCATTTCGAAAACCAAAAACAAATCCAAAATTCGATGCAATCTGTGTCCGTACTCTCGATAAAAAAAATAAACACTGATTGGATGATGACAAAACATATACACACAATGCATACCTACACACATCTCTCAAACAATACGAAACACAAAAAAACACCACATGAACAAACAAACAAACATCTAATTCAATGACAAAAACGATATTTAAAAAAAAACAAATGATAATAATAGATCGTGGTATTGTGACAACTACAATGCATCATCGGTGATTCAATTTGATATTTCTGTGTAAACGCGTGCCAAAAAAAAATTATCTAATTTTTTGTTTTCAAAATATTACCGAAAACGTGAATTAAAGTTGTTAAATATAAATCGTGAATGTTTGATGAACAATCGAAAACGAAAAAAAATGACAAAAATGAATGAAAATATTGGTTAATAAATCAAAAGTTCAATTTTAAATGCCAGTTTATGAACAAAGTTCGCAGCAAACGACAGTTACACTCTAACACATTCACATCGCACACAGACTAAAAACTAAAAAAAAAAACACACAAGATTCTCCCAACAAAAACAAAAATGAAAACGAAATTCTCCAGCATATCAACTCCAACATCCGTCGGCCGTGCCATAAGTTCCGAACAACCATGAAGAACAAATGACGTACCGATCTAAAATACAAAAAATTGCCTCCTCAAAACTGAATTCACGTCAATTTATATTGAATTTTGAGTTGTTTTTATTTCTTCTCAAAGAAAAAAAAAAACAATCGTGAAAACAAAATACCCCAATCAATGCCAAAATCTATACCAGCCGAACTCGACTCGAAACGAAGTATGTGTGTGAACCAAGAATAGATATTATTTCCAAATATCCGTAGAAAAAAATCGCAATTTCTTGTTTTGTTTTTGGGTGAGTGTTATTAAATTAAAGCAGGTATCACGACAAACTTTTAACTAATTACACCAACTTGATATATTTTTTTCCCTACTTTTTCTTTTATTTTCTATGCTTCAATTGTACTTGTTGCTTGACCCTATTATTCTTTAATTTACCACACCAGTTAACAATGTGCAATGTTTTCGTTGATAATAAAGTCACTATTTTATTAGAAAGTATCTTATTAAATTTCCGCTAGTTTATTAACTTTTAGCGCTGACTTTGTTTTTGTTTACAATTGTATTGGTTTCCATTTGAATTAAATGCTTTTAGTGAATTTGCTTTGAAAATTTGTGATTTGAAACTATGTAATGCATTTAAATTTTTGATTTTTGTTAAAGTAAAAAAAAAAACTTTGATTGATTTGTTATGCTTTATGCGTAAGCGTGCACCTTAACTCAATTTCTTAATACTTCAAAGCTCGTAATAATGATATCAATATAATAAGTAAACTTTATAATAATTTGATGAAATATTTCTCATCAGTTTTTGTTTTTACTAATAAAATTAATTTTTTTTCTTTCTCTCGAACGTATTTCATCATCAGTGATATGATTTAAATGATGTATAAAAATCAAATCGAGTTGTTTCTTTTTTTTTTTAAATATTTTAATCGTAAAATTAAATTGTTTGATGTACAAAATGTTGATTTGAATATATTTTTTTTAAATTTGGTTTTGTTTGTGGTTTGTCATTTTGTTCTCATCTCATGTCATGTTTGTTTTCATTCAAAATCATTTCAATACAGGTCTGATTTGTATCGACGATGGAGACGATGAATCGCATTGGCAAGATCGCGTTAGTTCGGGCTTTGATCGTTTAGTTGCATTTGCATCGATTGAATTAACAAAAACGTCACGTCGTTCGATTGAAGATGGTGCACCGTCAACCAGTCCCGACTCGGGCATCAATCAAAGTAGTGACGGTCGAACATTTTTATCATCATCATCGTCCTCATCTCAATTGGATGCGCCAACAAATCTATTACGAACAGTGGTTCCAATTATGAAAACATCACCAGCCGAAGTACTTGAAAGTCCTCCACCACCGGATATGCCACGTACACCAAGCCCATCCAGTCCACCGCCAATTTATTCAGCTCAATCACCATACGATCCGTATATGTTGCATAACAGTGACGAAAAATTGAATACATCAAATCAATATGCATACCACAACGATGCGCCAGAGCCAAATCTCAAGATCCCATTGAAGTATCAACGACAATCAAAATCGGTGTCATACAAAAAGAAATTCCGCACCTGGGAATATGATGAGGATCCGAATGCTGGTGAAAATGACAGTTTGGATGACTACAATGACTATCATCAAATCAACAAATCGTCCAAATTTCGACCAAAGGGTTATTTACCAAAGGGTAAAGTGTGGAAAAATCATGAAAATGAACCGCATACATAGAATGTATGAAACGGTCTAATTGCACGCGTTTGAAACTTGGACGCCAATGTAATTTTTTTTAATAGAGAGAGAGAGGGATGAACTGTACATTTTACACGGAGTAGCATTTACAAGCATACAAAGCAGAAAAAAAAGCATTTGATTGAGAAAAGGTGTGTTTGAGAACAAAAAAAAAAAAACGATAAAAAATTAACTTCAATTTAAGATTAACCTCATTTAGTAAAAATTCATACAGATCGAGTAGGTTTGTTAAGCGATCGCATTTTTGTTTCGCCGTTTTAGTAAGTCGTGGAAAAACTAATTACAATTAACTGGTCTGATTAATTATATTATACATTTAGAAAAATATAATGTATACAAAATGAAGTGTGTTTTGAGCTTCGTTTTCGGCGTGCGTGAAACAGGCATTGAATCCGAAAAAAGAAACCTTTTCCTTTCATTTTCTAGTTAATTGATTTTAATCTTTTATTTATTTTATTTTTTTGCGATGAACCATTCAAAAATGGTAGAGATCCCCCAGAAAATATGTTAAGCATTTTTCAGTTAAAAATTAATCTTATATTTTTTTCTCTTCTTCTTGAGAACTACAAATGAATTTATATTTATGTTACAAAGCAAATGGATCGTAACATTCGCTAGACTGCCAAACGTTTTTTTTTTTTAATTCTGTTTAACAAACTTTTGTTTTCGCCTTTTTTTCCCGAATTGAACACACAAATAATTATTAATTTTTTTTTACGTTTTATGAAGTATTTTATCGAGCTTCATTTAATTTTTTTTTTCTAAACTAATATATATATATTGTATGTTTCGAACCTTTATTCGATCCACATAAAGAATGTTAACACATACATTTTATAAGGAGTATTTACGTAAGCAAGCTATAAATATAATAATAGTAAAAATCATTTAATCGCAACTATAACGAGAATTTAGTGAAAATGAAATGAATAGTTATTGGCATTTAAATGGACGAATTAGTTTTCAATCAAAAAAATTTCAAATTTCAAATTCAAAACAAAAGAGTTAAAAAAAGATAAATATTCAAATTATCATGAACAACTTTTCAAATTTATACGAAAAAGAAAAAAGTACGTTTTTACGCACTAGGCGTATATATAATTTCAACTACTTTAATTAGAGACTGATCATTTCTCTTCATTTAATTCACCTAAATGCATTCGTGTGTCCATTCGTTCTTTTTATAATACGAACACTTCAAAATCATTTTTTCTTTTGGAATGGAATAACGAATAATTTCTTTACATTACTGCCATAGAATTTAAGTGATCATCCGATCAAAATTCATTCATTCATTACATTTTTATAGAAACAAAAATTATTCAATCATATTTTTTTCTTTCTTGAATGCGATTTCGTTTCTCATTTAATGTGTTCAATCGAATAAAGTATAAA
Source organism: Contarinia nasturtii (assembly GCF_009176525.2). NCBI lineage: Eukaryota > Metazoa > Arthropoda > Insecta > Diptera > Cecidomyiidae > Contarinia > Contarinia nasturtii. Next base: position 3,201,794 of record NW_022198275.1, on the reverse strand, counting down.
ACAAAATGACGATATCATTGGTCAAAATCGAGATTTGTAAAGATCAAACCAATTTATGAATTAACCAAAAAATATATAAATTGTTTCCCATCTCAAAAAAGGATATTATCACAAAATAACAACCAATCGAATACAAAGCAATATAACCAACATTTTTTGATAGATTTTCAATACGACATGAAAATGAAATTGTTTTTTTTTTTCTGGCCGGCTTGTGTATTGTTAAGCGAACATTTATAATCTCGAATTTGCATATAAAAATGGATTAAGATGTGTTATATGTGTGATAATCGTCATGTATTGATTCTTTTTCAACGCGAAACGGAAATTGATGAAAAACCAAAATGCATAAAAGAACACAATTTACAATGATCAATCTAGCGAAAGAAAAATAATTAAATAAAATGCAATAATTCAGCAAAAAAAAAACGTCAAATCTATTTCAATTCATTCTATCAACCAACTCTCAAAATAGTTGGACTGAACTAATTAGGTGGTGTCTATTGGAAATTTTATTTTGGAGCCTATCCAGTTTGCTTTTACAAATACTATCATGGTAAGTTATTTGGAATTTAAGTACAATTATTGGGCTATTGAGAATCATATATACAAAGAGACCTATCTAACGACATTACCAATGACGATATTGTTAACCAGTGATGAATTACCCTGATTGATTTTTGAGCACACAAGTATATTAGGATCGTTTGTTTTTTCGTTTTTTATGTGTTCTCTTTCTTTTTCCACAATCAATTGCAATGGCGAACATAGCTGGGCAGAGGTGGAGGGGGGAATTAACTGAGACATGAAATTTTAGTAATCTTTCGATTTGTGAAGGATTTTGAAGGACAATTCTCCCCTCGATCATAAATTTTGATCCGAATGGAATAAAAAAACTTGGAGAATTATAATAATTTTTTTTTTCAGACAGCTGATTCAGCTCAGAAAGCTAATGTAATGCGCTGAAATGGAGCGACAACAATAGAAGAGATTGTTTATAAAAACACTTCCATCACTATTGTATTCATCGTGTGAAATGAACTGATTCAGCTGACTGAAAATATCGGTGGGGAATTTGACTGATTGATCAGATATCGTTTCTATTCGACAATGATCGTTCGTTTCAGTCAAAAAAACCGAATGTTTTTTTAAATTTTAAATAGAAATTCACAGAGAAATTGAATCAAAAAATTAATTACGATCATTCATCGAACATGAAATGACACGTATGTTATAATTGGGTAAGGAAGTATGGATTTTTTGCTAGATCAGAAAAATAGAATACTTCACTTTATTATTTCATTGCTCAAAATATTTAATGTTCAAAAGAAATATTATAATAATGGAAAGTGCGTAAAGATAATGCAAATAAAAGCTTGGTCATCTTGAAATCATTCCGGAACACGACAATCAATTAACATTCAACCGGGGGTGAGCCATTTCCGGGGGGTGAGCCATTTCCGGGGGGTGAGCCACTTCCGGGGGGTGCGCCCGTTCCCGGGGGTGTGCCAGTTCCGGGGGGTGAGTCAGAGCCTACAAAATATGTGTAAACGGTATAGATTTTAGTCTTAAAATGTGATGATATTTTTTTTATATCAAGTTATAAAATTCGAGCTTATTTGAATTGATAAAAAAGGGAGATAAACTTACATCCACAATCTGATCCCAATAATGCTATAATGGCTTGCACGATTTTATTCAGTAGCTTAACCACAGAACTCGGCAAATCACCGCTTCCGCCTAGTATTTGTTGTATTAGGCATAAAAGGTATTCTATGACTTTCGATATTAGACCATTTCCAGAATCGCCGCCGCCCAATAACGAATCGACTAAATTTTGTAGGGCTTCTCCAAGTCCTGAAAGTGTACCGTCTACAAGCAATAAAATTTTGAGTGATATTTTGTATTCAGCACATTTGTTTTCATGTTATACCTAAAATAGAACCTGAACAGGAACTTCCTGAACCCAATACTTCTTCAAGTAGTTTTTTAATGGCTGTTATGAGGTTGAAAACTAGACCACTTTCTCCAGTGCATCCTCCAGATTGACCCAATAAATCATCGAGTAGCTGTTGAAGTAACCCAATTATTCCACCTCCACCTCCACCTCCACCTCCACCTCCACCGAGAAGATCATGAAGGAGTTGAGGGACGACACCGGGTCCACCTATCAGAAATATAATAATCATTTCATGATAATGATTTCAGCAAAAATGATCAAGATTTGCAGTGACATAAGAAAATTCAAAACTTTTGACTTTTGAACAATTTTGAATGGAAATCTGAAGAATATTTGCCGATGATCATGTACGAAAGAATGTTTTGCTTAGTTGCAAATACTCTTTTAGTCGTTTATGTTCACTCTTTAAGCCAAGATTTTATTCTATTAAGTAATATCCCGTGTGGAAAAAAGTGACTAATTGACTGGTTAGCTGAAATCGACTGAAATTGAATTTTGTTAACTGACCAGTCGACTTTAGTCGTCTATGTATGTCATTTTAAACAGATGGTTAATTTGAGACGTTTTTGTCTATATAGTCAACTGCGATTGAAGTTGTATTTTTCTCTTCTAGGATTGACTGAAAAATCAGCCAAATCAACTTAAAACCACTTCAATCTCAGTTGACTTTAGCCAAAAACGTCCCAAATTAGTTAACTAGTCAGTCAGTAATTTTCCACAAGGGTAACTGTAGGTGTACATACCGCTTCCACTACCTCCACCAACAAGAGATGTAAGAAGATTACCGACGGCGCCGCCATCAGAACCACCTATCAGAAATATATAATAATTATTTTAGCAAACGTGATCAATTAACAATTGACTACTAATATTTGGAATCTCAATATTCTTGAATGAAGCGTTCTTATCAAACTATCAGACGTGTTTCCATTATCAATCAATCACCTAGAGATTTCAATTTTCGGTATCTTATTACAATTGTAATAAGCTAATAAATTAATTTTATATTATATATAAAATTTGGCAGTGATGGGCACATTAGCTGGCTAATTTGCCACATATGTATACACTGGCTAATGAATGTGTAAACCAGCACTAATACATATATATATACACTGAGTTGTATGTCACTCATAAACGTTAGTGAGAATCGTACGTAGTCACACAGATATCTGGCTAATGATCGGCATACACCAGTTGTTGGTGTAAGCCAAGGCAAAGACAATGCCGGCTAACGAGAAACCATCACTGAAATTTGGTTTAGCTTTAGTTGCAAAAAAATCGTTTAAGTCTACTTTAAAAGACATTATGACTATGTGTTTTTTTCTATTACATAATAATGAGTATATATATCAATTATAATTCAAGTGAGTTAAAAACAGCTTTGGACATTTTAAATTTGCCAAAATTACATGCGGTAATAAGATTTTATTTTATTACGTAATTACTGTAAATATATATATGTATACATACCATCATCTCCTCCACTTCCACCTCCACCTCCACCACCAAGTAATCCAGAAAGTAATCCTATTATTGAAAATATGTCAATCAAATGATTTTAGCATAAAAGGAT